>NC_089744.1:76281016-76316016 GCF_040412425.1 Macrobrachium rosenbergii | reverse complement strand
GGCAGTTTCTTGCACTGACTGGATTTTGACCAATATAACCCGGTTCAGTCTTTTGTCCACAAAAAATCAGACTGTTTCGAGAACGTCGTTTTCTTCACTGTCGCTGGTTAAATGCGAAATCCAGCGACGATTGATGATACTGGATTTATTTGGTTGTCACCTCGGTAGCTTTAATCCTTCCATACTTTTTCCATGAAATAAAGTAAATTGATTCTGATGGCGAGAAGAAAAGTGTTGACTGCTTTACTGAACAAAATCAAGGACCATATTCCAAAAACGACCGTGAGGTCAGTATTCGTTTTCTATATTAAACAAATCAGTCAATTATCGTTACCCTGCTTCACTTAATTGAATTTTCTTCTATCATGTACTAGTTGGCAGGGATATTCAATTAAAATTAACTTTCAAGTGAATTGGATGAGGGATAGACATAACCACTGTAAAATACATTTATTACAAATTTTCATATAAATTTTTAAATACACTTCACCACTTATCATAATTACATAAGGAAAATACAATTTAAATCAGTGACAATACCCTTGGCCAAAACCTTCAATCTGCAATTTCAAAAAACTCCACCTAAAATCTTAAAAAAAAAAAAAAAAACTCAACAGCAAGTCGTATCATTAACTAGTAGACTAGTGGTATATCCTTTTCAATAAAATACTTCCTACTTCAGGCGCCTCTGGCTAATTACAGCTTGTAATGGCGCTACTGCAGCACACAAGCCACTATGCTGGGCCTCACACATTGGGCTAGCTGCCAAAAAGAAAACATCACTTACAATTTGAAATGACATTTAAATTGAACAAGAAGCATTACACTTTCAATTTGATTATCATGATTTGTAACTAAATTACCACCCATTTCGAGATTACCACTTTAATAATAAAAAAACCTTTAATAATAAAAAAAGTAGGCTACCTTTAAACTTACACAATAAATTCAAAGGCCAATTGGCATAAAAAAGGCGTAAACCAGAATACACACCCCCAAAACACAATTCTCCCAACACAGTTCCCATAACACGGTCTCCCAGTCCACCAACAGGAGAAGCAACTAACTACTCAGCCCTTAACGCCATCTATTTCCTAGAATATAAATATTTCCCTTACACCCATCTACTGCCTAGAGTATAAATATTTCCCTTACACGCCAACTATTGCCTAGAGTATAAATATTTCCCTTACACGCCATCTATTGCCTAGAGTATGAATATTTCCCTTACACGCCATCTACTGCCTAGAGTATAAATATTTCCCTTACACGCCATCTATTGCCTAGAGTATAAATATTTCCCTTACACGCCGTCTATTGCCTACAGTATAAATATTTCCCTTACACTAGTAGATTCAATTATCAAAAGCCCTCCACTTGAAAGTAAATGTATTTTAAAATTAAAAGCATACCTCACTATGAAAAAACCTTAAAAATAAACTTACTAGTTAGAATAGGTGAAACTGTGCAATTATATTTCATCGTCTGTTTTCAGAATAAAAGAAAGTTAACTCTCGTTTTGTCTGCATCAGTATCACTATAGGAGTCATGGCTGGGAGCTCCCTTTCGTGCTGTGGGGGAACAAGTACACAGGGTTGTTATACTTGACTTGAAAATTCCAAATCATATTTCGAACAAAGAGGTATTGATGGTCGCTGAGGACTTGGAGATGTCGAGTAGTGGATCTGAACATCAGGATGGATTTATTGATGGCAAGAGGAAGAGAAAGTCAAAGAAGGGGGATAAGAGAGTTAGAAGTTTTGTTGACCCTCCTACAGGTGAAGAGACTGAAATTGATATGCAAGGTGATAGAGGTAAGCGTCTTTATTTCCCTGTCAATTTGGAGATGGGATACCATATGAAAGTTCAATGGGCAGTTAGATTGGCAAAGACTCACAAGCAGTTTGAAGTTCTTTTCAAAGAAGGAAGGAACAGACCTTTCATAATAGTTAAGGATAATTATGCAGTTGATCATTTAACATCTGTTGGATTTGAAGACGTTGTGCTTGAGGCTCCTCAGAGTGATGAAAGGTTGACAAAAATCATCCTGTTTGATTACCTGATTTATTTGGATCCTGAAGATGTATTGATACTGGCATGTTTGCTTGGATAAAACGGCGTGAAGTAAGAGTGAAAGGAAATATGGAAGCAAGACCTCAGTTGATAGGATTATTTAAAGAAGTGACCCACCTGATCGAATTTTGTGCATTGTCTGGGCTATAAAAAAATGGCGGTGTATAAGGAAATGCTGGTCCTGTGTTATAAGTGTTGCAGATGGGGTCATATGGCCTATAAGTGCTTACATAATAAATTTCGGTGTCGATATTGTGGAAAAGGGCATGATTCTTTGGAGTGCATAGAAAAAATAAAAAAATCTGAAAACGTTCCCAGAAAATGTTGTAATTGTGGTGCTCAACATAATGCCAATGATTGGAGCTGTCCTAAGAGGCCAACAGAAAAATCAAATACGAGTGAGATATCCAAAAATCAACATGAAAGAGCTAATGTAAATGTTCAGGAAGGGAACGTTTGGTTGCGTCGAGAAGCGCAGAGAAAGGTTATGGTGGAGGGAGAAAAGGGTAGTTCGGGCAGTTCAACTATTATAAATAACAACGGTAATGTGGCTAGTGACGTTGTTCAAGAGTTACGTACTGAGATTGAAAGTCTCAAGAGTATAGTACTTGATTTATCACAAAGTGTCAGAAATCTCCAATCAATAATTGTTAAGCAAAATGAATGTTTGTCACAGGAAGTTAGGGCTGGTGAAAATATGAGTAAAGGTAATTTGATATCAACAAATGACAGTAGTAGGAGTAAAAGCCAAGGTTCTTGTAATGGGAAAGAAAATGGGAATATTCTTAAAAATATGCTTTCTGTTTTAGACACTGTTGTTAATTACATGAATGATCCTACTGAGCGTTTAAAAAAAGATGTGCTTCTATCAGTGAAAAAAGTGAGGGAAAAATTACAGCATAATGGATATGAATAATTTGAAAATAATATCGCGGAATATTAATAGTCTTAGGAAAAGGAAAACTGATGTCCATGCCTTTATGCTTTCTAATGATGTAGATACAATGGCTTTGCAAGAAGTGGGTCATGATGTGTCTCAAATTAATCTGAATGGTTATCAGCGATTTGATTTAGTAGCGGACTTTGATACTAATACACGTGGATTGATCATTTTCATTAAGAATAGCATTCCTGCTACTCTACTAAGTTCCTATAAGCGGAATGGTACTGAATGTACATGTATCAATGTATATTTCAAAGATGGTGAATTTTGTTTTGTTAATATGTACGTTCATGCCGACTCCCTGACGTTGGATGATTTCCCTGTTAATACTTTTAGTGACTTCTGTTTGTTAGTTGGTGATTTAAATGCACGCCACCCTAATTATGGAAGTATTGGTGGAACTTGTAATAAGAATGGTCTTGAACTTAAATCTATATTAGATGCCAATGAAAATATTAAAGTACTCGGTGATAATACGCCAACACATGTAAAAGGTGGTAGGTTAGATTATGCAATACTGTTTAATGAAGATAATGTTGACACAAAGGTTGCTCTTGTTCCTGAACTGTTAAGTGATCATTTTGCTGTATGTGTTGATATGAAGGTGGATAGAATGATCTATTCACAAAAAAGAAAGCGATATAGTTTGGAAAATGAAAATCAAAGAAATAATTTTTGCAAAAAAATATATGTTTGATATAAGGAGTATAAGAAATTAAGTATTGATGATGAGAATGTTTTTTTATACAGATCTGCTCTCTATTATTGGAAAATCTTTGAGTAAGCCAGAAAGACAGTCCTGTAGGGTCCAGACAAAGAAAAAACCAGATTACTGTAATGATGTAAAGGTTAAAAGTTGGAGTAAGATACTGAGGAAATGTCAAAGTAATTGGAGTAAGAATCCTAATGATCAATTGAATCGAGATACCATGATGAAGGTTGCTGAATTATCAACAGAAATTAAGGAAGAGGTGAGATCTGAATATTGGTGTAACTTTTTAGGTGAGATTGCATTATCTAAGTCTTTGAGTGCTATTTGGAATAATGTAAATAAGGTTAGAGGTGTAAAACGGAAAATAGCTGCGCATTCCAATCCAAAATTAAAAGCGGATGAGCTAATGAAAAAATGGGTGTATTCATCTAGTGTTGAAAGTCTCCCTTGTAATTTACAAAGTATTATAAATAGTAGGAAAGAGAGAAGGCGGCAGTTGGTAATTAGACAAATTATGCTTAGTGATGATTCTTGTGTGTCAATAGTGGCTGATGAACTCCTATTAGCTGTGAAAAGGGGTAAGTCAACTGCTCCTGGGGCAGATGGGCTCACTTATGATATTTTGAATTGTCTTACAACTATGAAGGATAGTCCCATTTTGGACCTTATTAATTTGTCATTTAAGAATGGGAGGCTACCAGTTTTGTGGAAGACTGCCCTTATTATACCCATTTCGAAGGGTGACAATGATTATAGACCTATTTCCCTTACATCATGTTTATGTGAAATGATGGAGCGAGTGATACTAAATAGGTTAATCTATAAGATTGAGATATGATGTCCACAAATCTTTATGGTTTTATGAAAGGTAAGTCTACTTCTGATTGTGTGTTAAAAGCATTAAGTAATGCTGAAGTAAATTGTCGTGTTTTGTAGACTTAAAAGGGGCATTTGATAAAGCAAACAAGGATGTTATTCTAGAGGAACTTGTGTGCAAAGGTGTCAAAGGAAGTTACTTGGTTGGATTGCAGATTATTTAAGTGGAAGAAAAGGAAGTGTGTGGTTTCAAGGAGTTTGTTCAGATGAACATAGCCTAGAGTTGGGTACTCCACAGGGAGGAGTTTTAAGCCCCATGTTGTTTAATGTGCTTATGGATAAAATAGCTCGTCATGATTTTCCTGCTGGCACACAAATTGTTATATATGCTGATGATATATTATTACAATGTAAATCTGAAAACTTAATGAGGGAAGCACTATCTGAACTACAGAGATTGTGCTTGTATATGGGACTTGTTATAAATGAAAGGAAGACTAAATATCAAAATCGGAAGATAGATAATTCGATATTTAGACTAAAAATGAACTCCCGATAGAAAAGGTTAGTACATACAAATATCTTGGTATGAATATTAGTTTTAACACAAATTATGAACATGTATCTTATGTTAAGAATATTTGTATGGCAAGATTAAGACCATTAAAGGTTTTGGCAAATTGTGGAAAAGGTGTTGGTATACATATACTAAGATCAATATATATATATTTACTGTGCGATCAATTATAGATTATTCTGCGCCGCTGTTGGCATCATATTCTGATTGTAAGCTTAAACCTCTGGAAATTGTACAGAATGAAGCAATGCGTATAATACTGGGGTGTCCTAGAACTACGCGTATTGAGGTAATGAGGATGGAGTTGAACATAACTAGTGTTATTTACAGAGTAAGAGAGTTGTTAGGGGCAGCAGTCATAAGATTAATAAGGAGGGTGATGTTTTCTCAAAATGTTATCAATAAGGCTTGTTATGGAAGAGGTAATATTAAACTCAATCCATATTGCCGTAGAATGTGTAAAGTATTGTCTGAATATGGTGTTGTCAATTATTGTAAGATTTCTCCTAAGGTAGAGAAATTATGTCCCTGGGATAACAGAGTTGTTAATGTTGATGTAGAAAACCTTGATTTTCAAAAAGCTGAATATAGCTCTATAGAGTTACGGCAGATGTTTCTTGAAAAAATTGCTGGTTATTGTAAACATAATGTCATACATATGTATTGTGATGGTTCAGTAGATCGTGAAAATGCTGGGTGTGGCATAATAATGAGGATTATTCTGAATCTCATGTTTGCTCTGAAGAACGTCTTTCATGGCGTATTGGAAATATATGCTCAAGTACAACTGCTGAATTACATGCAATCCATGAGGGCCTGAAATTAGTTCTCTCAAAGAAAAAATCAGCCTATTTTTGTATTGATAGTCAGAGTGCTATATTCTCTTTAAATGCTAAGTACCCGTGCAATTATCGTCTTGTAACTGAATGCAAAAGTTAATATTTGAATTAGAGTCTCATTGCTGTGATGTTCTGTTTGTGTGGGGTACCTTCATTGTGGTATTCACTTCAATGATGTTGCAGATGATCTTGCTAAACATGGGGCCAAAAACTCTTAATTGATATTGATGGTGAACTAAATATGAGAAGCATAAAAGCTAGAATGAGATGGAAAAGGAGAACGGGGAAACAGAGAACAACAGGCAAATTCTGAGAAATGGGAGTCAGAGTATGAATCATTATATCAAAGTGACTGAAAATTGCACGGTAACCTATGGTAAGCTACCTGTCAGATATGATTATTTTATAATGAGATTGAGGTTAGGATATAAGTACTACTGGGAGTATAGAATAAACGGTGAAGGTGTGTCCTGTAAACTCTGTCACAAACAGAAGAGCCACACTTTACAACACTACATAATGGCATGTAGCGAGCTGAAAGAATTCAGAAAGGATGGTTTGCAATATGAAGAGCAAATTTGTTATATGATAAGTGATCTTATTATAAGAGATATAATACGAAAGTTTAAAAAAATTGACATAAGGTTTTGAATAATTGTCTGTAAGCCCTATACTTTATCTTAGGCACATTATATTGTTGCATTATATTTTACAATTTACAAATACTATCACTTATTGTAAACATTGAGATTGTATTTTAGAAAGAATGAGTGGGTGTTACAGCATGCTGTACACTCCTTTTGATGTATTAATTTATGTCAATAAAATTTTTGAATTTGAATTTGAATTTGAAGTTAACTCTAGTTAACACTGTTGTCTAAATGAATATCATATTTCAAAATTAAAAAAAAGATGAAATAAAAACCAGATTGGATTTGAAGCATATTCCCTCGTTCTGTCTCTTCACTGAATCTAGATTTATTTCATATCAATGACGTCAGTTATTGTTTGTGTATTTTCATTGGCTAAGACAACTCAGTTTTACAAAGAAAATTGTATTTACAGTTAAGTCTTTATAGTTACCCTCTAGTCCCTTGAAGAGAAGAATTTTTAGTTTTCTGAAAAGAAAACTATTGTTCCGGCTTTGTCTGTCCGTCCTTGTTGTTTTCTGTCAGCTTTTTTTCTGTCCGTTTCAGATCTTAAAAGCTACTGAGGCTAGAGGGCTGGAAATTGGTATGTTGATCATCCACCCTCCATCGTCAAACATACCAAATTGCAGCCCTCTTTCCTCAATAGTTTTTATTTTAAGGTTAAAGCTAGCCATAATCGTGCTTCGGTTAAAGTTTCATGGGCCGCGGCTCATACAGCATTATAGCGAGACCACCGAAAGATAGCTCTATTTTTGGTGGCCTTGATTATACGCTGTAGCAGCTGTACAAAAAAGTTGATTGATTGCGCCGAAGAAACTTCGACGCGTTTTATACTTTTTTTTTTCTTTTTTTACTATCGATCATTGCTAAAGTTGTTCATATGTAAATCCATCAGCCTCCGTGAAATGAATTTTTAACTTCTTGATTCCAAACATATGTGTATTTTGTTACCCACTGAAAACCATTAATCCCAATTTGGGGATGATATGAAGTAACTTCCATCCGTTAGGATTAAATGATGTTAGGCACTGAATCCCCCTATATTATTCTCAGTGACTGTCTCTTTCAGCCTTTAAATGCTGAACTATTTGTTAAGAATCATTGCAAAAAAACAAGTCTAACTTGTGCATACACTACGACGCTCACCTCGACCATACGCAGATCATAAAAAATGCGAGTGTGATGGCTGTGGACCTTTGGGGATGATTTCATACAGTATTACTGTGAGGGTGTTTTCTTTTCTCTCTCTCTTTATATATATATATATATATATATATATATATCTATATATATATTTATATGTATCTTCTTCTTCTTTTAACGTGCTTTTTTCCCATTTTTGTATTTTAATGATGCCTTCTTTGAAGGACTTTTGATTTGGCTTTGGGATAGACCAGTCTCGATCGGCTGCCCTGCCTGACAGGACTTATATATATATATATATATATATATATATATATATATATATATATATATATATATATATATATATATATATATATATATATACATATATATATATATATATATATATATATATATATATATATATATATATATATATATATATATATATATATATATATATATATAATGTATATATAGATGTATGTGTGTGTGTGTAATTGTCATAGCCACAGTGCCTCTCTTAACCTTTCAATTCTTCGCGCTTTTTTGGATACGTTTGTCACTACAAAGCCATTAGATCCAAGTGTAAGAAATTGAAGTGGTTGTGATGTCCGGTATCGGGAAACGAACCCGTGTCACCATAACCACAAGGGGGTCACGTTGCTGACCTGACCACGACGGACATCACAACCACTTCAGTTCCTTGCACTTGGATCTTAAGGCTTTGTAGCGACAAGCATATCCAAAAAAGTGCGAAGAATTCGAGAAGTTAAAAGGGCATTGTGGCTATTACAATTACATAAGTATCTCAGTAAAAGTGACCAGTAGATTCTACATATATATATATATATATATATATATATATATATATATATATATATATATATATATATATACATATACATACATACATACACATGTATATATGTACATATATGTATATGTACGTATATATATATATATATATATATATATATATATATACATATTTATTTATAATTATATATATGTCCATTTGTGTGTACATGATGTGATACGTATAATAAACTGATCCTTATTTAATTTTTGTTTATACAGTTTTTTCCCAGTTCCCGGAAGCCATGCTTTACGTGTTTGCGTGTCTCATTCCTCATTTTCAATCTTCTGCGCTATTCCCGCTCTCCCTCCCCCTCCTTCCTTCCATTTATACCGCAATCATAGGACGGCAGAGAGGAAATGAAAAGGAACTTTTTATCTTCACGACTGGGAGACGTGAAATGACCTATTCACCTTTTCTCCTCAGGATCTCAGCCCTGACTGTATTATTATTCTCCGAGACATAAAATGTGATTGATGTCTGTTCCTCTGCGGGGTCATCCTGAATAGGAGTCGGTAGGAGAGATGCCGGAAGCTTTCGTGAACTGACGGTGGGATATTATATGTAAGGGCTGATTGAAATAAAAAAAAATATACATTTTGCTGTCATTTCTGTAACTATGTGTGTGCGTTTGTATACGTTTTTCGTATTTTGTGTGTTGGTGTGTGTGTGTGTGTGTGTGTGTGTGTGAATATGAGTGTGTGCGTGTGTGTTGGAGAGAGAGAGAGAGAGAGTGCATATGTGTGCGTGTGTGAGAGAGAGAGAGAGAGAGAGAGAGAGAGAGAGTGTGTGTGCATATGTGTGCATATGTGTTGTGTGTGTGTGAGAGAGAGAGAGAGAGAGAGAGAGAGAGAGAGAGAGAGAGAGAGAGAGAGAGAGAGAGGGTGGGCATCATTGTTTTGTATATGAACACGCCTTATAATATTAATATGCTCTCATTTTATCTATCTTTCTATACCTGACAACCTGCGAGTATGTGTCTGTCTGACTGTGTGTTCGGTGACATTCTTTTTTTACGTATCACCATCATAATTTACTCTCTCTCTCTCTCTCTCTCTCTAATTAAGTATTGAATCCATTTCAGCCAAAAATGCATCAGGAAAAACTCAGAATCTTTTCAGTATCGAAAATCATATTTGATATATGATTGCGTCATAACCAATCATTTCTCATTTCAGAGGGAAATTAAATCTTTCCTCCTACTTGAGGTAAATCATCTTGAACTGATTTGAAGTTCTGTTAATTCAACTTCGAAATAGAAAAAAAATGCTTTTATTAAATTATAAAACCAAAGGGGACTGGACGTTGCAACCGTTCCTTTCGATGATCAGAATATAGGTTACTTGTCAAAAACTAAAGGACATCTTTAAGAATTTTGTAAGTGACGGAGAACTTTATAATATTATTTTATGAGACCAGGAGGTAATCTTGTATTTACGTACACCGATAAAGCAGTATCACTGGATCGCTTTGATATAAGTATTCGAGAAAAACATAAAGTTAGGTGGATATAATTTTGCGGTAACTACTGTTATTAAGTTATAATTTAATCGACCATAGAATGTACTTTTAGGGTCATTAATCCTAAAATCCGTAAGGTAAGAAATTTGAAAATTTTCGTCAACGAAAATAAATCAGTATGTTATTCTGTATTCTTCTTCTTTTGCTTGTATACGCATCTTTGTCAGTTATACATATCGCGATTTGATATTTAACGCAACTGGCCGTTGCCAACATGAAATATTACAATGATCCCCGTAGGGGGTTACTGCTGCTAGTGAACCTCATGCGGTGTACTGTAGGCATTATTTAAGGTTCTTTGCAGCGTGCCTTCGGCCCCTAGCTGCAACCCCTTTCGTTCCTTTTACTGTACCTCCTTTCACATTCTTTTTCTTCCATCTTACTTTCCACTTTCTCCTAACAATTGATTCACAGTGGAGCTGCGAGGTTTTCCTCCTGTTACGCCTTTCAAACCTTTTACTGTCAATTTCCATTTCAGCGCTGAATGACCTCATATGTCCCAGTGCTTGGCCTTGGGCCTCAATTCTATATTCAATTCAATTCTATTACGGTGATGTATTTAATAAATAAAATTACTTTTTCTCCTAAGCGAGCGAGAAGCTCCACCTTGAGAAATCTGTTCCACTTTTAGGAATACATGAAGCCATTTCCGTTGGTGTACAGAAGCCATCTCTCAACACTCAGGCGAAGGCAGGTTACACGGTACTATCCTTCGCATGTTACTGAATAGTACAGGAAACAAATATGAGACATAGGAAATGTAGGAGATGATCAAACATCTGATACAACCATTGGCTCCTTTATGTTAGAAAGAATCAGATCTTTGAGCCCGAATACCAAGAAAAATGATTGATGCCGTCTATAACATTAGCGTATTTTGTTTCTTGGATTATTATTATTATTATTATTATTATTATTATTATTATTATTATTATTATTATTATTATTATTATTATTATTATTATTATTCCTGGCATTAAATCTTGCTGCTATGCAACTATCCTAATTATATCTATCTATCTATCTATCTATATATATATATATATATATATATATATATATATATATATATATATATATATATATATATATTTATATACACTATCTACCTATCTACCTATCTATCTATCTATATATCTATCTGTATATATACTCGTATATACTGTATATATGTGTGGGTATATGTATAATTATATATATATGCATACATACATACATGACAGTGTGTCTGTGTGAGTATTCATATATATGCATTGTAGAGAATATCTAATTAGGTTATTACCGGACTTATATAAAACCGAATTTTTTTACCCGGTAAAATAATTTTGGTGAACCTGGAAGATTAAATACCAAGCAATTTAAGATACAGGAATCTATTCCAGCATCCATCTCCGCCTAACCACTGGAACCTAACATTGCATGAGGGAGACGCAAGCTTGTCTTTCCTCTCCCTCTCTCTCCCTCTCTCTCTCTTGAGGCACGCTCATTGTTATTCATGTTATTCCATACTCACTTTCGAATGACACCCGACACTCACTTGACGCACCATCTATCAAGTCACATAACGTTTGTGCATCACATCGACTACATTCTTAACCGTGATGTGGAACTCAGACACGTCAGGGATCATCATCGAGTTTTAAAAGAAATTCTTTCGGCACTAAAGGTTTGATTGCCGGTGGATAAGAGGCAGTAACTATCTTGTTGTCCGTTGCTCTTATTTATAGCCTTGCGAGAAATTCAATGTTGAGGTCTACTTCAAGTTTGCGTTACGATGTATCAGTTCCATTGATAAATTTATTTGCGTAATGAATAATATATTCATTTTCCAAATAGTTTTATAAAAACATATTGATTTTAAATTTTAAAAAGTAAGATAAGGATCCATGCAGGTAACGAATTGTTTCCAAAATATTTATATAATTATAAAGTTTCAGTGCCTCTAAATAACTCCTCCTTCTGTCTGTTTATAATGTTTATAATTATAAAGTTCAGATGCTTCATGATAAATCCTCTTCCTCGTATTAAAAATGTTCATAACTATAAAGTTAAAATGTCTCCTAAAAATGCTGTTCCTCATCTCAATTTAAATTGTTTATTATTACAAATCTAAAATGCTTTCTTGACAGTCCCTCTTCCTCTTGTCAATTTAAAATGCTTTTAATTAAAAAGCTCAAATGCTTCTTGATAATTCCACTTTCTTTGCAATGAAACGTTCCTATTTTTCGTGGCTGTTTCTCATTATTGCTAAACCATTTCTTGCTGCACAACTTTGCAGTATGAAAAAAGCAAAATTTAGAGAATGTGTAATGTTGTATCGCACAAAGAAAATCTCTCTCTCTCTCTCTCTCTCCCCCTTTCATTCTGCGTCTTTGCGTGGGCGCACGCGTGTGTAGGGAGCAATTACGCCAAACTCCAAAGTTAATTGGAACCACAGAAACTCGGCCAGAATACTAATGGCTCTGTAATTATGCATGCCTCATAACAAAGAACAGAAGAGATAACATTGGGAATTGCAGCTGTTTACGAAGATATTTACATTTGGAGACATTTAATTTCATTTCAGAGTCAAATGCTATGGCGAGGGAATATTGTCAATGGAGAATACAGGACATGTTTAGCAGAAAGATAATCTGAAAAGAAAGACGTTTCCTGCATTATGTTCTGTTTACTTACCACGAAATTTCAGAGTGAATTGAATTGAACTGAATACAGAATTTAGGCCAAAGGCCAAGCACTGGGACCTGTGAGGTCATTCAGAGCTGCAACGGTAATTAACAGTAAAAGGTTTCAAAAGTGTAGCATGAGGAAAACCTCGCAGTTGCACTATGAATCAATTGTTAGGAGAGGCTGAAAAGTAAGATGGAAGAAAGAGAATATGAAAGGAGGTACAGTAAAAGGAACACAAGGAGTTGCAGCTAGAGGCCGAAGGCATGCTGCAAAAAACCTTGAGTAATGCCTACATTGCACCGCATGAGGTGCACTGACGGCACTAACCCCCCTACTGGGAATTCAGAGTAAATGGATATAATGTGATAAAATAAAGAACAAAATGGTTTTATATGTTAGGAAGAACATGGACCAAATTTACAGATATTATCAACTATATAAGATACTTTACCATTTTGAACTCTGTACAATAATACATTTTCGAACTGCAAACGCTATGTAAAATTAAACAGGATGAGTGAATATCCACAGGGAAACGGTAGAGATTTTCCTCTTTAAATGTCTGAGTTAGTTGAGGATTCTTTCATTACCCATGGAAATTTACATAAAAAAAGTTAGGTCTATATTGAATATTAAAGATGAACTTTAGGAGACGTTCGGTGTAAATCAAAACTCGAAAAAAACCTATGAAACAGAAAAACACACCTAAACGTAAGACCAAAACTTCTTTATTAAAACAACCCTGGAAGCCCTCAAGAAACTCTTGGGAGGGAAAACAACGCTCCGTGAAGTGGGTCTTGAAAGTTACTAGTAATACCAAAACAAGACCCAAGTTAGAAAGTTCCCAGTAAGTTGGATTGCTGGTTTCACAAAAGTTTCTCATATGTTCCAGACATGCGAGAATCGGCCCCTGCCACGGAAGGTATGTAAAATGAGAACCGAGAAAGAAAACACTCAAACTTTCGAACGAGGAAATGACTCTTGCTTCAAACTACGTAACTCCGGGTAAAGAAGCTGTATTGATTTCAGAATCTGGAGGAGGTGAAGGAGGAGGGGGTAACTAAGGCGAACTCGGGAGGACTCTGGATCATAAGGTATTTGGGTAGTGGTAGTGAAATTTAGATAGAAGTAGTCGAAAGAAAGCCAAATTGTTCTTCAGAGTTGTCATACTTCATTTGGCAGTTTGGTATGGCATGTAACAAAGGTAAAATCTGTAATTTTCCTAAATCACGATTTATTTTTGTAATGATGCTGAAATTTCCAATTATTAATTATAAAAAAGTTTTTCCAGTTGTCAAATTGTGATTGCTAGTATAATAATAAACAAGAAAAAATGCGCCGAAGACACTTCGGCGCAATCGAGTTTTCTGTACAGCCGCTACGCGTATAATCAAGGACACCGAAAATAGATCTATCTGTTGGTGGTCTCCATATAATGCTGTATGAGCCGCGGCCCATGAAACTTTAACCGCGGCTCGGTGGTGGCCTATCCTACATCGTTGCCAAAAGCACGGTTATAGATAAATTTAACCTTAAATAAAATAAGAACCACTGAGGCTAGAGGACTGTAATTTGGTATGTTTTATGATTGGAGGGTGGATGACCAACATACAAATTTGCAGCCCTCTAGCCTCAGTAGTTTTTAAGATCTGAGGGTGGACAGAAAAAGTGCGGACAGAAAAAAGTGTGGAGAGCATAAAGTGCGGACGGGACAAAGGCGGCGCAATAGTTTTCTTTTACAGAAAACTGAAAATATACATGTGAATCATAGGGTTTTTTTTTTTTAGAAAATTCCCCATATAATTTACGCAACCTGCCTCTTAATAATGATAACAATTCTGAAACCTCTACTTGGAAAAATTTCAGGTTCTCATCGTTTCCTTCGATCATCACAAAAATTCCTTTCTTAGTGTGATACTCCACAACTCATATCTCTCTCTAGTGCTTTCGCTTCCACAAATCTTCGTTCATTTCTAATCCTCCTGTCTCATAGTTCACGTTCCAGAACCATTCTCCATGGAGGAGGCTGGAAGGCAGGACCTAGATATCTCCATTTGCACTCTATTACTCCATATGCATATGGAACTTGCTTAATTTCCCTATATGGTACAATTTCTCATTCCATCGTTCCGTCTGACTTCTGATACTTAGGTTATAGCATTGTTAATGAACTGAAAATGTATTACTTTTAGATACAGGATCGTTATACCATAATTTATCTATCTATCTATCTATCTATCTATCTATCTATCTATCTATCTATCTATCTATATATATATATATATATATATATATATATATATATATATATATATATATATATTATAATGGGCAGGCTAGACTTTATAACTAATTCACACAGACATGTTTTTGATAAACAGGCGGGGACAAAATTTCCCGAGTTCCTTCTAAGCGCATCTCAAACTATTTAAAAAATAAATAACACTCAAAAATAAAAATTAACTTCAATTTTACTTATATAAACATTTTAACTGCCACTTAATCAATAAAAGCAAGCACCTTATAAAAATAAAAAAACCTCAATATTACTTTAAGTTTATACTAAGATGGCTGATTTTAAGCCCACCTCAAATGACAACCAATAAGACGCTTAACAAAACAACAGGTAAGGAGCTCATTCCTCCTACCATAACTATCAAATTAAACTCTAACTTGACACAAAATTAAATTCATTTAACGGAAAACCAGATATACAAAGCTCGACTAACATATCACCAATATATATATATATATATATATATATATATATATATATATATATATATATATATATATATATGTATGTATATATATATATATATATATATATATATATATATATATATATATATATATATATATATATATATATATATATACATATATATATATAGACTCTACTGTCACTTTGTACAAGACACATATTTAATTGTAATAGCCACAATACCCTCTTAACTTCTGGAATTCTTCGCTTTTTTTGTTTTGGATACGCTTGTGACTACAAAGCCTTAAGATCCAAGTGCTAGAAATCTGAAGCGGTTATGATGTCCGGTAGCGGGAAACGAACCCCCGTCCCATAATCACGCCGAGGTCATATTGTCGACCTGGCCATGCTACCGGGCATCATAACTCTTCAAATTTCTTGCACTTGGATCTGAAGGCTTTGTAGTGACAAGCGTATCCAAAAAAGCGCGAAGAATTCCAGAAGTTAAGAAGGCTTTGTGGCTATTACAATAACACACACACACGCAGATATATTTTTATTTATATGCATATACACGCAATATATATATATATATATATATATATATATATATATATATATATATATATATATATATATATATATATATATATATATATATACATATATGGATAGCAGTGCAGATCGCAGCACTAATGCATAATATTACTTTCCCATGAAATCCATTTTAATATTCCTTTGCAATGTTGTCTAGACAATTTACATTAAGCTTCATCATCTGTTATATTCCCTCCTATTCTAGCGTCTACATTGGGTTCACTGTCAAAGCGCCCTGACACAAAGTTGTTTACCTTTGTAAGGGAAGTTGACCAATAGTAAATCGCTGTTGCTCTCTTTTCCTTATTTTCCTTTTTTCTGCCTAATTTGTCGTGGAGGTTTTAGAGTTTAAAGATCTTTAGTCTTTTCCTGACAGTCTGAAGTCTGTGTTTCTGGGTCGATTTAATATTGCTTTCATTCGCACCATCCATCGACAAGATTCTGTTGACGATGAATTTGAAAGCAAAGGTAAACTTCCATTTTTAGACTTGTGTTATTCACAATAATAATAATAATAATAATAAAAATAATGATAATAATAACAAAACATCATCACCATAATAGTAATAATAATAATAATAAAAATAATAATAATAATAATAATAATAATAATAATAATAATAATAATAATAATAATAATAATAAACTTAGTGAGAAAAGTGACTGACTCCTAAGGAGGCAAGATGCAACCCGGAACCCCACACTATAAAGACCACCCAGTCGAATAGGATGACTGCGATAGACCATGATAATAATAATAATAATAATAATAATAATAATAATAATAATAATAATAATAATAATATAATAATAATAATAATAATAATAATAATAATAATAATAATGACAGAAGTAATAATAGTAATAATTTCGTAATTTCTAAATACATCCTTTCATGGTAATCCAAGCAGTAATATATATACATATATATATATATATATGTATATATATATATATATATATATATATATATATATATATATATATATATATATATATGTATATATATATATATATATATATATATATATATATATATATATATATAATATATATATATATATATATATATATATATATATATATATATATATATATATATATATATATATAGTATATATATATAATATATATATATATATATATGTATATATATATATATATATATATATATATATATATATACATATATATATATATATATATTAGTTCATTTTGACATGAATGATAGTGCTAAAATTAAATTAATGGAAGCAATGTTATTGTAATGTCAACAACACCATTTTGGGTCTCATGAATTTACGTTAAGAAATGCAGTTACGTTTCCTCGCTAAATATACCAATACAATCAGTTTTGCTCCAAAACAAAAATGTTTGCGAGCAGACCTTTCCCATTACCCTGGCCACAACAGAGCTGTTGGTTGCAAGTTAATCGGAAGAGAAGATTTTATCGCTCCGGATTGTATATTTTGAAGAGGATGAAGTTGAAATAAATATATAGTAAACAACAAAATATCGTTTGGGGATTTTTAGTTTTCTGAAAAGAGAACTATTATGCCGTCTTTGTCTGTTCGTCCGCACTTTTTCCTGTCCGCCCTCAGATCTTAAAAATTACTGAGTCTAGAGGGCTGCAAATTGGTATGTTGATCATCCACCCTCCAACCATCAAACATACCAAATTGCAGCCCTCTAGCCTCAATAGTTTTTATTTTATTTAAGGTTAAAGTTAGCCATAATCGTGCCTCTGGCAACGTTATAGGCCAGGCCACCACCGTGCCGTGGTTAAAGTTTCATGGGCCGCGGCTCATACAGCGTTATACCGAGACCACGGAAAGATAGATATATTTTCGGTGACCTTGATTATATGATGTACAGAAAACTCTATTGCGCCGAAGAAACTTCGGCGCATTTTTTACTTGTTTATCTATGAGTCAGTGTTAGGCTTTCAGAGTTTTTTGTTTATTTGAAAGCAATTCCTAATGGCCACAAACGTTCATTTTGGATTTTGGATTTTGCGAAAACAGATGGAGGAAAACAGGTTGGGAACAGGTAAGCGAATAAAAAAGACCCTGGCTTTGGAATGTTTACCGAACTGCTTTGCAAATGTGTGTGTGTTTTTTTTTTTTTTTGGACTCGGGAAACAGAACTAAGCTGCTTGCATAATTTTAGGTAATGGACGTGGCAACAGTGCTGTGCATTGCTTCCTTTTATATGAATGAGTACTTTGCATTGCTTGCATTTATGTGAATAAGTACTTTGCATTGCTTGCTTTTATATGAGTAAGTACTTTGCATTGCTTGCTTTTATATGAATGAGTACTTTGCATTGCTTGCTTTTATATGAATGAGTACTTTTCATTGCTTGCTTTTATATGAATGAGTACTTTTCATTGCTTGCTATTATATGAATGAGTACTTCGCATTGCTTGCTCTTATATGAATGAGCACTTTGCATTGCTTGCTTGTATAGGAATGAATACTTTGCTTTGCTTGCTCTTATATGAATGAGCACTTTGCATTGCTTGCTTGTATAGGAATGAATACTTTGCTTTGCTTGCTCTTATATGAATGAGTATTTTGCATTGCTTGCTTTTATAGGAATGAATAATTTGCATTGCTTGCTATTATATGAATGAGTACTTTGCATTGCTTGCTATTATATGAATGAGTGCTTTGCATTGCTTGCTATTATATGAATGAGTGCTTTCCATTGCTTGCTATTATATGAATGAGTACTTTGCATTGCTTGCTTTTATATGAATGAGTGCTTTGCATTGCTTGTTATTATATGAAATGAAAACAGCTAGAGTTTATAGTTACACAAGAAAAGGTCGAAGTAAACGAAAGGTGAAGATAAATATTAGATTTAATAATGACAAAGAGTTGCCCATACAGGAACCACTAATGAACGCATTACAGCTTTAACAGAGAGAGAGAGAGAGAGAGAGAGAGAGAGAGAGAGAGAGAGAGAGAGAGAGAGAGAGAGAGAGAGAGGGGTTTTCGCATATTGAAACTTGAATACCATCATTTCTCAGGCAGAGGATATTCTGCACTTTAACAGTGCAATCTAAAAAAAGAAATATATATATATATATATATATATATATATATATATATATATATATATATATATATATATGTGTGTATATAAATATATGTATATATATATATATGTGCATATGAATATGCACATATATATATATATATATATATATATACTGTATATACGCACACAGTATTACCAAGAAGATTACAGCACGTTTTTGCTTACCTGCTTCTGGAATTCTGATCGTCTCTCCCCTTGTGGCAACCCCGTTGAAGACCGGGCAGAACGCGACTGGTTCCCTCCTCGATACTCACTCAAACCAACTTCTCTCTCTCTCTCTCTCTCTCTCTCTCTCTCTCTCTCTCTCTCTCTCTCTCTCTCTCTCTAACCCAAAGGCTTCAACGAAGCACGCTTTACCCGAAATAGTGTATTTTCTAAAATATTTAACAAGACTAAGTGGCAAAGGTAATTTTAAATTGAGAGTCAATCTTGACAAGATACGATTGCAAGATTTTAGCAATGATTATACATCTCAGTTACCAGTTACCCAAAACGACCCAACTGAAACAGTCATATTCTATAACTTGCACAGGTCATACAAAGAGGTCAGAGTCTATTTCATCCCTATTGAGTACATTCTTGACCTCTTTATTCGGTGAAACTCCTAAGGAAGACAATTGGAATTGTTCCTTTAGTTTCTTAAAAAATAGAAATGCAAAACAATGGGAATTCCTCCCGTGCATATCATAGCAATGAGGTAAACAAAATACACAAGGAAAGGCAAAAATGGGAATTCCTCCCACGTTACTCAAAAACAAAAAAACAAAAACACATGATATAAATGGATCAAACAAAATTACAGTTTGGTAAATATATGTGCTTCTTACCTCGTCACAGCGTTTCAGACAACTTAATGTTTGAACACACTTCACCCACAGGACTCTACCTTTGAGCCTGTGACTAAAAACAAGGCTGGTCGTATAATGCCCTCCTATTTCCCATTTCCTCCAGTCATTTCTTGGGACCCCCAAAAGACACGTACAAACATACATCCTCACCGGAACCTGTAACTTCTGGCGAACATACCTGCCGTGTCAGATCATATGGTCTCCGCTTTAAAAACGACTGACACCAAACTTCTTTAATGAGGAAACACGTCAGATATACACTCAGCATTCCTCAGGAACTTTTGGGGTGGTTTCTATGCCCACTTGTTAACTCACTCGTCCTTATTCCATGTTTATATATGTATATATATATATATATATATATATATATATATATATATATATATATATATATATATATATATATATATATATATATATATATATATATAAATACACACACACACACACACATATATATATATATATATATATATATATATATATATATGTGTGTGTATATATGATATGTGTCAATGGATTTATTTTTTGTGTCAATAATTTAAGATAGAAAAGGTGATGTGATAATGTATGTTTATTATAAAACGAGTGCATTTGTAATGGTTCTTAAAGGGACTTAACGGCAATGACAGGTAATAATAATAATAATAATAATAATAATAATAATAATAATAATAATAATAATAATAATAAAGTAATTTCCATACACAAGTAAATAGAACATTCCTCCGGTTCCCCGGAGCTCTGAAGTTTTATGCCTAAGTCGAGGAAGTTGGAGGAGAAGCGAGAGGAATCAAGCTGAAGTTCGATTGCCGATGAATTCGCGCTCCGTTGGAAGAGAAATAATAAGCCTCTTCCTCCGTCAAGGTCTTTGCTCGCGAAAGGAGAAGGTTTGATAAATACTCTGGGAAATATGGGAGTTTCGTAATTTCGTGCGCTATATTCGTGATGCGTTTGACCTTTTTTTTCAGGGAAAGATGGGGCTTTTGTGCGTTACATTCGTGAAGGGGCACGCTTTTTCTTCGTGTGTCAGGTGAGACAGATTCTTAATTTTATTTTCAGAAAGATATGAAAATTTCGTGCGTTACATTCGTGTAGGGTCAGACTTTTCTTCTTTTAATTGTTTTCATGGAGAGATGAAACCTTTCTGTGTTACATTCGTGATGGGTCAGACTTTTTTTAATTTTCAGGAAAAGATGGGACTTTTTTGCGTTACACTCGTGTCGGTCCAGAATAAAAAAAAAAAAAAAAAAATTAGGTTAAAGATGAAAGTGTTGAGCGTTACACTCATCTACGGTCAGACTTTTTTTTTTTTTTAAATTTTCATGGAAAAAGACTAGGAAACGAACAAAACCGATCTTCTTTTATTTATCATTCATAAAAAAGGATAAGAATACTTGGTTTAAAATTGGTTTCGAACTCAGCATTCACAAACAAAGTTCAGGTTTTATGTTTTGAGTCAGTTCATCTGGTGTTGTTTAGAATATAAGGTTTTCACGATGAATAAAAAATACATTCTTTTTGCGATTTGCTTTTATATCTTTCATTCCATCTGTTGGTGTGCATTACTTAAATCCCGAGTTCCAGTTTCCCCATTTCTATTTTTCATCGTTTCCAACTCTAATCGGATTAAGCACTTAATCTTTATTCTGAAAATAATGAATTTCAGAATTAGGTAAATATCTCTCGACGATCATTTGTAAAATAGAGGAAATCTCCAAAGCTTCCCTTGTTCAAAATGAAACGGAATATGACCGAGTATTACCTTAATATTTTGTGACGTTTATTGTGGACTAAACGAATTCCTTTAATAAGGTTCTGCACCATTGCGAAACGATGGAAGTTGGTTTCCCTGTTTTATGGAATTCTGGGTAAACGTGGATTTGATAATATCATTTATTCCTGTTCTAATAAAGGTATTAATATGTGGATTTGGTTTTATATTTCTTATTAAACTTCTTGCTAAGGGAAGAAACTCTCTCAAAGGCGCTTCTCTCATGCATCATCACGTTGACTGCGCAGCTTTACGCCCGTGTGCTCATACTAATTTGTCCTGGCTGTAATTTATATGAGAACAAGAATTTTTCCACTACATGCTGTGAATAATTACTTTTTTTGAAAATTACTTCTCTTCAAAGTAATCAAATTAATGTTTCGATGCGTAGAATTGATATGGAATTGAACTGAAGCGAATATAAAATTTAGGACAAGCACTGGGACCTATGAGGTCATTCAGCGCTGAAACGGAAATTGACAGTAAAAGGTTTGAAAGGTGTAACAGGAGGAAAACCTTGCAGCTGCACTATGAATCAATTGTTAGGAGAGGGTGGGAAGTAAGATGAAAGAAAGAGAATATGAAAGAAGGTACAGCAAGAGGAACGAAAGGGGTTGCAGCTAGGGGCCGAAGGCACGCCGCAAAGAACCTTAAGTAATGCCTACAGTGCACCGCATGAGGTGTACTGGTGGCACTACCCCCCACGGGGTAGAATGGATATCGTTTTAGTAAATAAATAGATAAAAACAGAACATAGCATAAATAAATAAACGAATGGATAAAGCAATAGATGAATGAACAAAAAATATATGAATTGAAAAACCACTAAATAAAGAAAGTATTCTATCATTAAAACCATCTCCCTCACTGAATAGTATTTACTCTCCTTGTTTCCACTGTAATGATTTATTTAAAAAAATCAGAATATTTTTGTCTTGATTGCACTCACCCAGTTTGTTTTATGCAATTATTTTTCTTTCTTTCAACAAATTTATCAGAGTTTTGATGAATTGGATGTTTGCACTCAGATCATGGAACATCAAGTGAGTGATGATGATGAGTAAAAGAAATAAGAATTTGTTTGAAAATAACTCTTTCACGTCCCATTGCTTTCGAGGATATTACTCGAGGGTTGAATCAAACAATGATGATATTAGATATAGCTCGTATGTAATTGACAGACATTGTAGAAATGGTCAAAACAGCTTGAAGTATTCGCCAACTCAGTTGGAAACCTCATTCTGTATTATATTTCATAAAAAATAAATGGATGAAGAATGTCCTTCCTCTGTCGTTAAATTACACGTTAAATAACACATGAAGACTGAGCGTCGGGACAGATGCCACATTCACAGTGAGAACTACAGACAAAATAAGAAATATAAATGTAAGCAATCACAGAGACCCTTCTGAACATTAAAGCTAAGTCATCATTTTCCCAAACTTTGTTCTTCTGCAATAAACAGGAGAACGTATACGAAGAGGTGTTTATTTGAAGAACACATTTGAACCAGAAATACAAAACATACACAAACCACTGCCGTCTTGTTCTGTTACAAAAACTAGAAATATCAACGCTTTCTCTATTTCCAAATTTTCTTTAAGCTTTGAGTCAACTTTTTAATCTTCTGTGAAAAAAAAAAGTTACTGTGCAGGCTTTGGCTGTCCGTCTGCACTTTTTTCTGTCCGACCTCAGATCTTAAAAACTACTGAGGCTAGAGGGCTGCAAATTTGTATGTTGATCATCCATCCTCCAATCATCAAACATACCAAATTGCAGCCCTGTAGCCCCAGTAGTTTTTATTTTATTTAAAGTTAAAGTTAGCCATGATCGTGCGTCTCGCAACGATACAGGATAGGCCACCACCAGGCCGTGGTTAAAGTTTCATGGACCGCGGCTCTTACAGCATCATGCCGAGACCACCGAAAGATAGATCTATTTTCGGTGGTCTTAATTATACGCTGTACAGAAAACGCGACTGCGCCGAAGAAACGTCGGCGCATATTTTACTTGTTTGATTTTATATACGTTCTCATTTCAACGAGTGTCTTTCCCGTCTTTGATGTTTGCTATATTTTTTTTTTTTTAGATCGTGCATACTTCTGATTGCCTGCTGACGTCATATACACCGGGAGTTTGTCATTTTTATCTGTTGGTCAATGCTTCGAATCTTAATGACGCAAAGATGGTAAGAGGCATATTTTGATTTACGTATCTGTGATGAAAGTATTGATCAGAAAATGTAATTTTAGATATTCTTTACTGTTACTGATATCAAACAATTTCTCAAATCACTTACTAATTACTGTATATTCAGAATTATGTGTCGGTTGCCAGAAATGTTTATTTTACTCTGTTAACAAACGGTATTTGTGGCTTAATATTTGTGAATATATATATATATATATATATATATATATATATATATATATATATATATATATATATATATATATATATATGCATGCAATATTCCTTCCCTCCTTGTCTGATGAACTTTGTCTTTTTCTATCTATTTTAGTTCAACTTTTCTTTAAATAACAATCCAATATTTATGACCTGCAATCCGTAAGGATTTAAGTTTTTCCTTCAAAATGTGTTTACTGTGTTCAAATTAATCAGAAGCCTATAACATGACAGTTATACAGAAAAAAATATATTTCCCACGAATATACATGCAAGGCACAGCAAGCGCGCTCTTTGCCCAAAAAAGATTTCATGATATATGTAGTGGAAAAGCACTGTGGCTGTGCCCAGAAGTGCCATTCAGATGCAGCGGAGACGAACAAAACCTACAACGGCTCTCCTTCTCCTCCTCCTCCTCCCGTTTCCCCTTCCTTCTGTTTCTTGTGAAAATTCTTTTCAGAATTGTGAGTAGGTATTCAGTCTCCTGGAGTGGGACGCTTTCCAATTCATAGCATGCATACTGCTGGACATTTTCTTCTCTCTTGTTTCTTTCTCTTACTGTGGTTTGACGGAGTTGTTTATTTTTTTGGAAAGTTTTTTTTTTGCTTCTTTCTTAGCTGGAATTGGAACATAAAATTTAGGCCAAAGGACAAGCGCTGGGACCTATGAGGTCAGTCAGCGCTGTAAATAATGTTCAAGCAGTTGTTAGGAGAGCGTGAAAATGTAAGATGGAAGATGAGAATGTGAACAGAGGTACAGTAAAAGGATTGTAAGGGGGTTGCACCTAG
Organism: Macrobrachium rosenbergii; assembly: GCF_040412425.1. Taxonomy (NCBI): domain Eukaryota; kingdom Metazoa; phylum Arthropoda; class Malacostraca; order Decapoda; family Palaemonidae; genus Macrobrachium; species Macrobrachium rosenbergii. The sequence goes on along the minus strand of NC_089744.1, from coordinate 76,291,008 downwards.
TGCCGAAGGGACGCTGCAAAGAACCTCAAGCAGTGCATACAGTGCACCACGTGAGGTACACTAACAGCACTACCCTCCTACGGGAGTTGGTGAATTCATGTCATCCTTAGCTGTTCGAGATTCGATGTTCATCGACTTGAAAGTGAGCATTAATCGTTAATGGGGGGATTTCATTCTATAAGCTACTTCACAAGCCACTTAACTGGGACAAGGAATTCTCAGAGCTGCGTAAAGTAGACCCAGTTTTATGAATGAATGAAGAAAGAAACCTACATAGGGACAAAAATATTTATTACGAAAAAAGAAGATGGTCTTTTTTCGTAAAAAAGATTTTTGTCCCTACGTAGGTTTCTTGCTTCATTCTTTCATAAAACTGAGTCTACTTTAAGCAGCTCTGAGAATTCCTTGTCCCAGTTAAGTGGCTTGTGAAGTAGCTTATAGAATGAAATCCCCCCATTAACGATTAATGCTCACTTTCAAGTCAATGAACATCTTCTTGTATCAGTTATGCATTTAGACAGAAGCTGCTGGTAGCCTTAAAACTGAACTCTGGTTTTGTAATACATTAGTTTTAGCTTTGAGAATAGTTTCATTTATATTTTGATAACTTGAAATGTTTATTTTCTTTGTCCCATTGCCTTTTCAATAGATAAGTGCTGTTTTGTGCATTATCAAGTCTAGACTTTGCTGCAGAGATGATCAATCTCGTCACTCTTAACTTTGTACCTTTAGTCTCGTCTTGGAGAAACTATGATACCTTTACACCTGGGTATTGACCCAAGTTCATTGACGAATGTGAACATACTTAGCAAAAGTATGAATTTATTGAACTCTGTACGACACATAAGAGGCACTTTAAGGCTTCAAACTGTATAGTCGTACGAGTACATTCCCAATGAAATCTTATTTTCTGGGCATAACTTATTTTTCAGGCATAACTTATATATCGAATAAGCACAGACTAGCAAATCCAGTGATTACCATTAATATTAATTTTTTTAGAATTTAGAAAACTAGATAACGACAGTATTTCTTAAAAGACCTTCACGTTCAAAAATATCAGTAAATATGATTCATTTTACTCTTATGAGTGACATAACTTCGATACGCATTTGGCAGTGTTTGTTGGAGAAGAAACAATCCACTTGCAATGTTTATTCAAGAAATTTATTCTTTTGGCGTAGCACAGCATAATTCTGATGTTTACAGTTCACGCGGTGCTCATAGAAATGCTTTACTTGTTGCATAAAAGAAACAGTATTCGATCAGGCAGTTTTTAAACATAACTCCAACAATCCAGAGAACAAATATTATTTTAGTAAAAGAATCAAGTTTACTTCTATAAGTCTAGAAGCAAAGTTTTTGCAAACTTTTTTTAGCCAAAGTCTTTGAAAAGGATTACAACCAAAGTGCAGTTCTTACTATCGCTTTCTGTATTTTCCCAGAGATGTTGGATCGGCATTTGAGTAAACTCGTGAATCATATGTCGTACAGACAATTTACAAGTGAAGCCAATGCTCGTAGGTTACGCCTGACAATATTCTTGGAAAATAAAGATATCTCTGTAGCATTGTATCCCTGAATATAGTAGGTTCTTCTGGGTTTCCTAGTGTAGGTCCCAGTTGTCTCCTTCGAAGTAAGAGTTTTAATTGAGGAATTTTCCCAAAACTATCACTATGTTGTCAATGAAGTGACGAATTGAACACGTGCTTAGTAAATAAATAAACAGAAGGAAATTATGTATGTAAGACGTGTATGATTAATATAATGATAAGTATATATATAAATAGCTAAACAGTAACTACTGAGCTCTGTCCTTTTTAGTTTTCTGTAAAAGACAACTATTGTGTCGGCTTTGTCTGCCCGTCTGCACTTTATTCTGTCCGCACTTTTTTATGTCCGCCCTCAGATCATAAAAACTACTGAGGCTAGAGGGCTGTAAATGGGTATGTTGATCATCCACCCTCCAATCATCAAACATATCAAATTGCAGACCTCTAGCCTCAGTAGTTTTCATTTTATCTAAGGTTAAAGTTAGCCATAATCATGCTTCTGGCAACGCTATAGGATATGTCACCACCGTGCCGTGGTTAAAGTTTCATGGGCCACGGCTCATACAGCATTATACCGAGACCACCGAAAGATAGATCTGTTTTCGATGGCCTTGATTATACGCTGTATAGAAAACTCTGCGCATTTTTTACTTGTTATTGTTGTATGAAGTCAGAGTCTTATGGAAAGCTTAGAGCCTTTTGCATAATCACTTCCATTTATAGTTGTCCCAGAACCTAGATTTAATTCTTATTTCGGACACTTAATTATTATCCTTTTACGAGACTCGCCATCTTTTCTGTTCCTTTTTCTCGATTATCCATAGAATTAGTTCAGTCATCACGTTTGGATGTTTTTAATTAGTATTATTGATATATGGAAGATAAACCCCTTTTCATATGTGACAATCCTATAGGGGCCATTGACCTGAAATCCAAGCTTCCAAAGAATATGGTGATCATTTGAAAGAAGTTACAGAAGATAATAGTAAATAAAGAAAGATGAGATCAGTTATTAGAAAAGAAAACTGATAAAGTAATAAATTTATAGAGAAATAGATAAAAGTATAAATAAATTAATAAATACAAGGTGAATTGTTTTAGGGCAGTAATGCATTGCATCACACAAGTTATTGTTTAGTGCTGAAGTTGAAACGATACACAACCTATAGGACGGAATTTAGACTGCAGAGAGTGAAATGCTCAGCTGTCATATTTGAGGGAGAGTTAGTGTAGCAGTATGTATGAAACATCTCATCTCTTAGAATATTATAGGGGTAAACATGTTTAACATCTGTGTTGCCTTTATACAAAATATTCAGCAGTTACGATCATATTCCTTATATTAAAAACAAAGGCAAATATGTACTGATATACACTGTATATTGAGAATGGCTAAAAAGTATTTATTATTCTCTTTCTGAAAGAGTTTGTTAGGATTAATATGTTTTTATTCCGTCCTTTTATTGATTAGCGGTCGAACCTAACCAGTAGCGGCAAAGATTTCACGAATATGGTTATTGGCGACGAAATCCCCAGCGATATATATATATATATATATATATATATATATATATATATATATATATATATATATATATATATATATATATATATATATAACAAAAAAGTTTTCTGAAAACATGCCATTTTAATAAATGGTGTAATTATGAGGTTTTTATAATAAATTTATTTTCAATGAAAGGAAAGACTGGATACTAGCTGAAAAAATCTGAATCTTTATTTAAATAAAAAGATAAGAAAAGAGCCGTATTATTCCCAGATCAACAATTCTAAGAAATGAAAATATATACAGCTTAACGCCAAGTCTTATGTTTAAAAAAAATTAAATACTGACTGAAAAATATTCTCAGTAAACAGGAAGACTTGATACTAGTTGAGAAAAATATTCATCGTTTTGTCTTTAAATTATAAAAAGGACGTATCATTACCAAATCAACAATTATAAGAAATAAAAAGGAATATTAAGAAAAACTAGATACAGGCTGAAAAAATACTGTTAGTTTTTTATTATATATATATGTTAAAAAGACTTGAGTGAAGAACATTATATACAAATTAACAATTCTGCGAAATAAAAGTCAGTCCAACACTACGAAGGAATAATCACAGGAAATGTTTCTCTCTCTCTCTCTCTCTCTCTCTCTCTCTCTCTCTCTCTCTCTCTCTCTCTCTCTCTCTCTCCTCCCTGTGTGTGTTAGCGATTAGATAGGCTTTGTTGACATTCCTCCGTCATTCCCAGTAATTCTTATCCACTCGACTTGACGCACCTTTTAGCTGGCGAGGACGACACGTTCGCATACCTGCTTTTAGGGGAGAGAGAGAGAGAGAGAGAGAGAGAAAGAGAGAGAGAGAGAGAGAGAGAGAATCTAATTTCGTGATTCCTGTTTACCTTTTTTTCTCTCGACTTGAACGGAAAAAAGATTTGGAGATCAGAAAAAAATGTCGGTAGAGATTCTGAGTTCACAGGCTTTCCGTTGATTCCAGGATTCAGCGATTCTGGTTTGTGTTGATGAAGTGTAGCGTAAAACAAGATTCATCAAAAACTGAAATGTTTATATAAGTCTTTCAGTATCGTTTTGTCTCATTTTTCCACTGAAATGTCATAACGTAATAATGAATGAGTCGTTTCGTGGCGTATATATGTTACAGGCAGATAGCGAAACCAGGCATTTCGCGAATTGCCTGAAATTTCAGTCAGATAGCGAAATGCACTTAGGTACATTTGATCCCCCCCAGGAGCTAGTACTTAACGCGGCGAAACAGTGAGTCACCTACACTGTTTCGCCGTGTTTAATACTAGCCCCTGGGGGGTCAAATGTCAAATTTCAGGCAGTTCGCGAAATGGCTGGTTGCTCTATACATTGTGTTACTTTTCTTAAGTCAGTTCACTGTAAGGAAAAGGGTGGATTTTGAAAATATGTTGTAGTTTTCCCCACATGAATCCTCTCACAAAGATACAAAGAATGTAATATTTTCTGAAAAAGCTTTCCAGCAGGTTATACGCCACTGTTTCGTCAACACTAATGTTTAATCCTCTCCCACTCTCTCTATCTAACACACAGAGGCGCGTACTCATACAGTTTGTGTGTGTGTACGTATGTTTATATGTATATGTGTGTGCGCGTGTCTGTGTTAAAGAGAGTATTAAACATTAGTGTTGATGCAACAATGGCGTATATCGTGCTTGAAGCTTTTTGAGAAATTGTTACGCTCTTTATATCTTTGTGACACATAATCTTAGGTATTCTTATCTATATTCACATGTAATTACATAAATCCTTTTATTAATACATAAATACTGTACATTTATCGATTTCGTGACTTTTCATTCAGATATACAGACACAATATTACCATGTGCCATTATGTAATCAGATAAGTTTTGCTTGGCAAAAACCATCTTTCCTAATATAATTGTTTTTTTTTTAAGGCGAAGACTAGTTTTTTTAACTTAAGGTAAGTGGCACTAGGAAGGAAGGTAGCCCACCTGTATGTGCATTTGCAATGCATGTTTTTGCAACAAATGCCCCTGAGTCACACCTCATAAGGCGGAGTGCTCCTGAACATTCCTGCAGAAGCCCATTGTCAGGGAGGACAAAAGGTCGTTGCACACACTTAAGGAAGCGTCCGGCCCTTGCTTGCAAGCAGGTGACATTTGCTTTCGGTGTCTTATGGGTATTGCCTGGGCCATAGGAGCTGGAGCAGAATCCTAAGTAGAAGAGAATGGAGCCGGTTTCCAGCCGATACTGAGAGTGGCATTAGTAAAATTCTCCAGAAAGGATACAGGGTTTTGTAATATGCTCAATAAAACAAAGGCATACTCATCCCTGGGGCTTAGCATCAACCCAGTGAATTTCATACGCTTTTATTATTAGTAGAATATAAAATTCAGGCCAAAGGCCAAGCGCTGGGACCTATCGGGTCATTCAGCGCTGAAACGGAAATTGAGAGTATACAAGGTTTGACAGGTGTAACAGGAGGAAGGCCTTGCTATTGCACTATGAAACAGTTGTTAGGAGAGGGTGGAGAGTAAGATGGAAGAAAGAGAATATGAACGAAGGTACACTAAAAGGAATGAAAGGGGTTGCAGCTAGGGGCCGAAGGGACGCTGCAAAGAACCTGAAGTAACGCCTACAGTGCACCGCCTGAGGTGCCCTGATGGCTCTACCCCCCTATGGGGTTTATCATTATTTCCTGTAGTTTAAAAATTACTTGTATAAATAACCGTCCTGTGGGTTTCCAAAAACCATTATTGTTTGAAAACGAGAGGAAAAACACCAAAAATGAATATCTATATAAAATTCTCTTTAATAACTATATAACCAGGTACATTGAAAACGAAGATACCTATATTAGTAATGAGAAGATAGAAGAGGTATTTATTTGGGTAGTCCCTCCCCGTTTTCAAGCAATAATGTTTTTCGGTAGCTCGTAAATAGCCTATTTACATAGGCAATTTTTATATTACATGCGATAATAATGAAGGATTATGGAGTTCATTAGACACGGTCTAAGCCCTAATCATAAGGAGTGCTCCTCTTTTGTTTTTATAGAACACATTAAAGAAAAATAGTTATTTCCTCCCGCTTTAAAATTATGTTTTTCTGTGGTTCACAAGTAGCCTTTTTATACAGGTTATTTTTAAGTTGCTGGCAATAATAATGAAGAAATATTCAAGTCATTAGGTTGATCAGGCTAAGCCACAAGTATAAGGACCACTCATTTTTGCTTTACTAAAAACATTAGAAAAACGTATTTCCTTTTTGCAGAATTTTGCTAAGGCTCTGTCATTATCGGCTGGAAACCGGTTCCATTCTCTTCTGCTTAGGGTTCTGTTCCGTCTCCTATAAGACACCGAAAGCAAATGTCACCTGCTTGCAAGCAAGGACCGGACGCTTTCTTAAGTGTGTGTAACGACCTTTTTGTTCGGCCTGACGATGAGCTTCTGCAGGAATGTTCAGGAGCACTCAGCCTTATGAGGTGTGACCCAGAGACATTTGTTGCAAAATAATTTGTTGCAAAAAACATTTATTGCAAAAACATTTCTTGTAAAATCATTTGTTGCAAAAGCATTTGTTGCAAAAACATTTGTTGCAAAATAATTTTTTGCAAAAACATTTGTTGCAAAAGCATTTGTGCAAAAACATTTGTTGCAAAATAATTTTTTGCAAAAAGCATTTGTTGCAAAAGCATTTGTTTCAAAATTATTTGTTGCAAAAACATATGTTGCAAAAACATATGTTGCAAAAACATTGGTTGCAAAATCATTGGTTGCAAAAACATTTGTTATAAAATAATTTGTAGCAAAACGTTTGTTGCAAAATTATTTGTTGCAAAAACATTTGATGCAAAATCACTTGCTGCAACAACATTTGTTGCAAAATCATTTGTTGCAAAAACATTTGTTACAAAATAATTTGTTGCAAAATCATTTGTTACAAAAATCATTTGTTGCAAAATCATTAATTGCAAAAACATGCATTGCAGTTGCACAAACAGGTGGCCTTCCTTCCTTCCTTCCGCGTGTTGCAAAGTGCCACTTACCTCAAACAAAAAAAAAAAAACTGGCTTAAATAAGAAAAAACTGGTCTTTGCTAAAAGCCAAAACATTATGTTAAGAAATACAGATTTTTGCCAAGAAATGCTTACCAAGATAGATAATGGCATATGGAAATATTATGTCCGTACATTGTTGAATAGTCGCATATCTGAATGAATGGTCGTGCAGTCGAAAAATGTATATGTGTAAAAGTAAAAACATATACATAGGAGTAATTGAATACACATAAAAATACATGAGATTATAACTGTATTGTTTAAACAATCAGAGTCATGCATTTATGGAAAAACTATTATTTCATATGTTTTACAGTATTGTTGCATTACATCTCTTGGCATATAAATGACTAGATAAGATAATGAATAATCAAGCTACATTATTATTAATGCAGTTAAATAAGTATTTAAACTGGTATTAATATCAAATCACAGACGCAGATTTCTGGTCATAGAGTAAGAAAGTAATTTTAAAATTGGTTTATAGATGGAAAGCATTGGATTTCTAGGCATATATTTAGTAGTTTTTTTATTGTTAAGGGACTTTTTCATATATATATATATATATATATATATATTTACTGTATATATATATATATATATATATATATATATATATATATATATATATATGTATGTATATATAAATAACTGAATCATGAAAATATGGAACGTGATGGATATATAAAATAAGGCAATGCCACGAACGAAAGAGAAACAATGGAGTACTGCAAGGCCTTTCGACTTATAGTCCTTTCTTTAGCAGACTATAAGTCGAAAGGCCTTGCAGTACTCAATTGTTTCTCTTTCCTTCGTGGAAATATATATATATATATATATATATATATATATATATATATATATATATATATATATATATATATATATATATATATATATATATATATATATATATTTGGATCATCACTGTGAAAAACGTTTCAGTCATAAATCTTATTCTCGATATCCACCTGATATGCAGCCGTTAATATTCAACCTTTCTCTTTTCACTCCATTTTATACGAGTGACTGAATTTTCCTCTTAATATTTCAGGCGATTTTAGCGGCGTTCTCGGCAGAGAGCTTAAATCTTTTTTCAGGGTGATATAATCATTCTAGCGAGTGTGTGACGTCATCATTATAGCTTTACGTCGGTGCTATAAATGATATTTGAGACGGATCTTGGCTGGGAATTGATGTCTCCATAAAATGCAAATGGCTTTTGTTTTATTGTTTTTTATTGATTTTTATTAAATGATGAAGGCTGTTCTAATCAGCAATTAATCCACTTAAATATGTAAACATCATTTATTTATTATTATTATTATTATTATTATTATTATTATTATTATTATTATTATTATTATTATTATTATTATTATTATTATCCAGGAGGTGGACCTATTCATATGGAACAAGCCCACCAAAGGGGCCATTGACTTAAAATTCAAGCTTCCAAAGAATATTATGGTGTTCACTTGAAAGATGAAACAGAAGATAATAGGAAATACATAAAGAAGATAAGAAAAAATAAATTAACAAACTAATAAATAATTAGATAAAAATCTAAGTAGATTGTAAAATACAAGAATTGCTTTAGGGTAGTAGTGCATTGCATCTTCGCTGGAATTTTTGGGTTCCATTAAACAATTGTGAAATCTGCATCCTTTCAACTCATTTTAGGAATATTCAGAATAATACTAATCTGTTCGTATCTGAGTTTTATTGCGAAATTAATTCTCCTTAGGTAGCAAAAGTTCCCAAAGAGATTTTGCGACCCGGTATATATCATTCTAAGTAGCATAATCTTTGCAAAGATATTCCCAGCGTGATTTACAAGCATCTCATTAAGGGTTTCTTGGAAGCCTTAGCTTGATACGGTCGGGGAATGAAAGTTGGGAGGTACTTATTGTCTTATTTGTTTGCTTTGGATCTTAGAATAACAAAGAAACTTGCTTTTCAAAAGTTATTTAATTTTTAGAAAAGTTTTTTGTGTAAACATTCCAAATTTTATATATATATTATATATATATATATGTGTGTGTGTGTGTGTGTGTGTATACAGTATAATATTATATATATGTATATATATATATATATATATATATATATATATATATATATATATATATATATATATATATATATATATATATATATATATATATATATATATATATATATATATATATATATATATATATATATGTAAATTAATCTTCATGTTAGAAAGATAATTCACGAGGAATTAGATTACGAAAATAATAACACAAAAAACTTCCCAGGTCAAAATTAGGAAAACAATTAATAATAACAATAATAAAACACGAATTAAACGGACATCACGCAATAAAATCTAATTCCTACTGGTCGGTATTCCAAATCAAATTATGATTTAAATTACGATTTAAACCATCATTTAAATCTTATATATCTGGATGTCATGACCACTTGTGAGAGATGAAGCAGAACAATTAATTCGGTGGCACGTAAAAGTCCATTAGAACTGACAGCATCATCATGATAGGCCCAATTGCACTGATATTTTCATTTCAGGGGTTTTTTGTTAACTGCTTTATGGGCTGATTGGGCTTCACGACAATTTATATTTATTTTTTATTTGTTTAGAATTATCTTGTCTTTATTTGTTTTGGATTTGGGTGAAAGTAAGTTGCACCAAAAAGGCGTTTAAGGAAGCATCAGTTTATTGACGGAAGAAATATGTAAACAATTAGACACACCTTAACAATGACAACAAATGTAACAAAAAGTTTTCCTCACGCGGTTCACTGTAGGCATTACTTGGGGTTCTTTGCAGCATCCCTTCGGCCCCAACCTGCAGCCTCTTTCGTTCCCTCTGCTA
>NC_089744.1:76191016-76276016 GCF_040412425.1 Macrobrachium rosenbergii | reverse complement strand
GTGCCTTCGGTCCCTAGCTAAAACCCCTTTCGTTCCTTTTATTGTACCTCCTTTTGTATTCTCTTTCTTCCGTCTTACTTTCCACCCTCTCCTAACAAGTGATTCATAGTGCAACTGCTTTGAAGTTTTCCCACCTGTTACACCTTTCTAACCTTTTACTGTCAGTTTCCGTTTCAGCACTGAATGACCTCGTAGGTCCCAGCCTTTGTCCTAAATTCTATATTCAGTTCAATTCCATATTCTATATTCAATAATTTACGAAATTATAACGTCTCAGTTCACATAAGGATCAGGGGAGCCCCGTGTTTACAGAAATACTTCGCCAGTTTTGTTAGATTAACCGAAATATTCAGTTTTTCAATGAAAGAGCCCCAGAAAAATATATTAAAAGAGAAAGGACGTCCTGTGAGAGATGAGAGAAATGTTTGGAGGGTAAGAAGCCATTAGTACAGAATATAGATTCAGAAATGATATCCATAAAAAGTGTAGAAGTCATTTAATCATTCAAGGAAAAACGAGTAAAAATGCCCTTAAGTTTCTTCGGCGCAATCGAGTTTTCTGTACAGCTGCTACAGCGTATAATCAAGGCCACCTGAAAATAGAGCTATCTTTCGGTGGTCTCGATATAATGTTGTATGAGCCACGACCCATGAAACTTTAACCACGGCCCGGTGGTGGCCTATCCTATATCTTTGGCTAACTTTAACCTTGAATAAAATAAAAACTACTGAGGCTAGAGGGCTGCAATTTGGTAAGTTTGAAGATAGGAGGGTGGATGATCAACATACCAATTTGCAGTCCTCTAGCAGAAAAAGTGCAGACAGAATAAAGTGCGGACGGACAGACAACGCCTGCACAATAGTTCTCTTTTACAGAAAACTAAAAACAATAGTTCTTTGAGCATCCAATTATCAAATTATTTATTTACATATAGACCTCTCTGTATCTGTCAAAGAATAATGATAAATATAATTCATTAACAAACAAATGCACATGCAATTATATAATTAAACTGTAAGAATGGTTTCTCTATTTCTATATATATTTAAAGACGGAATAATTTGTTAAAATACAGTTAACAAAAAACGGGTATTCTCAGGATTCGTAAAAACATCAAATAAACTGGAGGAACTCCTCTTGGTTCCTTCTTATTGTAAGTGGTTGTCGATGACGTCAGTACTGTCGATGACGTCATTATACCACGAAACCATTGCCGTGTATCAACAACCTTCTGTGTAACTATAACACCATATTTTAAAACTTATCTCGTCTTTGCTTGTTTGTTCATAGTCACAACGTCTCAAATTCTATGTAGAATTCTTTCATATAGATTTGGAATAAAGAAATTGTGTTTGAGTGGAAATTATTTTATGTTTTCCTTCAACAAAGAGTTGCCGGTTCGAGTTTTGGGAGGTGCATATATTTTGTTCAAGGAGTTTAGAGTAGTAAGCAAGACAAAATAAAAACTACTGAAGCTTTAGAGGTAATTAAGCCCATCAAATCTAATTTCCCCCCTTGAATAACTTTATAATAGATTATATATTTTGTATACTAATTGTGGTGGAAGATGGACGCCAGCTAACGATGCAAAACCAACATTTTTGTAAGAATTATGATTCACCAAACTGGCTACAGTGGGGAAGAATGGCATCTGCATAGGTTCGTGAAATACTACTTGGTAACTCTCTTGTTTGAGAAATTCCGGGAATACACCGGGGGAGGCCCAGGTGATATATGAATACACCTTCAGTGATTCCTTATATATTATATAGGCACCATGAAAATGGAAAATGACCACCTTTGGACAACTGACTGCAACCCGGCCATATTGCAAGGAGGCCAAAAAACTCCCGAATAGTAAGCCTTATTTATATAAGTTTTTAACGAGCTTTTTTTTCCATTTTTATATGGGGTAAGCACGATGCCTTCTTTGAAGGACTTTGGTGTTTTTTGGGGGTGAGACGGACTTTTCCTTAAAACTGAGAAAAATACAGCCTATCTGCAATCAATTGATCACTATGCATGGAAAATGGCCACATTTGGACAATTCATTGCAATTTTATTTTATTAAATGAGATTTGTTTAGGAGAAAAAGTATGCCCTAAAGTATATAAATATATATATATATATATATATATATATATATATATATATATATATATATATATATATATATATATATATACATACAGTATATATATATATATATATATATATATATATATATATATATATATATATATATATATATATATATATATATATATATATATATATATATAATTTGTTTTTTCAACTTAGGGCTTCTGCTGAATGGAAACATAAATGAATGCGTTATCACATTCAGGCGTATGATTGACAATGGTACTAATCATCATGTCTGTGACCAGGTAGGTAGATATTACACCCTACTCTTGTGAGATGGAGTTTAAGATGAATAATAAGAAAGAAGTCACTAAAAAAATTCAATGAAAAAGGGGTTCTTAAAGTATCCAATTATCATGATTTTATTTCACATATGATCCTTTTTTCTCTCTTGGAGAATAATATTAATAAAAAAAAAATAATACAAAAATACACACACAATAGCTGAACGAAAAACTGACGTGACACCTTCCATCACTTCATTATGATGATGGAACATTTTCTGCATTTACATTTAAATTTTAAATAAATATATGTTTATTAAATATTTTAATGAAATATGTATTTTCTAATCAACGTAAGCCATTAGAAACGAAAAAAAAAAAATTATGCACATTTTTGATGATTTTGTAAAAACAGCAACGCATAAGTCGAAGGAACCGCACGAAGTTCCTTCGCCCTAGGCTGGAAATTTCCTGTATTGTGATTGGTCGTCGATGACGTCAGTAAGACGCTTTATGTTACGTCATGAATTCTTGCCATATATCACTAATAATTTTACCCGTAAACCTGCAATTACTTGAATATACCTCTTCTTTGAGTAAATTTTCGTTGTTGCAAAGTCTCAAGTTCTATGTGAAATATTCTAAAATAGATTGGAAATAAAATAATGCTAATTTAGTGGTAACTGTTCGATAATATCTCCATCAAAGAGTTGTCAGTTTTTGATTTTAGGATTTAAAGCGTATATTCTTATCCAGGGAGTCTGGAGTAAAACCAAAGCAAAAAAAACTATTGCAGTTTTAGATGTAATTTAATCTATAAAATCTAATTTCCTTCTTCAATTCCTTTTTATCAAATCATAATGTAATTATATAGTTTACAATAATTTTGCGAAAGATGGACAACAATTAACGATGCAAAGCGCAAAGTTTTGGTAAGAATTATGGTTCACACTAATGGCTACATTGGGGAAAGGTTACGTCCACCTAAGAAACGAAAAAGGCTAGTCGGCAACTTTCATAGTTGAGAAATTCGAAGAATATTACGAATAGAAGCGAAGAACAGATGTCATTGCACCTTCAAAATTTCCATACCCTTAAAATAGGTCACCACGATGCAAAGGCAGAAACATGCATTTTCCATGCATGCTGATCAATTGCTTGCCAATAGATTGCATCCTAGGGTGTTTTTTGGGGTCAAACGGACTTTTCTTTCAGACTGTGAGAAATGCAGTCTATTTGCAAGGAATTGATCAACTTGCATGGAAAATTAACATAGTTGGACATTTGATTGGTTCCTGCCGTATTACAGAGTGGCAAAAAAAGGCGCGAATAGGAAGGCTATAGCCTTTGGTGGTTTTTTGGGGTTCAAACGGACTTTTCTATAAGCATATAATTTTGTATGTACTTATATCCGCTGAAATTCAGATCCATTATTTAACCCCATATGCTGTTTCCAACAGCAAATTAAGAAATCATTATATAAACTGTATATCATTCTTTCAAATCATTCATAAGCAAGGCCATAATGCTATATCATTAAAATATATATGTATATATATATATTTATATATATATATATATATATATATATATATATATATATATATATATATATATATTAGATGTTCGTTACGCATGCCAGTGCGCGCCTGTAAGTCTGAGCACGCACTAAATCGGGAGCTTCAAATGGCTAACTGGCAACTCCATTACTTCTTATTTGACGAACCACCGAGAAAGATGTTTTCTTACTCCTTGTGATTTTTATCGCATATTTATTGCGTTGAGCCGTGAACATGACATATTTACGGTAAGGTATAGTTATTACAGGTCACTGAATGAATAATAGTTAATGATAGATTCATAATTCATAAATCCAACCTGGCTAAGACGGTATTTGTCGAAATAAGTTGGGTGATTTTGGTGAGGGAAGATGGAGGAACTTGGAAAGTCGCTGTTCAGAACTGCTGCTTCTTATTTCGGGATATGGATGTTATTTTAGCCGAAGCAATATTATAAGTAGGACATTATTGACATAGAAGTCATATTCAGGAACACCTGGAGGATTTCAGAGCGTGAGGTTTGTCATTATTTATAAGTTTGGTCGGTTGGGTTAGCCTAATTTTCTTGGCTCTTAGTCCTGTGACCTTGAACCTAACCCCCCACACGTTCTCCATGTCACCATATTTCACTATACGGGCATTTTGTTCGCAATTGTATTAACTTGATGAAACTTCCACCAGAACAATAATAGTGAATTGGGATAGTAATTTGCCTAGCCTAGCCGAGATTTTGAGAAATGTAGACAACTAAGGTTTATGCTGGGGGATGATATGGGCCTACTCATTCCACAACATTGAAGTTGGTTTCTGTTATTTGTTGGCAAGAAAATAAAATGATTTTGAAGTCTTGATAAATGTATATGAAAAATATCAGTAATTATGAACTGTTTATTTCCCACTAGTTTTCAAACAAAGCAACAGATTTTGCTGTTGATTTTGGGCACCTGTATATTTATAAATTATAAACCGTCTTTGAGATTACAACTCAGTATTTAGTTCTGTTGCTGTGGTTTCTGTAAATAAAAAAAAAGACATTTTTGCATGACAGTTTTAACCTAACCTGTTGGCTCTATATAACTGTATTAATGAGACCATACCAACTGTGCGACATCTCAGTACAGTTATATGCCAGTTGTCGAGCTGTGGAAATAGGCCTAGTCATGGACTTTCTTTAAATATACATTTTTGGTTTTTAAAATGTTTAAAACTGGTACTCTTGATTCGGGCTAGCCTAATTAGAAATATAAGTTACTGGTCTGCTGGTGTAGTGGTTAAGTGTCGTGGCATGCCACTCAGATGTCACGGGTTCGCGTCTCCCTCAGGGCGATGAAAAATCACTGGCTCTGTATCATGATCAGTTACTGCTGCGGTGTGGGGTCTGCTGTGGGAAGTTGAAATCAACATTCTTTGGAGGCTTGAATTTCAACTCAGTGGCCCCAGTGCGTTTGTTCCTTGTGAATTTGTTCCATGTGAATAGGTTTCATCTACTGAAATAATGATAATAATAATAATAATACCTAACCTAACCCATGTATCATTGGTTTTGTAAAGGTATGCCGCACTAACTGATTTCATGTGCTTTTTAATATTTTCATGAAGCCATGGTGTGTGCAAATGCAGTTGAGTACAGTTGATTATAGAAACTGTATTGTTAAATTCGTACAGCCTCTTTTATTGGGAGTTAACTGTAGTCTGTGGGGGTATATGATGCTTATTTTTACGACCTGCGCAATTGCCAAAGTAACTGTGGCACTTTTTGGCAAATAGCAGTCTTCTTCAGTGTCATAATTATTTTAGTAGTGTGATGCAAGCTGGGAGTCATATATATATATATATATATACCCAGATGTCTCAGACATTGAGACCATTTTACAGTACTCTGACCATCACATTCTTTTTACAGCTACCTGCTGCATTGCTAAGAAAGAACATCACTTTCATTGTTAAATTTTGTGTTTGAAACAGAAGATAATAACTTGTAAAATACTTTTTGCTATAAGTTAGTTGAGTTAGTTATAAATGATTTGTTTAACCAGACCTCTGAACTCTTTTAGGTTCTTCTCGGGCTGGGAAAAGAATTACATAAAAAATTAAGTAGTTAACTAGGAGAGGATTATATTTTACTTATCAATTTAATTTTGTTTAAGAAGAGAATGATATTATTAATTGAAAAGTTATTACCTTCTGCTAGAATATCCTTTATTGATTTATTTTGTAAATAAGTCTTTCTTTCATGATGCCATCTGGGACAGATCAATCAAGATGTGTTTGATTGTTACTGGCATGTTACATCTTTCACAAGTTATTGGGTTTGTGTGCGGAGTTGACATCAGATGACCATGTGTGAGTCTGGAGTGTCCTATTCTGAGTCTTGTTAAAATAACCTCATTGATTCTTTGCTTTTGGGTAATTGATATTGAGTAATACAAGTGTATTATTGCCCTATCAAATCCTTGAAGACCCTGGGAGCCATAATGCTGTATATTGAATACACAGATGCCAAAGACTGAGGTCAGACAGTGAAACCACATAAATATGTGAAGGAATAGAGCTCACGATCAAGTGGTGTGTTATTAAAAGCAATTTTGTCAAAGTAAAGAATTGCAAGTCAAGTTTTGTTTGTGTAAACAAATGCCAAGGTTGATTAGTCTCTGCCTTGTCTGACTTCACTGCCGATTGGTGTGGATTGGAGACCTCTCCAATGGCCAAATCGTGACCTTTTGGGTAGGTATTTCTTCAAGTGGATTAGGCTGAATAGTTTGTATGGATGACTTAGGAACCCAGGGGACAGGCTTATATTCTGGATGTATGGGTGCAGTTCGGTGCATGAGGGGTAATCTTGAACTGTCTTTCAGCCGTTTTCGAAGTTCAGATCATTTTCCATGGAAGGGGAGGATGACAGGTTTTATTGTTTATACAAGTCATTATTTTCAGTGGTTGGAATGGCTGTCTTTACTGGTATGTGCACCGTAAGAAACTCCTCGTACGGGGGTAGTGCTGTCGGCTCACCTCTCACTGATAGCCAGAGTAACATGGAAGGTAATTAAAAAAAAAAAAAAAAACTTGAAAATCCACAGGTACCCAATCTCGTACGTGGTCTTATGTTCGTACAGTTCTTGGCCAAACTTAGTCAGGGAGACTTAAATGAAAAAAGTGAAGGAAACTTCATTAAAACTCCTTCGTTTTCCTCACTGTATCGATTGCTCAGCTAAGGAAATGCCTTCAAATGTCAAAGATTGTTTGGATGAAGATTTAATCAGTTACGATGTATTTTATTTTATTATTATTATTATTATTATTATTATTATTATTATTATTATTATTGTTTAGAAGATGAACCATATTCATATGGAACAAGTCCACCAATGGGGCCATTGACTTGAAAATCAAGCTTCCAAAACTATGGTGTTCATTCGTTACAAGCCCACCAATGGGGCCACTGACTTGAAAATCAAACTTCCCAAAATATGGTGTTCATTCGGAAGAAGTAACAGAAGGTAATGAGAAATGCAGGAAGAGGAGATCAGTTATTAGAAAACCAGGTGAATTAACAAATTAATAAATAAATAAAAATGTAAGTAGGATATTATGAAATGTTTCATCAAATCTTCAATTACATTAAATAGTTGACACAAACGCTGCTAAACCTTGAAACCCAAGTCTTTTGTGAAGGAAACGACACCATGTCTTCCATTCTGTTGGAACCTGTCAGTGTGCGCCCATTCTGAGTGATTGATTATCCATCGTTTTCAGTATCAGTAAGTGGCTTGGCATAAATAACCGGTAGTTGCTTTAGACATCGCGGAAAGGTATTTAGACATTTATCTGTCACACGACACCAGTAAGATGCATAGAAGAGAGAAATTTACAGCCATTGAAGTGAATATGAAAAAATGCTCAGGTCTTTACAGCAGTGTAACAAAGAACTACTGGTCATTTTCATTGCCCCAAAGCTATTGAACTTAGATAAAGTTATATTCCAGTTTCTGTGCAATAGGAGACATTCATCTATAATTGTTATTTGCAGCGCACCTTGTTCTATTATGTAACTAATGTTTATAATTTCTTGTTTACAGACAATGTTTTGCTCCCAGGTTCTATACAGCCATTTCGATTCTTCAAGTCGTTTCAGTACATCCATTAATAAGGCAATTTGATACAATTCAGGGAGTTTTCAATATTATCATCAAAATTGCTTTTACTAGACCGACTGACTGAGCTGAGCTGATTACCAGCTCTCACAGGCCTGGCTCGAAGGATTTTTGTTTACACTTTTTTTATATTTTTTTCAATTAAATTACAGTTTTTTTAAAGTTACAATTGGATTAATTGCAAAGGTTGAAGTTTCTGACAAAAATGCACTGGTCGATTTATTTCCAAAACTTATTAGCCGCAGCTGATTACACTTTGGACATTCACATGTTCAGTTGTCGTTGCTTTACTCTCAGAGGATTCAGGAGCTGGGCTGTGTGGTTTATTCCTTATGTGTCCGTGCGTAGAGGAGAAAGTTACCGAATAAGACGGAACAAAAAACGTTATAGATCTGATTACTGAAGTCATGACGTGTAACAAAACCCTTTTCTTTCTTTTCCAAGAGCTAAATTCAGACACTGCACTTGATAAACCTGTAAATTCAATCCCCTGACAGGAAACTAAGAAATGCCCGTCAATAAACCGAAATTCGCTATACAGGCTATCGTTGCAAATGTTTTGAAATAATCAGTGTTTCTGCTAATTCAACTCTGGAGTCAATATTTTCGTTAGGAACCATTTTGGCTAAGCGTTTAATTTAGCAATTTTCTGAAATAAGTTAGCGTCGAGAAATCAGTAAGTTAAT
The DNA here is from genome assembly GCF_040412425.1 of Macrobrachium rosenbergii. Classification (NCBI taxonomy): domain Eukaryota; kingdom Metazoa; phylum Arthropoda; class Malacostraca; order Decapoda; family Palaemonidae; genus Macrobrachium; species Macrobrachium rosenbergii. Next base: position 76,267,251 of record NC_089744.1, on the reverse strand, counting down.
TAATTATACCCTTAGATACTGTTGTTTAATTAAAATCACGATATTACTGAGCGAGAAAATGACAATAATTAGCAGGTGATTCATGGGAGCTGTAAAAGGTACCATATAATTATGCAAACTTGGGTCTGTTTGTAAGAGGTAAATGTCTGTACATGTGTCGAATGAGTGCCTGTAAATATAACTTAAATGCGACAATATTTACAGAAAGAAACTTGGTAAATGTTTCAAGAAATCAGTTCTAAGTTTAAATTGCTTATGTGAGAACGAACTGGGTTGAATCGAATCGACCTCATAGATGTACTGAGACGACATCAGTTTTTACCAAAACGACCCAGGAATAGGAACCAGGAACCAGTGGAACATCCAAATATGCGAACTGTGGTCGAGGTAGAATGTTGTTCAACTTTTCATGACAGGACAGGAGTTGACGATTGAACTCGGTGAGTTTTATACCTGGTCAGATAATCTTAAAGATTAAAAAAATATATATATTAATCTGTGGATAACTCAAGGGTCGTTACGAGTGCAAAAAAATCTTTATAATTAGTAAAAAATGCATATTTAATTTTTTGCCATAAACACTGACGTTACTAGTTTTATGTATACTTCTTACATAAAATTACTATAATACTTACCTTTAGATAAAAAGATGTGAATAAAATCGATGCAGGACAGAGGTCTAAACCTTGTTTCCCCCAGAAGTGTCATCTTAAATGTTACAATTATAGGGTCAGGAACACTATTATACAACCCGGCTCAATTCAAGCTCTAATTCAGATTTCGTACTGAATATTTGTTTACAAAACCTGTCCATAAAATGAGTTTGGTAAATACTTCTATGTTATGTGCACAAAACGTTAATTTGACTGGTTTCTGGAGGTAAATAATAGTTGTTTCAATTGAAGGTGCTCTTTCTGGCGTTCGTTGCCTGATAAACCAGAGTTACATAGATCATAGTTACTAAATGACCCGGTGTATCTCGTAGGTCAGCATTACAGTACCTTCTGATCTCTCTCTCTCTCTCTCTCTCTCTCTCTCTCTCTCTCTCTCTCTCTCTCTCTCTCTCTCTCTCTCTCTCTCTCTCTCTCTCTTTGTATCCATCATGTTAGTCATTGGGGTACATACCTTAATATTTCATCTTCAGTACTGTTGTTGCATCCTATAACCCACTCCCCTTGTAGCACATCTGCTAATGAAGTTCGTTTATAATTACTGTATTTTCATATAATTTTCGTGACTAACTGTCATTTTCGTGATAAAACTATTAAAATACTCAGGTATAAGCGTTTTTAGGATTTTTCTTTTTTTTTGTTTGAACTATCAAAATAGGCAGTTATAAGCGTTTTTAGAGGGGGTTGTGGTACACATCCCCCGCGAATAGCAGGGGTTGACTGTAATCTGGTGCTTGACAGCACTGCATTCAGAAAGTCATTTGCACAGAATGCTGTGTTGTAAGAGGAGTTACGTTTGCCTAAATTTGTAGCAATGAGCTGAGCTCCTCCCAAATGACATTCTACTTATTAATTTTACACAGTAGTTTGTAAATGGGATTTGTTTCCCATTTTAGTTTGTCACTTATGTTCAGAAAATCAGAAGGTATGTAGAACTATATCTTATTCACCTCATTAGAGGAATTGTTTAGGCTTTATTTCATATTCGAGTAAATTTTGTTTTCTACAGAGATTTTTGCCTTTGCAGGTCCATTACTCCAGTGCTTCTTGGGTGCAATGAAAGAAAATTAAACATTCGAGGTGTTCTGATTGTGTGTAAAGCAGGCTTCAGACGATTTGCCACACATGGCATTTGTGACAATCAGAAATATACTGCAAGCTTAAACAAAATTACAGAGGAGGACAATAAACAAAGTTACTACTGCTGACAAAGGGAACTATCCGATTATAGCTTTGCTGTTGTGTGGAGGATCATTATCTGCCTTTGGGTTTACCAGATAGTAGGTAGGAACACTTGGAATCTCGTTATTCCATTCATGCATTGGATGAAGAGCCCTTTGGCCACCTTACAGAGCTGAACATCCTTCTCTGATCATATGCTCATCGAGGTTACAGTGGCAACCATTGGGTTCACCACTCCACAAGAATGCTTACGTGGTTTACCTGTGCGGGGGGTACTTCCAACACACTGGGTGATCCACAGTCAAGTTTTATTCCTAGGCAGCCACGTACTCGTTGCAAAAGACAGCTACTGCCATTTTTACTGAGTACACCTTCTTCTGCCAACCTCCCACCCCCACCCCCACTTTAGTTGTTGAATACAGCAAATCCTATAAGGGTAGCTGGGTAATATTAATAAGGACATTGCTCTCCAATGCTGTAAGGCAGCTTCTCACCATCACTGGGTTGTGAAGACAAGCTATTAATTAAAGGGTACTCAGTAAGAGGCCCACAGCTTCATTATCTCACAATAGTCCCATCAGAGGACCACTCTTCCCGAAGGATTTGGATCCCAGTTGCAGAAAGTAGAGTTCTTTGGGATCCTAGATCACTAGTTACAGATGAGCTTCCCAGAGCCAATTCAACTCAGGCTGGGGGTGGACATGCAGGGGTTTAACACAGTGAGCATGCTCTTCACAGATTGGAAACAAATCTCTAGTGAATATTGCACTGCTACCAGCCGTGTCACCTTGGATCGAGTAACCCCATGCAAGGACGACAACAGCCATAAGTGCAGATCATCATCAGGTGGGCAAAATCCTGCTGCAAGGTAATGCAGATATAAGAATCAGTGCATCTACAAACAGTGCAATGCAATGATATGACTCTGAGAATGATAAGGCAAATAGTGGAGCTGGCAAGCTAGGAAAATAACTGATAGGTCAGAACCCTGCTTATTCCTGCCATTTACCATCACATTGTCCATGACGAGGTTTGTCAAGCTGCAGTGTCCATGGATAAATGTGTGCCAGGCTACAAGTGTTTATTCCTAGACAAATAACACGCAATGTAAGGGTATGAATGCCAGAAAAGAATGAGAAAGATCACAGGTATCTTACGTCATTGACCACTTCCACACAAGAAAAAAAAATTGCAAAGTTTAAGAAAACAAGAGCATGGAAGCAGCACTGAATTAAAATGCAGTTTTTTGAGCAGCAGTCAGCCAGTGATAAGCTAAACTATTAAAACAATGGAACAGATAATAAACACTGAGAATAATGTTATACTAGACAGCAAACCTGTTTAAGAAACTGTAAAAAAGATGAAAAATCAGTGAAATGTTACCAATTGCCCATGACATGTTTATGAAACCACTTTAAATTCATTGTTTTCAAGTATGTCTGCACTGCGAGCGCAGAGGAAATATGAGTTAGTGGAGCTACAAAGATATTAGAAAAATTATTTTTAAGCACATTTCACCAGAGTACTTGTTGTGCCAGGAACTAAGGATGCGAGAAAACAAGGATATATCAAGAAGTATTTTTTCAAGAAGACAATTCACAAGAACTGGCGAGAGGGTCTGCCAGAGGAACCACATGAGGGAAAGCAAGAGAGACTGCCATAAACAAACAAGAAGGGGAGAAACCCAACTAGGGGTTATGCCATCAAAACCTGGACTATCGTGGGTGAGTCGTCAAGTATTTTGTTGTATGGAATTCTGTTATAGTTTTTAAGCTCTGTAGGGAGGTAGTGCCATTAACTTCTTCCTCATCCCTTCAGGAAGTGTCTGCAACGTGCAAGCAAAATTGAGACTAAGTTTGAAAGGACTTCTCTCACCTTGGAATTCAAGAGGCAACAACAGTTTGAATTACAGAATTTGTACACCAGCCTTGATTTGGAATTCAAGAGGCAACTGCATTTTGAATTACCGAATTTGTACACCAGCCTTGCCTTGGAATTCAAGAGGTGACTACAGTTTGAATTACTGAATTTGTACACCAGTCTTGCCTTGGAATTCAAGAGGCAACTACAGTTTGAATTACCGAATTTATTACACCAGCCTTGCCTTGGAATTCAAGAGCTGACTACAGTTTGAATTACAGAATTTGTATAATAGTCCCGCCTTGGAATTCAAGAGACGACTACCAAATTTGTACAGTGAGCCAAATTGTGGAAAATATGGCTTTGTATATAACATAGAAGTTGGAAACTCGTATGACTGTTGAAAGCAGGATAGGGTTAAATCCATAGAATTGTGCACATGTTTTATCAGGGTGATAATATTGCCTGTTGACCCAAGACTGAGTCAAGCCCAGCTTTGTTTCTTGCAATTTCTAAATAGAAACTGCAGGAGTCTTTGTTACATGAGGTAGTCCACAGTGATTCAGGATATATCACTTAATTTCCACTTGAGTTTCTCTGAAAGCTATCTAGTAGTTCAGTATCTCGGGACATATAGTTTTAACTTAATTTTCTTATGAGTTTAACGATAGTTATGCGGTACCTCGTTATGCTTCAAAATACATAGATTTTTCTACTTAAGTTTCATAGATTTAATATGTCAAGTACTTACCTAAGTACATTTCAGGATGGTTTGTTTGAATTTCTAACAAGTTTAAAATTGACGTCAGTTAGATAATTTTTGAGGATGCATAGATTTTTCAAATGAATTTCTTATCAGTTTATTATTAAATTATCTAGTAGTTCTTTATATTTCAGGATGCATTGTTTTGTTTTGACATGAATCTAGTATCTGCTTCGTATCAGTTGCAGGTAGCTCTCTTTATCCGGATACAGGTAGTTCAGTTTTCTTATTCAATACTAGCTTCAAGATACATCCTTTTTTTTATGTGAGGTTCATAAGTTAGTTAAAGACTGGCTGTCAAAAAGCTCAGGTTGCTCCAAGTTACATAACTCTCTCTCTCTCTCTCTCTCTCTCTCTCTCTCTCTCTCTCTCTCTCTCTCTCTCTCTCTCTCTCTCTCTCTCAACTATTTTTATTCATTTAATACACCTATGTTTTACGATACATAGCTTTTACTTTAATTTCTAAGGAGCGTTAATATCAGCTATCAAGTGACTAGTACATTTCAGGATAGATATTTTTTGTACCTTTAATTCACATTAGTTTAATGTCGTATATCAGGTAGTTAAGGATGTTTCAGGCTACATAATATTAAAAGTGAATGACTCATCAGCGTCATATCAGCTATAACAACAGATGGCTACATTTTGAATATATATTAAGAAAGCACGGAAGTTTAAGAATAGTTTTTCATTAGCTTCGTTTTGACTTGTAGTATCCAGTAAGTCTCCATTGTTCAGTGCATTCCTCCATTGGTACAAAAGTCACGTAAAATTTATAGTTGTTTTCTTTTATTATTTTCAGTCATTTTCCCGAAGTTCAAAAGTTATCAGTAGCAAAAAGTTCATTAGTTATAAAGAAAAGGTTTTATTGAGTGTATGGAATATCTTCGTTGTGGTCAGTCAAGTCAGGAATAGATGTGTGGAGTCAGACCTGTGAGGAAGTAGCCTTTATAGAATAGGTAATACTTTCGGCAAAATTACAAATTATTCCCGATATTTTTCATCAGGAAATTGTAAGGTTATGTAAGCGTTGGTACTTCGACTTTGAAACTTAAGTTACTGAAAGGTTTTGTTTAACGCACAGGAGATAATTGAGGCGTTTAGCATTAGAAGGGCCTCCCACCACAACAAAAATGTTTTAAATTCAACCTGCTCTAATTTTTTTTATTTTTCATAATACAAAGATGAATTTTTTTATGAAATGAAATATTTGCGATCAGCAATAGAATAGTATGCATAAAAAAATTATAGTTCAACCCACCCCTCTTTTGAAAAAAAAAAAAAGGGAGATTATTTTAAAGCTGATCAGGCGAAAAACGCCATTTTCAACAGTTGGGTCGACAGGCCCATTTAATGCTGAATGCCTGATATTCATAGCCTGATATCATGTACACTTTTGCATTGTTAAGACACGAGATATTTCAGAATTTAGTTTTTTAGTCTTATCTCAAAATTGATGACATTATAAGGAACTTGGCATTGTTTTCAAACTGTTAAACAATATTCTCTGAATTTTGTACAAAGCTTGCCATGAGAATAATGCTTCTTACTTAACAGTAAACATGAACCATTTAAAATTAATGTTATAAATATTGGAGAGTGCCTTATCAAGGCCATTATTATCATGGCATGTGTGCATATTTCAAGACGCTGCTGGCTTGCGAAGGTTACAAATTGAGGTGTTCCTTTGAGGGCAGTTTGGCATTGTTGTCAAATGTATTGTAGGTAAATAATTTAATAAGTAAACTCAAATTCCAAGTTTTGCTTTCTAGGGAGTTTGACACTATTAAAAATGGTATTTTAGGTCACTGATTCAGTCATATTGAGGGCAATTTTTTTCTGATCATTATATTCTAGGTAAATGAATCGGCAAGTAAACTCAAATTACGAATTAATAAATACACAATCCTGAGAAACAGTTTATTCGTCTTATTTGTAGGTAGACCTACTGGAAAGATTAAAATCATCTTAAGAACTGATCATTAATTTTTTACAAGAGCGTCAGGTATATTCTAGACTTCGTTACTAAAGAGAAATTCATTTTATAGTGGACATCTTAGGCACTGGTAGAGCTGCTATTTAATAAAATGTTTTGGGAGGCAAGCAAGTCACTTGTATCGCTTTCCCTGTAAGGTTCTCACAAAGAGACTGATTTTCCATGAAAGGTATAGAGTAGAGTTAGGTTAGGCTGAAGAAGTTGAACAGCACAGTGGAAGACGGGATGGAAAGTAAAGGAAAGATATTTGATAGAGAGGGATTTCTCTTATGCTCAATCTTGCCACAGAAATAGTTATTAGAAATAAAATCCTAACAGAAGAGCTCAGTCTCAGTTTTGGAACTAAATAATTTCGGACAATATCTGTTGTTACATTTTAACAACATGAATCTTAGATGCTTGTGGCTTTGTTAACGTAAATTTTTTTGAGAAATTCATGTAGCCTATGCTATTTCTGACTTATAGATTTTGTGAATCTTAGAATTCCAAGAGCAACAGTGTCTTGAAATGTGGAGATTTTTTAGGTTAAGGTATTATTCTTTAATTTTGTTAACATGTTTCATACAATTCCTATTGAATTTAAGTTAATTGATTAGTTAATTGCTGTTGTTAAAAGTTTCACTATAAATTTGAATAATGGGAAAATTATTGTAGTAACAAATTGTATTGATTTAATTGTACAAGGACTTCTGTATTTCAACCTCTGACTCAGTTCTCATCAAGTCTAAAACTTCATTTAGCCAGAAAAGGTAATTAGTTCCTTTGTTAATTCTTGGCACAACGAAAAAAAAGGGTGGGGTGTTTGTGGGGAATTGTATCAGTATCCATTGTCTCCTTGTTTGTAGTACACCTTGTGGACATTGCAATCTAGGTCTGATGAACTCTGAATCTGAAGACTCACAACTATACAGATTTTCCCCAGTGGCCAACGTTTGCAGAATTCTGAAGTTCCAGTATTTCTTGCAGTGTTATTAGCTATGGAAATCAGATGTTTTGTAAATTCATGTAATAACTAAGACATTGATCTTACTACTTCCTCTCAACCTTCCATTCTGGCTAGTCTTCCTTTTCTGTCAACTTGAAATCTCACGCCTTCAAGGGCATCTCTTCGGTCCCTATCAAAGCTGTTACATAGAAATACTGCAAATTCACAGCACAACTTGAGGCTCCAGAATTGAACACTTGGGAGCAAAATCCTGTATGTTTCTTGTTATAATGAAGCCCACATGTATTTGCTTTAAAAGGATCTCTCTCTCTCTCTCTCTCTCTCTCTCTCTCTCTCTCTCTCTCTCTCTCTCTCTCTCTCTCTCTCTCTCTCTCTCTATTTTACATACGTACCTCTACGCATTTTGAGCCAAACCGAAGCCTTTACATGGTTTTCCTAAGCTGCCTTGTACGCCTTGCAAATTTCAAAGCAGCATTCTCTGCTGGAAGATTCTTTGAACACTTGACATGCTTTGCTGAAACCACACACACACACACACACACACACACACACACAACAAGGTGTTCCAGACACAGGGGTTAAGTACCTCACTCATACCATTTTCACACTTGTATTCTTATTCTAAACGCTTACTTAAACTACACACCAAGGCATTCTCACTCAAAACACACACTTACACTACACACTATAAAGGAGTTTTTGCCATTGCTCCCAGATGCAGGACTTGAGCACCTCATACCGTTTTCACACTTTAAATCCTACTCAAAAAACACACACGTAAATTACAGACTTAAACTACACACCAAGCATTCTCACTCTAAACACACACTTAATATGAGTTTTTGCCATTGCTCCCAGACGAAGGACTTAAGCACCTCATACCATTTTCACACTTTAAATCCTGCTCTAAACGCACACTTAAATTGCAGACTTAAACTACACACCAAGGAGTTTAAGTCTACACACCAAGGAGATTTTGCCATTTCTTCCAGACCCAGGGATTAAGTTCCTCATTTTCACCATTCTCACACATAAATTCCTACTTTAAAATCACTCTTAAAACAATTATAGGTGTTCAGTTGTGCCATGGTTATAGATATTTATATCTTATATTGGTAGGGTATGAAATTTAGGTAGTAAATCTTTGGATGTAGATATACTTGCTTTTGTCATAATATTCTTAAGTGGATTCTGCAATTTTTTGTCTTAAATTTTGAGTAGTTCATGTTTTGTAATATGATTAAGTTGTAAGTTTCATCTCATGTTACTGTTTGAGAAGGGAAGGGGTTATTTTAGTACTTTGTACAAAGTAAGAACTAGAGCAGTGTCTCTAAGAAGTAAACATTATTCTGTAAACCTGGACAGTTTAAAGAAATCTAAGAGTTGTTGCTTATTATTAAGGGACGTAAGTTGAAGTACAGAAGTCCTCATATATATAAACTGTGTAGATAGCAGAAATGGAAAGGAAATAAAGGACTCCTCGGAGTCAGCACTGCAGTGCCCCGAAGGAGGGAATGCCCCCAGCAGGAGGTATACAGCCAGTCGGTTGCCAACTTTGAAGCTGACCCAAAGGGCTGTTGTTTTCTGAGCTGAGAGATGATTGCTGAGGTGGGAAAAGACTTGTATGTACTTCCCTTGTACTTTCCCCAGGTGTCTTCCAATTTTTCTATGCCACAAATGAGAATGTTGAACCATTTTAATTGTCAAATGGGAAATTTTATGTACAGGAAGTCCAAGAGGTCTGTGGTAATGTTACTACCAAGACAAGCCTTGGCCTATTCACTTATATTGCTGTATTTGTACTTAAACAAATTCTTGCTTTGTATGGGTAGTAAGCCTATTGATTTTTATCTCCAGAATATTGTATCAAACGATGTGCAATGGCCAAAAACTAAACTTCCTAGTTAATTTTCCTATAAACAACTAGTAAGAAAATATATGATTTTTGTACATTTTGACATTCTGTTTTCTGTTTTCTCTATTTCATGCTGGATTTTCTCCAAAGTCTTGTTACAGAATTTGAGTCTTGTATGTATTGAATCTTGTAGAAAACGGGAAACATTAAGCAAAAGACAAGCAATTATAATATACATATTTTCGAATGCATTCTGGATAGTGTTATAAGATCTGTCTTCGGAGATATTTATACATAAGATTGACTTGTTTTGATCAGTGATAATTAACTAAAATTGCTTGGTATATATGATGCAAAAATACTCTATATGCAGAATATCCTCATTTCTGGGAAATTTCTTATTCTGAATTGTCACATTTTACTCTGAAGTTAACGATTAGATCCGGTTGTTTAAAATTCCCTTTCCTGGCCAAACTCACGTAAAATTTGTGATGTAATGGAGTTGTTCTGACTTGTAGAGCATCATTTGGTAAGATTAGAGAACTAATTCTTTTGGGCAGAATTTATCCTTTTTGCTGATGTTGGATTTGATTGGCTGTATCTATCACATGCTTTTTTTATTTTAATGATTTACTTGATAATACTTCACAAGTTTATTTTCAAGTATTCAGTATCATTTATATCCTGCCAGATGTCTTTAAAGGTATGAAGTTTCAAGATATTTACAAAAGTTAAAAGTTGTCTTAAAGGATGTAAGTCTCTCAGATCATTTGCAAAGTTAAAAGTTATCCTTTTGGTCAACATATGACAAAACTTTTCGTTATATTTCAGACACATACAGTCTTTTCAAAAGGGGGTACCAGCTGGGGGCTTAAACACCTTCTCGTCTTAGGTTAAACATTTGTTTTGTGTAATTGAAATAAAGAAGGGATAAATACCACAATGACCATTGTTAGCAGTCTGTGTGAAAAAACCTTACAAGTTCATAGCATTGTCAGTTAATCAGACAAAACCAGGTGTGTGTGTTGGGGGCGGGGGCAATAATTTAGAGAAATTTTGATGGAAATCTATGGTCTAACATTGAAAGGAACTAAGTTATTTGACAAGCGTAACATATAATAAATTGGCCTTTGATATACAGGAAAGGTTATTATACTATCACCAATTGCCTTACCAAAAGGCATGCTTGGATTTTGAGGTGGTGTGAGGTAACAACTAGACTTCACGTAATTCAAGAGATTAATTTTTATACAATGGCTTTCCCCGTCATGTAATGGGATGAGGAAGTTGTCCTCATTATAAAAGCTTAATTGATATGAAAGTATACAAGTGCAAAGCTTGGTAAGATTTAGATAAATCAGATCTATGGAGAAGCTCGTTGCCATTTCTTACAGAAGTTACAGGAACTTGTAATGTCAATTTTTGTAATGTTTGCGTCAGTTTATGATGGTTACTTGACTTCAGGTGTTGGCAGGTTTCCACTGAAGGTTTGTAGACAACGAAAATGTTGTACTGATTGACTGAGCTTGGTGTTGGCTCTTAGAATTGGAGATGCGTGCCCCTGATGTGAGGTGGTTATGTAATGGTGGTTCTGGTTGGGGCGTTTATTGCTGGGAGAGTATGCGACTTGATTTTATTGTTTCGCAAATATTTAGAAGTATAACTGGTATAGCTTCTTCACTTATGCAAAATTGTCTTTGAAGTCGAATCTCGGCTGGTTTTACAGTTAAACATAATACCTGATCATTTGTGACTTGATTAAAGACACTGGTCATGACGTAGGTTTGAAATTTTCCCGAGTTTGACCTTGATATGCAATTAAACTTTGAAGATGTCAGGCGATTTGTGTAGAGGTTTTCTGCGCTTTGATCTTCTGGAATTTTATTGTCAAGGTCGAATCAGAAAATATGTACATTGGTAATGCCTGTCATTTTTTTTATCATTGTGGTTTGTGCCTTAAGTCAAGTTCTTGTTCGTGGTGCCTTGGAGTTCCAAATATTAGTCGATAGTAAAGTTCTGGAATATGATGAATTTAAGGACTGAAGTTTAGTGTTTAGCGACTCTTGTTAAGAAACAGTTTGATAAATTAAGATTTGTGCTCAATGTTTTTAAGTTCGTGGTAATAAACTTTGGTCCACAGCAAAGCTTGATAATGTCTACCTTGTGATGTTCAAGGTACATAATGACTGGATTGTTTTTTCGGTCTGTATATGGGATTCACATCAGTTTGTATTGTTTGGGTTTTTGGACTAAGGAAGAGTTTGGTTTGACAGTGCAGTATGGAACACTGACCGAATTCCTTCGTGATAGTGGTGTTGATTGTTTAGTACTTTTGATAGTCTGGTCTTCAGGAGTGTTTCTTGGTGAAAACTGGGTTGATATTCGAATGTTAGGTGGTGACAGTGAATTTGGTAGCCAACAATTTGTTGGTGACAGCGGAATTTGGTGTTGGGAAATCGCTTGTTGGAGTTTGGGCTTCAGGCCTCTCTCGTGATAACTTGGACTGCCTTTTCAGTGCACGATGGTAGAATCAGGAGTAATCATCATTATTACTGTCTGAGTATGATACAGAGTTTAAAACCAGTATAACAAGTCCAGGGTTTTAGAAAGTTTGTTAGTCTATGATATTTTCGCATTTCAGGACATACGTCGTTACTTTGGTGTCCTATGGGGTTGAGGAAGTTTCTTTTGGTATTTGATGTTCAGGAAGTTTGTTGTGACACGTTTGCGTTTAGGAAGTTTGTTCTTGTGTGGTGGTACATTCACTTTTAAGTCTGTTGATGTGTGAAATTTGGTCTGAGAAAGTCTGGTTTTTCATGATACTCTACTTTCAGAAAACTTGCTTTCTAGATTCTTGTATTCAGATGTGTTGATTTGTAATAGTTTGGTGTTTAGTAAGTTCACTGTTTTGTGCAATTCTCCCTAAAGTCATTCTGATAGTATGTAACATATTTTCATTCTCAGTGTTTTGTGATGCCTTTACCTTCGTGTAGTCTGTTAGTTGTGCCTGTTTTGCTTTCAGGAAGTTTGTTAGCTTTAGATTTTTTTTTGCTTTCAAGAGTTGTGAGTATTTGCATAAAAGTTGTTAAAGTCTGTCAGTTTGTGATATTTCCTGGAAGACCGTTAATTGTTTTTCTTGCTAGGAATTGTTTATTTGTTTATTGTTGCCTGAGAAATCTTGCTAAGTTTGTATTTTTTGAGGTAGAAAGTCATCTGGTTCGGAAATTTTGACAAGAAAGTCCTTTGGTTTATTTGTTTTGGTTTACAAAGTTAAATATATGGTTAATGGATATAAAGACTTATATTATATATGATTTGCCAAGAAAAAATGTTAGTATGTGATGCTTTTCTGCTAGAAAGTCTACTGGTTTGTAAGATTTTTGCCTAGAATGTCTATTGGTCTGGGATTTATCCTCAAGATTCATGCATTACTGGATCAGAATCTCTATATCTCGTGAGTTGAACCTTAGGAAGTCTGTAGTTCATGAGTTTTTCGGGTTGAAAGTATTTCGCCTAAAAAATATGCCTAGAATGGTCTTTTAAGGGGTGAGAGGATTTGCCTGAAAAATATGTATCTTTAGAAAATATTTTTTCCATAAAGTGTCTGCTGTTTTGGAAAGTTTTTAACTAAAATTGTTTGTTGGGAGGATTTCGCCCAGAAAGTGTTAGCTGGAAGTACTTTTTTCTTTTCTGATCATTGTGTTACTTAATTACTTCCGAGATGTATTTGCCTAGAAAGTGTGTTACTTAGGAATTTTTTTTTTTTTTTTTTTGCCTCGAAAGCCTGTTAGTTTGGGTGAGTTTTGTATGAAGACAGTCTGTTAGTTTAGGTAAGGTTTTTATGAAGAAAGTGTTAGTTTGGGTGAGGTGTGTATGAAGAAAGTCTGTTAGTTTGAGTGAGGTTTTTATGAAGAAAATCTGATAGTTTTGGGTGAGTTTTGTATGAAGAAAGTCTGTTAGTATGGGTGAGGGTTTTATGAAAAAAAGTCTGTTAGTTTTGGTGAGGTTTTCATGAAAAAAGTCTGTTAGTTTGGGTTAGGGTTTTATGAAAAAAGTCTGTTAGTTTTGGTGAGGTTTTTATGAAGAAAGTCTGTTAGTTTGGGTTAGAGTTTTATGAAGAAAGTCTGTTAGTTTGGGTGAGGTTTTTATGAAGAAAGTCTGTTAGTTTGGGTTAGGGTTTTATGAAGAAAGTCTGTTAGTTTGGGTGAGGTTTTTATGAAGAAAGTCTGTTAGTTTGGGTAAGGTTTTTATGAAGAAAGTCTGTTGGTTTGGGTGAGGTTTTTATGAAGAAAGTCTGTTAGTTTGGGTAAGATTTGAAGAAAGTCTGTTGGTTTTGAGGTTTTATGAAGAAAGTCTGTTAGTTTGGGTGAGGTTTTTATGAAGAAAGTCTGTTAGTTTGGGTGAGGTTTTATGAAGAAAGTCTGTTAGTTTGGGTAAGGTTTTTTGAAGAAAGTCTGTTGGTTTGGGTGAGGTTTTATGAAGAAAGTCTGTTAGTTTGGGTAAAGTTTTTATGAAGAAAGTCTGTTAGTTTGGGTGTGGTTTTTATGAAAAAGTCTGTTAGTTTGGGTTAGGGTTTTATGAAGAAAGTCTGTTAGTTTGGGTAAGGTTTTTTATGAAGAAAGTCTGTTAGTTTGGGTTAGGGTTTTATGAAGAAAGTCTGTTAGTTTGGGTGAGGTTTTTATGAAGAAAGTCTGTTAGTTTGGGTAAGGTTTTTATGAAGAAAGTCTGTTAGTTTGGGTGAGGTTTTATGAAGAAAGTCTGTTAGTTTAGTAAGGTTTTTGAAGAAAGTCTGTTAGTTTGGGTGAGGTTTTATGAAGAAAGTCTGTTTTTTAGGTTTTTGAAGAAAGTCTGTTAGTTTGGGTGAGGTTTTTTTATGAAGAAAGTCTGTTAGTTTGGGTGAGGTTTTTATGAAGAAAGTCTGTTAGTTTGGATAGAGTTTTTTTTAAGAAAGTCTGTTAGTTTGGGTAAGGTTTTTATGAAGAAAGTCTGTTAGTTTGGGTGAGGTTTTTATGAAGAAAGTCTGTTAGTTTGGGTGAGGTTTTTATGAAGAAAGTCTGTTAGTTTGGGTGAGGTTTTTATGAAGAAAGTCTGTTAGTTTGGGTGAGGTTTTTATGAAGAAAGTCTGTTAGTTTGGGTGAGGTTTTTATGAAGAAAGTCTGTTAGTTTGGGTGAGGTTTTTATGAAGAAAGTCTGTTAGTTTGGGTAAGGTTTTTATGAAGAAAGTCTGCTGATTCAGGGTAAACTTTGGCTTCCTGCCAATTCTTTACTTTGTGATTCTTTGGCTAGAAAATCTTTTGGTTTGTAAGTTCACAACACAGAGACTCTCTTTTCTTTCTCAGGATGGCGAAGTTTTGTTGGAAAAGTTTTTGCTTGTTCTACAGACTTTGTTAGTGTGTGAGAAATGATGTTTGTACAGAAGGTGTGCATTTGCCTACAGAGTGGGTCAGTTTGGGAGAATTGGTTTCTGCTCAGAAAGTGGAGAATTTCTGACCTAAAAAAAAAAGTGTCGTTTCGTGACATTTTACTTGACAGTGCTTGTTCGTCAGTTTTCGATGTTATTTACCCCATGTTTGTTTTTTATTCTATTTAATCACTGCCTACAAGTTTGTCAGTTTGTCAGCTGGGAAGAGTTCTTAGACCAGAGATTTTTTTCACAGAATTTGAGTTTCTTAATTTATTTTACCCAGAAAATCTGTCAGTTCTGGAGTGTTTTTGTCTAAGAGTAATCGCAAGAACTGAAGTTTAGCATTCTCTTTGTAGTTTTGGATATAAACCACATCGTCAAGAATTGGGGGTCCAATAACATGGGAAATTATAATTAGTGACTGGAGCAGGGAAAAATATCGGTAATTCTATGTCAACTGAGAGATAAAAATCTGCTTAACTGATCTGACACTTTCGATGATAGCTGTGTTTCATTATTATAAGTAACAAATGTAAGAATCATACAAAATTACATTATTGTTATAAAGGTCTTTATGAAGTGTACAATTACGATCGAACAGTTAATATAAAAGGCCAAGAAGATTTAGAGTAACAAACAGTTATTAAAACTTGGTTTGTCAGCGGTTTAGTATTAGCATTTAAAGGCAAGTCTTGAGGTATGGTGTCTAAATTAAAATCAGTAATCCTTCATGAAGTTTTTCCTAACCAGTACTCGTTTGAAAATGGTATGTACATTATTCTATGGCCTTGTACTGGTGGATCATTAAAGAGTTGCAGTTTTTGGTGTCCTGTAGCCCTACTCTAGTATGTAAAACAGTAATTTTAATGTATAAGCCTGTTCTAGTGAGCAACATGAAAACGTGGGTTTCTTGTTCAATATTGAACAGAATTTTCATTTTTGGGCAATATTTAGTCACGTGGCCCTCTTCTGATAAGAAAGAAATTTTTACAGTCTTGTATTTGGTGGTCAACATGAAACTATTGTGTCTTGCAGCCCTGTTCTGGAGATCAGCATAAAACTGCCTTTCAAAGACACTTAAAAACTGAAAGCTGAAAGATATTCTAACTTCTAATCACCTGAAGGAATGTTTCAGCCAGGTGCTGGACATTCCTCCCTAATTACCTGACAATGGGATGGATTTTTGTAAGGGATATCACACAGAACCTAAAGTGGCCCGGTGGTCCACGTGTACGGTGAAGGTTGACGTTAGTCCGACCTGCTGTCCCGCTGGGGGAGGAAGAACGGGCCAGGAGGATATTAGCTTTGCACGTCTCTGACCATTTACCTGACTCAATCACTTACACTGAATGGTGTCATTAGGCCTATTAAGACGAAGTGGTGGTTTGTTTTGGGAGGGGGGGTGCCCGAAGGCGCACTTGTTCCACCTGAAGGTGTTTGGGTCACTTGTCTGCTTTTGGAGGGACTGCATTGTGTGTCTTGGTGTAATTGATTGCTTTTGTTGTAACAAAAGACTTGAGGATAACTTGTAATTTGAAGTAAAATAAAATTAATTAGCTTATGTTTGGTTTACTTGTGAAATTCCTGTGATTCTCTAGTTCAGAAAGACATCTGAGAGTATAAATGAATATTCCATACTTTGCAAATAAATCTTGTAGACGAAAATATCACGTATTTTGAAAATAGCACCATATTAAGTGTATGACTTCAAAGTTTTGAATGAATGGGTTGAAATAAAAGTTAACAAATTTAGATCTATATTGCAAAATATTTTGGTGCGTGTAGAGTTAATAAGCTAATCAATTAAAGTCTCTTAAACTGCAGCTAAATTTTTAATTGAAAATATAAAACCAGATTTATAGATAAAATATGAAAATGCTGCAAAAATGTGATTTTGAGAAAAATTGAAACTAAGTAACAAATGCTGGGAAAATACAGTAAATTATTAGTCAGTTACTATGTGCATAATTCTATAACACTACCCCTTTTACTACGAGTTCTGTCAAACCGAAAGCGTTCAATGATTTCTCAGGTCAAAAAATGACCCTCTAATCGTGGAACTTAGTGTTTTACAAGTTCGATTTAAAAGCATTGCATCATCGAATTTACATGGAAAAAGTAAGTCAGGCAAAGGTATTTGAAGGAGCGAAATCTAACGGTAAAAGTACGAGGTGAAACTCGCCAATTTTAGTTTTAAAAAGTCCATCTAAATGGGACTGATCTGGGAAAATAATAGAACTTGAAGTCTCCGCTGTAGAGTATTTCTACATCGGATGGGGTTGTCACAGCAACTTATTGTCTGGCGTTGTAGCATTTTTGACACGAACTTTGACAAAGTAGTAACATCTGTAGCAAAATTAAATTGTCATTGTTTGTATGACCGTTACGAACGTGACAAGACACCAATTTTGCCACCAGTGTTGGTATTTTGGCATCACATTTCACGTCAAAATGCTGGGAGATGCCAGGTTAACAGACTGTGTGAGGCCTTTAAAATGTACTAAGTTATGTCAGTCACCTTCGTATAGCAGAATGAAGTATATATATATATATATATATATATATATATATATATATATATATATATATATATATATAATATAATATATATATATATATATATATATATATATATAATATATATATGTATATATATATATATAGATAGATAGATAGATAGATAGATAGATATCCGTATCAAATATTATTTACAAGTAAATGACCATCTACTGATCTAAGTCACGAATTGTGTCAGGTACAGAGTCAATGTCAGGGACGTATTCATCTTAAGTGTCTTTTGCTCGAGTTCCTGCTCCGTTTTCTATGAAGGTTGCATAGAAGAAAACTCATTTTCTGGTTAAGAAGACGTGAGAAACTGTTTCGAAATCTCAATGAAAACGGAAAGACGACTGTCAAAATGTATGTTTACACCCCGTAGATTTCTTACTCGGTTATCCGCAGAGGAACTGGATTTTGGACATTTTTTTTGGCCATTACGCTTAGAGACGAAATTCTGGGGTTACAATTCTATGGGTTTTCACGGCATGTTTCACTAAACATGACATGCCGAGCAAGTATTTGCTTAAGTACGAAATCACAGCCCTTAGAGCGAACGTCGGCTAAGGTTTGCCTTATTGGTAACTTGACCATACCCATCTTGGACTTTGTGTACTTAAAGTTTTCTTTGACATTTGAAAAGGGGCATTCCTTATCAGTGGTATAGAAAAGTACAGCTGGGGAAGAAACACAAGGGAAGTATATATGCGAGGCTTTTTTCCCCATCTCTCAGCCAATCAGCTCAGAAAACAACAGCCCTTTGGGTCGACTTCAAAGTTGGTAACCGACTGGCTGTATACCTCCTGCTGGGGGTATTCTCCCCTTCGGGGCATTGCAATGCTGACTCAAAGGGAAAAAATAAATACTTTTCTTTTATTATCACGAGTAACCTTCCCTAATTGATATTTTTGGATTTCAATAAAAGAACCAGTTATTTATGGTTTTTATTTCCTCTATATTCTACATTGTTCTTACAAGATTAAAATTCATGTGACGTCACAGCCTATGACGTCATCAGTCCTACGCGGTAGTCATTGATGACGTCATCTTGCGTTTACCGTTTTCATTTTTTTGCCGCGCTGGACACAGACTACCCTCCTTACTTGCCAACTCACAGAGTTTTACCTATCGACCGAGCATGGAGCCAGAAGGATGTTAATGTCTGTTAATACTGCTTCAGAAGCGAGAGTATACACTGATTTTTTGGTGTATGGTATAATTACGTCACAAACTACGACGTAATCACATTTATAGACTTCGTAGGCAGGTCACCGATGACCATTTCCTATCCACATACCACGAGTTTTCTGTAGTGTTTCTAGTCTAAATTAAATTTTACATTCGTAAGTTTTACGTTATTCTTACCAATACAAATTTTTACCTTTACTCGTAACTTACAAAAGCTTTACTTAGGCCCGAGTTACATCTATCTTTACTTCAAGTCTTTATACAAAAACTTACAGAACTCTTCTACTGTCTCATCAGCTCTCACCAATTTATTTCCAGCCATAATTTCTAAGTATTGCTCAATTTGAATTTCATCAATGGGAGCTTTTATTCGATTTTAAAAACTTTGACGTAGCATTTCTGGAAGCCATCTGTGGCTTTGTAAGGAATATGAGAGAGAGAGAGAGAGAGAGAGAGAGAGAGAGAGAGAGAGAGAGAGAGAGAGAGAGAGAGAGAGAGAGAGAGAGAGAGAGAGAGAGTTAGTTAGTTAGTTAGTTAGTTTACCGCAGTACAGTGAATACTAGTGTGTGAGCGAGCGAGTTTTACCACACTACAATGAAACACTACGAACTGGAGAAATTCTTTACCAGCCTGTGTATCAGACTGCAATAATACAGAATGATTTGATGAGAGAGAGAATGTTCGAAATTTGCATGAACCTTCAGGTTTACAAATGCTCATTTTCGTCAGTCTTAACAGCAAAGCAATTCAACTCGTAATTTCAAGATCACCATAATTGACACCTAATTCCAAGAGACCCAGCCCTCTTGTCCAAGACTCTGACATTCTAGAGCCACTCAGCAGCAAGAATGAAAGGGCGTTTCTCAAACTTTTACCTTGAAACTGTCTATATACTTCAAGAAGAGTAAAATTAAAGTGAAAGAGGGGGGAGGGTTAAATGTGCTAGGCAATGGACTTTGGTTGGGATGAACTGATGTAGCTTTAACAAAACTGGTACCGGCAGGGGGAATATCTGGAGAACGTCAATAGCTGTATCCAGCTTTTCAATTATTTCTCTTCGGAAATACTGAATCAAGAAAACAATAGCCTCACACCACATAAATTTGGTAACATTCGTTCTAATAATTTCTGCAGGATCATGGAAAGCATTACATCACTCTATATGCCAAAAACTCCACTGATGGTGTTAAAGACTGCCATGGAAAAAGCCACAAGAACTACAGGGTGTGGTACCTGCCTGACCAAATAAACTAAGACTGGCCGGTGTAAATCAAGGCTCGAGTGGGTGATGTAAAAAGACCTGTGCAAAACGACTAACAGTTACACACAGTAGTGTCACTTGCATTACATAAACGATGCAAGCACGGCTTCTGTCTCAATATTAGCCTGCGAGGATGTGAGGTTTGTTCTGGAACACTGCCTTATAGAGTACATTTTAAAAGCAGCTGGTACTGATGCCAATACAAAAAAAAATGGTGAAAATAAGAGACTGGCTTCACTGATCGACAGGCAGGTTTAGTTACAGCTGGCTGTTTTGAGCCTGAGCAGCCTGTGTCAACAAGAAGAGTAACAGGACAAAGCTCAAAATAAAAAATGCATATTAGATGAGGTTAAAAAAAAACATGAAGGGCATATGAGGTTCCACAAACAATAGTTACTTGAACTGTCAAGTCATCTAAGATGTTAAGTCCAAGACTAAGGTTACAATCCTAATTGTATTACACAACAGACTTAAGCAAACACGAAAAGGAAACTGCATGAAAAACTGGTTCTTAGAGAAAAGAGGAGCTATATATTTAATATAAGTCCACCCTTGTGACCACAAATGGACAATAGATATACAACCAGCAGGGAATGCATACCTTATAATGTCTACAAGACACGAGAGTGAACTGCAAGTGGCCTATCTGACAACATACAGTAAGCACACAACAGTATTCAACACCTATCCCAAAGGTGAAGGTTAGAGAGAGCAGAATACCAAAATAGTGTTAATACAATAGAAATGACAAGATAGCACTGGTCAATAAAATTCAAATAATAATGTGTGCCATATTATTCTTCAATCGTGAAGTTCCCTTACTGATTAAGCACTATAAGTTAATTTGGAAATCAGGAATTCGGTACCTGGCAAAACGGCCAAAAATGGCAATTTTGCATCAACGGTTTCTCTTTTTTCTTTCATAAACATAACTGTTGGAGAGAAGTTAACAGGCAAAAATTTAAAGAGAAATATGGAGACTAAGAGAGAGAGGAAAAACTTTAAAATGTTCTCGTCGTAAGGACAAAATTCAACCCTTTTTCACCGATGCCTTCATAATGGTCTGAGTATAATGAACGAAATATAAAAACTAGGTCCAAGCCAAGCGCAGGGACCTGTGAGCTCATTTAGTACTGAAAGGGAAACAGTAACACAGTTTGAAAGGTGTAACAGGAGGAAAACCCTAGTTGCACTATGAAACAATTGTTAGGAAAGTAAGATGGAAGGAAATACGAATGGAGATGTAGTTAAGAGGAATGAAATAGGTTGCAGGAACCCTGCAAGGAGCCCAAGTAATGCCTACAGTGCACTGATGCCTCTAGCCCTCTACAGGGTTGCTGGTCTATGTAATGAAAGCGTGAAATTACCAGTCTAAAGCCACAAATGTTTCTAGCAGTCAGATAGGGAATGGGTCATCTTGAGTACAGGCCACTGTGCCAATGCTAAATTATTTAAACTTTGCAGGTAAGAGAAATGGTCACTGATAAACCTGAAAGAAGCCCATTATTCAATTCAAGCATGAAGAACAGTTTCCATCCCCATTTATATAAAAATACTCAGAGCAGACTTAACCAAGGGTATGTTATGGTTCCTCTGAGAAAAACGACTACTGCATCTACTTTTAATATTACCAAATCTGACACATCTACGGGTTTCAACTTCCAAGCTGAAACCATCATGGGATGGATAAGATTCATATTTTCAAAATATTCAAAACAATCAAACACTCATTTAAATCTTGTTAGGCACTTGGCTTCCTGAGCAAACAAGCATCGACAAGTAAATGAAAGCAAATATAACTTATCAAATCATTAACAATAAACGGCAACTACTAAAGCAACGGTCTCTTGGACTTCTTTGAGAACCAGCATCAATATTAGTGTTATGATGACCATTCAACAATCTTAGAGTTAAAGGAAAGAAAACCTTATAGTACTGTGTAGTGTAACAACATTGCATGCAAACAGATGATGCATGCTGGTGCTCTTCGATGGGAATAGTACACTTAGTCCTGCAAAATGAAGCAAAATGGAAACATCCCTGCAGGAGACACCAGCAAGAATCGGAAACCTAAAGGCAAAACCTTCTGGTGACAAGAGAGAAAGATGCAGACTTGAAAGTGAGCTACAGTTTATATTTTGTAATCTACAAAATGTAAAGAAATTTACCATATGAGTATGCCTCAGGCAAAGATGTGATTCCCACAGTGGGGAGGAATGCAAAAGAGAACTGTTCTATTCACAGAACTAGTTCAACCAAAGGGCAAAGGGTTAAGATACATAAGGTATCCATATCGATTCATTACCGCAAAAATGATTGCTAATGCAAAATCCTCAGAAAAAGCCAAGGAGCTTCACATACCAAACCATTAACCAAGCACACAAAAGAAATTGTGTGCTACACCTCAAGGTTATGAACAAATTAATGATGTACCCTTCAAATTAAAAAAACGCTGAGGAAGACTTAAAAAAGTAATGAGAAAACACATGTAAACCAGTTTCTGTCATATAATAAAGAATTCAACCAACACCCGTTATAATTACTTGCAGCTCAACCTTGATGTATTCACAAGGCTAATTTGTCCTTGCAGATAAGAAATGCAACGTAAGCAAGATATCTTGCAATACATAAAGCACACCAAACATTATAACAAACATCAACATGAAATATGAGCTTAAAAATAGGAGCAGAAATATTTGATAAGAAACTTTTGGCTAGTAATTGCACAATTGGTCTCCCTGCTCTGACCAGCAACAAGGTATATGAAATCAAGGCCAACAGACAAGTAAAAAGGTTTTAATAGTGTAGCAGGAGGAAAACCTTGCAGCTGCACTATGAATCAATTGTTCAGAGGGAGGAAAGATAGGATAGGATAAAGAGAATATGAACGCAACTACAGTAAAAGGAATGAAAGAGGTTGCAACTAGGGGCCGAAGGGATGCTGCAAAGAACCTTAAGTAATGACTAAAATGCACTATGTGAGGTGCACTGACGGCACAACACCAGACCAACAAAATAGGCCATTGGTAAAGCAGTATAACAGGAAGACTGTAATACATGTGAAAATTAACTAAGTTTGAAAATTTATTTCTGAATGTACTCAGAGAGAGAGAGAGAGAGAGAGAGAGAGAGAGAGAGAGAGAGAGAGAGAGAGAGAGAGAGAGAGATGGATGAATACAGGTTAACAAAACTCACAAAAAATTTATTAAAAAGAAACCTAAAATATCTTACAATAAAGAGCAAAACACAGTTGAACACGTAGCAAACCTTTTACATTTTCCATTACAATAAAATACATTATTCTGTGATCAAGAGGAAAGGATAAAACACGATGCTGCAAAGACTGCACTGAATATTCATTCTACCTTTTGAAACATATATGTGTATAGATAACATGTGAAAGCTTTACAACTTATGTGTTCCCTTTCTAATAGTGATGACACAGCAGTCACACTAGACAGACATATTAACGATTAGGCCTACATAACACAATACGGCAGAACTCTTACAAATGTATGATGTGGTTTGGTCATTAATACCCTCTACCCTATGACCAATACAAAATCTCCAATAGCTTTTGTTAGATTACAAAAAATACATAAGGCAGCGTTAGGCCTTGTTATTATTATTATTATTATTATTTAGAAGATGAAACCTTTTCATATGGAACAAGCTCACAGGGGCCATTGATCTGAAAATGAAGCTTCCAAAGAATATGGTGTCCATGGGAAATAAGAAACAGGAGGTAATATGAAAAATCAGAAAAGATCAGTTATTAGAAAAGAAAAAATAAATGAACAAATTAATAAATAAAGATAAAAATCTACATCTATTATAGAATACAGGGACCTGTACAGAGAACTTTTGGGAATCTGTATCAATATCAGATTGAAAAGAGTAATCAAACAGATTCCTGATAGTATATCTGTAGAAATTTACTTTTAAATATATTTATACCCATAAATAACTGGATTTGTTTCTCCATTTCAAGTCTCATGCTACTATGAGTATTTTTCAATGAACTCATTCCTCATCAATCCATAAAAGTGAAACTTTGGTATTAAAACACCACTAGTTGCTGGTAAGAATTCTGTACACAAAATTTAAACCAACACTGGCATGAAAGTTCAGTGGAAGTCCTCTTTTGAACACCATTTTATGCAAGAAAGACAAACCAAGCCAGTTCATGGTAAAGGTGAAGGTCTAATTGCATAAAAATCATCTTTTTATCAAATCAGTATCGAGGCCCAAGTTATTGAATATTGAAAAATGACAACACAACCTGCAGCACCTTGCACAAAGTATGAGTTCTCCTAAATGCTGTATGGGAATAACTGTAATGCAAACAAGAACAGTTTAGATTAATGGTTTTTTCATTTCTCTACAACAATGACAAAAATGCTAAAAAAAAAAAAAAAAGATTAATAAAAGAATGTTACACAAAATGCCCCTCAAAGAAATAATGAAAGTCTCAGACTAAACCAATAAAAAATAGGTAAATGCGCACTTGAAGAAATTAATTGAGAAATGATACAAAACACAATTTTACCACAAGTGCTGGGACCTACGCGGTCATTCAGAGCTGACAAGAAAATCGAGTATAAAAGGTTAAAAAGGTGTAACAGGAGGAAAACCTCGCGTTTGCACTACGAAACAATTGTTCGGAGAGGGTTGAGGAAAGTAAGGTGGAAGGAAGAGAATTAAATAGAGGTACAGTAAAAGTGTAATGAAACAATGGAGGCTTTAACGGCAAAGTGTTGCACTTGCCGCCGATTTGGAGTTAAGCACACCAACGTCATCTCTAACCCTCTAGCTGTGGGGAGAAGAAATTTCAGTTCAAATTTCCCGCAACAACAAGGTCGAAAAATTTTGTAACATTATATACTTCTTTGGTTAGTGACGCTGAAGGCTGCATAAAAAGAGTCCAAGTGCCCGTGGGCATAAACCAATCATGAGTCCAGACGCCCTGCCACACCTCCCGCACAGCCAATGAGAAAGGTCATTCAGCTACCACTGCAATAAAAACATTCTTGTACCTTCCAAGAAAATCTTTTTGTTCTTTATTCATTAATATCTTCATCATGTTAAACGAATGTAGATGCCAATGTTCCAGGACTTCCAGAGGAGAGAAACTAACTGGAAGCAAAATAGCCAAAAAGCTTACGTAACAAAGGTGAGGCGTATAAAGCTGAAAAGATCTGGTTCCATTCATCCCCAAGATTTTCATAACAGGTTCAACCAGCTTTTTGTGATCAAGAACCTCACTGCTACCCCAGATACCAAGATAAATGAGAATGACTTGGATAATACAGTAAATTGGCGCTTACGTTTTTTCCAATCAAAATGTATTTTAGCCATTAAACAATATTGTTTTGTGAGACGACTGTATCAGCTTCAGGTTGATTAAAAAAAGTAAGATGGAAGGACTAGTTATTCCTGTAAGATTAAGATAATCAAGGAAATTATCCAGAATGATAAATAAAACAAAGATAAGGTTAGGGGTATTGGTGTGTGTTTTGAGGTTCAGTGTACTGGAGTATAAGATTGACTTCAAGATGAATGCAGTCACTTTGCATGCATTAAAAGCTATTTTACAATGTAATGGTGTCGTACCTCATTTAAATGTTGAGATATCGCATTTGAAAGTAGCCAAACTTTGACTGTTTTTCTCCAATTTTAGTTTTTGGCGCTTGAGACACTGAAACAATTGTAAGATGGAAGGAAGAGAATTAAATAGAGTACTGCAAAAGTGGAAAAGCTGCACTATTTTGAAACAATTGTTAGGAGAGGGTGGAAAGTAAGATGGTAGAAAGAGAATATAAGCTGAGGCATAGTCAAAGGAATGAAATGGTGCACCACACGAGGTGCACTGAGGGGAAGAGGAGGGTGCCCAGGAGGCTAAGATAATGATGATGAGGTGAGTGAAAAAAAAAAAAAATAATAATAAATAAGCTTGGAACAGAAACTTGGCTGAGTAAAGACAAATGAAATGCAAAATGAAAGAAAGCAGAAGGAAAGGAAATAAGAAAAAATAGAAGGGAATCATTACAAAAAATTGTTTTGAATGAAGAGAATGAACATGAATTGCAGGATACTGATGCGACAAAAAGGTCCAACAGAAAATAATGTGATATCTGAAGATAGAAGGCAATACCATAACACACACACTGTTCAAACCAGCTGGAGAACTATGTAGTCATTTAAGGACTGACCAGAATTCATGGAATTTTCATATGATTTCCTATACTCTTCTAAAACTTCTTCCATACGAATACCACATTCTTTGGAAGTTTGAATTTAAAGTCAACGGCCCCTGTGGGCTTGTTCCACATAAATAGGGGTTTATCTTCAGTATAATAATAATAATAATAATAATAATAATAATAATAATAATAATAATAATAATAATAATAATATATGAAGGTAACAGACCCTCTTTCAATCATGTTTTGTTAAAGAGGATGGCAGCATCAGTGGAATTGATTTTATATATGGTCTTCTCAATTCTTCTTATTATTTTCTTCTTGTCAGGACTGGTATTTGATGATGATAATAATAATAATAATAATAATAATAATAATAATAATAATAATAATAATAATAATAATAATAATAATAATAATAATAATAATAATAATAATAATACTTTTCACAATAAGTGAATCTTCACTTAGAACAATCCTTGAAAGCAGACCTGCAAGGGAAGACTCAACAGAATACCAATAACAAGAGAGAGATTAGAGTAAGAAACAATGACTGAATGACAAAACAATAAAAATATACAAAACGATATGACAAACTTGAGTAGCACTTTAAGGGAGATGGGGAAAAATAAACATACATCACAAAGTATTAAATGCAGAAGAATAAGACTGCTGGAATATGGTATGAAAGTGTGTGAAGACAAAATTGAGATAAGGTCGAAAAACTGAGGACAGTCACTCAGTCAGTTTAGCTTAGTACTAGGAAGTACACCCCACACAATCTTCATAAATAGTACTAGGAAGTACACCCCACACAATCTTCATAAAGAGGTAACTGCATAAGCTTAAACCCTGTTAAAGCACTCTACAGAAGTCCTCAGACTGTACCACAGTACAATGATGTGAGGAATAAAGGACCTCAACACGGAGCATATTGCAAAGTGGAGGCAGTTCCATTATCTTTGAGACTGTTTATGATGTGAGGCTGGAACTGAAAAAGCAGTCATTACAGAAAAAATAAATTTTCATAATAGAATTTATTATTGGATACTTACCTACTGTAAAAGATAGCTTATACCTCCTTGCTTATCAGAGAGGAGGTATAAGCTATCTTCAACAGCAGGTAAGATTAATCCCAAATAATATATGAGCCATAATCTGGCTTAAATTTTAAAAGATTAAAGGAATAGTGGAAGGAAGAGTATGAATTTATAGTGCCTATCCAAGACCTTTGTTACTGTAAACAGCAAAAGAGGACACAAAGGCAATGGAGGAGAAATTGATAAGACACTATGAAAAATGATAGAGTTTTGTGTCTAGTCTGGGTTCAGACAATCTTTCCCCACCTGAGAACATAGAAGAGATGTGGACAGGCTGGAAAACAGGTGATAAATTTTAATCTTCTAGATGAAGAGGAGAGAGAAGCAAGGAAAATGCTATTAGTGAAGCTGAAGATATTTAGGACCTGGGCCATATGGTAATTCAGGATAGAAGTGCATAGATGGAATGGAATATAAAATTAGGCCAAATGCCAAGCGCTGGGCCCTATGATGTCATTCAGCAATGAAAGAGAAGCTGAGAGTAAAAAGGTGTAGTAGGAGGAAAACTTTGCAGTTGCACTATGAAACAATTACGAGAGGGTGGAAAGTAAGATGGAAGAAAGATATGAATTCAAACAGTAGAAGGAATTAAACAGATTGCAGCTAACGGCTGATGGGACACTGCAAAGAACCTTAAGTAATACCTACAAGGCACCATGAGGGGTGCACTGATGGCACTAACCCCCTACAGTAGAGAAGTACATAAAGGACAAGAAAATGGAGAAAACTCTTCTGAAACCTGATAAAAGGAATAAGCTTTCAATCTAGTTTTATGACATTAACAGTATTTAGCATTCAATAGTTAAAAAAAATAATGACCTAAGTTCTCTCAATTCTTTACTCTCAGAGGCTTTCCCAAAATGTTTTCTTTCTGTGGGCAAAATATATCATTCACAAGTATAAATGAATTTTTAGAAAATCAAACCTTCTACTGTATGGCATCATAAGTTGTTACACATCTAGAATAATGAATGATACAGCATTTGCTACAACGTTTTTCCTCCCATGAACATATCTAACACCTCCTTCAAATCTAAGTATGGCAAAACACACCAAATTCTTTCAAATAAGCACCAGAAACACAGTGTTACATTTGCTATTGAGCCAAGAGCACTAGCGGATGTATGCATGTATAATATGCAAACTGGTGGCCCCCATGAAATTTCTCTGGATCCACTACTGACCAAGAGTCTTGTCTTTTTTACCAATCAAATTTCCTCTAAACCATTTCTAATTCATTAAAATTTCGAGACTGTGAAGCATTAAATTTCAATGTTTACTTAATATTTGCACTGAGTTACTATAATCTAAATTACTCGTATATAACTGAATTTCTCTCTATAACTTTTACTTCTTGCAGAGCATATCTGGAATAATGAGACAAGGTTGAAACTTAACAATTACAGCACCTAAACTTTTAGCTACATATACATTATTGCAAATTTGCTTAGCTTTTTTTTTACTGCGCATCCACAACCGTGAGGTACATTTTGTTACTTTGTATACTGCCTGACAATCAAATGCCTGCTTGTGGGCTAAGAGTTACAACAAAAACATTCTTACTCCATTAATCCTATAAAGAAAAGCAATCACAAATATGTTCAGACAGCCAAAGCAATTACTTATACCTTTTTGCCATGACAATGTAAAACACATGAATGGATTTTAAAAATATGGCAGCTGCACAAACGTATTTAAAAACACCAATTTACTTGTCACAGTTTCACGAAAACAAACATATTTTCACTTGTGCCTTAGCAATCAGGAAATTTATTATAAAAAAAACTGATGGTTTTACTAATTGGTGTGGCCTCCACAGACCCCTCCTTCCCATTTTGTCTATCATTAGTCTCCTTCCTCAAATCTATCTGCAGACACTAGATATGCACCAGTCAGAAGAACCGAGATGAAGCCACTCTCAGTGATACAAATAAAAATTTATGAAATAATGGAAGAAAACAGGACAATATATAAGAGAAAGAAAGAATTATATTAAGGAAGAAAGTAAGGAGCAATAACAGGGACAAAGACAAAGAGCTTTGTACCTGCGAAACATAAAATTCTTTTCATATTCAGCAAGAATTCAGCAATGTATAGACCACTTCCTTCAAATTATTGCGGTGCTGTGATTAGTAAATAAGACAACTTAACATCACTGAAGGTGAGCAAATATTTTCATTAAGCCTAACAGATCATTTATCTGCGAAGTAACTTCCAGAGAACAGAAAGTATTTATTTGAAATAAGAGATTGGAGATAGGGAAATATCAAAGAGTAAACAAGAGTAAGAGATAAAACCAATCCATTGACAAGAAAAGTCAGAAATAATAAGGCAATGCGAATGGCATTTTATGGGAGCATTACATCCCCTGTTATTGCAACTTACAAACTGACACTGGCAGGAGGACCATTCCATACTTCAACAGGGGTTTAGGTAGATCACCAGTTTCTATTCTCCCCAGTGGTCAAGACAGTAAAACATCCAAAATGACACTAACAGGAGAATGCTCCAAAAGGAACCAGGGATCCTTTTCATTTGAAGAATGACCAACATGTCCACTCTTAAGATTTCTCAGACTCTACTGAACCTTCACAAACATCCTGTCACTGGGACCAATCATTGCATCTGGAACAGCAGCTATGAAGGAAACAAGTCCTGTCATCCCTTCCTCTTCCAATTTTAGTGGAGCCTTCTTCCTACTTCGATGCTGACCTAGTGGACACTACAAAACATTCCTATTTACCAAGCAGTGTAGGATGATGAAAGAAATACTATGCAATTGGCTGATACTTTGATTTTACTTACAAGCAGCAATACTCAGCAACTTCCACTGCCAGCCCAAATCATTCATACAATATTAGACTGAACCCACTCCAAGTGTCTGCTTTTTAATAGTCAATATTTACCATCTGGAGAAATCAGGGACAGCAGGGTCATAAACATGCACTGTGCAGACAGGCAGTGAACAGTTATAACAACATATTCCTTCAAAGAAAGAACAGAAAAAAGAAAAATATACTGAGTGGTTGTAGTATGTAAGAACAATGTCAATATGTTATAGAGATCTGCATGGTTTCCAGAACTTTCCTGTCACAAATACAGCCTAGATTCCCTATGGTTACCAGACTTACAATAAAGTCCTCTTTTAAAAACAAGGATACTACCTGATGGCCTATGCACTGACAACTGTTTACCCTTTACACTGTTCTTGCTGTCAGCAAGGCTATATGTGTTTTATCTTAACCAATCTTTATTTATCAATGAATTATCATAGGGCAGAACAATGTGTACTGTCCACTTCAAGCCTGTGTCAAAGATGAGCCCTAAGACTCTTGAGGAGTCAGAAAGGCAATAGATACCCTTAACAATTTTATATACCTAAATAATAACATATCACATTTCAATCAACACAGGTTTTGATGGGAATGAACAAATCCTCACGATAACAAGGAAGAGTGAAATGAAGTGAAGTGACGATGAACACTGTCAAATAAGCACTCAATACCTCACATGCACAAAAGGGACCAAAGACATCAGAGTAAGCATCTAATAAGGGGGAGAGAGTCTTTCACAATTGAAAGCCACACAAACAAACATTTTTAACATCACTTGGCTAATCACCTCAGCTGCCCAATCACCCCATTTTTAAGCCAACACTGATGCTAAGGCACAAGTCAAAATAAAGGATTTACAATTCACATGAATATATACTCCAATACAATTGCTGTGTGGAGAAAGACAGAGAAAATATCCATAAAACAAAAACAAAATATCAAGCAGTGGAAGAACTCTGATGAATCCGTCTTCAGATGGCAGATGTATTTGCCTGTACAATATTGTTGCATTGAAAACTCAGCACCTGGAATATAGTCATCATTTAGTATCGGGTACAAGACAGTAATTTTCACACCACAATGCAAATCATTTTCTGAAAAACTTAAAGTTCATATAAATGGCACCTGACATTCTGTACTTCTTAACTTCTATACCAAGTGAATGTTCTTCTCAATTCTCATACTACTCTTCTCACATATACAAGATGATTAACTGTCATTATAGTACTGCCACAATTATAAGGTAGTTCAACCAGACCATTTAGTTCTCTTTATATCCACCCATGTCCCATTGCCAACCCAATCTCCTCTTCTACCCTCCCCTGCTGCTACTGACACTTTCATCATTCACTTGTATGACTAACAGTATGACCTTAGGATAATAACTGTTTACAAGAAAAAACGAATTTGTTATTCATTCACAATGACTTCTGCTATCTGAAACTAAGGCTACTATACGAGTATATGTCCTCACCATCCTTGACTCCTATTATTATTATTATTACCATTAAACTAAACTGACAACACCAAGAGAGTTCACTTTACAGACTCTCAAAGTGTTCTCCAGAAAGACACTAATTAATAACAAGTTGTTGAAAATTAAACGAAGAAAAACCATGTAAGTAGTAGTAGCAGTAGTTTGACAACCAATAGTGAAGTGACCACAGGAAAGGATGAGAAGAGTTGTGCATCTGGGAACCAAACAAGTCTGAAAGACAGGTCATTATTATTCAGTGATGTACTTGGAGAGAGAGAGAGAGAGAGAGAGAGAGAGAGAGAGAGAGAGAGAGAGAGAGAGAGAGAGAGAGAGAATATGCCTATGGTGGAATAAGGATATGCAGTAAGATACAAGCTAAAATGAGTCTAAATGATTATATCATGTTTATGCCTTTGGCTGTTACTATGCTTCCAGTAATGTACTGCCAACCCTCGGAGTTCTCAATTCATTATCTGCTATCTTTGAAGACTATAACTTCTTTGCTTTCATGAGGCAGGTCTCTGGACCCCTTAGTTGGAGCAAACCCTTTCCCTTTTTGCCTTGAAGTCTGGTCCTTATACTGTATAGACCCTGAGTTACTTATTCGAATGACTCTCTCACCAACACAATTTAACCTTCTTATTGATCCAACTTCTCCAATCTTCATTTCTCAAAGATCTCTTACATGACAGCATTTTGTAAACAATTACACACACGTTTTGCTTCACCTCAAAACACGTCAAAAATTGTTGTCTACAGGTAGTCGTCGACTTACGACCTATGCGACTTACGACTGACCGACTTTACGACGGCTACGACAATATAATAATATATAATATTTAATTTTATATATTTTGTAAAATACGTCAACCTTAGCGTACGATACTTTTCCCTTCTGACTTAGCGATACTCATATCCGAGAGATGCTCAGCTTTCAGCGGCGGCCCAATAATGTTTGTGTCGTTTCAAAATGGTAAAAAGATTCATATTTTGCCAATGTAATGCCTTATTTCTATTTTGCAAATAAATGTAATAACAAATTACCGTATTTGATAGCTTATAATACGCATGTCTGCATGGACGCACCCCAATTTCAGCAGGACACTGAGGAAAAAAATAAAGGTTTCTAGCCTATGCTCATATGATTTTGATAGTAAAAACTGTAGTATTAGGTTATCCATATGCATATTGTTTTCTTACCAACATCATCAACAAAAACATTAATAAAGAAGTTATTTTACCATATTTATATTTATCAAAATATGTATTATACAATCAGCCATTTACTCGTCCGAATGTTTCGTCTGCTGCTGAAACTATCATAGGTTTACCAATAGATCGCAACACATTCATTTGTAAACATTGTTTCTTACCGCCAGAATCAACAAAAACATTAATAAGATGTTACCTACAGTAATATATATTTATATATATCCATTATATATTATAAAAGTATGCAATCAAAGGGTAAATTCTTAATAAATAAAAATGTTTCCTATGTGGCTCGAGTCGTGACAATTGAGACAATATGTTGGCTATTCTTAAAGAGAATGCTAGCACGAGTTACGAAGTATCAACTCAACGAAGCCTTGTTATTATGCCTAAAGATAGTAGCAGGAATTATCAACCACCAATTGATCGAAGCCATGTTGTTATGCGTAAAGAGAATGTTAGCAGGAATTGCCAACTACCAACTGAACGAAGCCTTGTTATTCGTAAAGCTCTCGAGATAATCACCAATAGGTGGCAGCACACGTACTGTTTATATCTATAAATGTGGAATGCGGCGATCCGCTGTAGACGACGATAATGATATTAACATTTTAATGAAAATATCGATAATAACAACGTAGATATTGATTATAATACTAGCAGTAGTAATTGCGGTGATGGTAAGTGTGATAATGATAAATAGAATTATAATAAACTTGTTTTTAATAGGTTATTAGGATAACAGCGAATTTACACTAGGCTACAACATCCGTGACGTTTCACGTATAAAATTTAACCAAAATTCTTAAATTTTGAGCCTACATTATAACCATAGGAAACGAAGTTTTTAGGCCATTTTTGTTAAAAAAGTGCATCTTATACGCCGTCAAATACGGTATGTATTTAATTCAAACCTATAAATAAACAAAAGTAAATAATACGTCATACGTGTAGCCGATTGGCAATGCAAATGGCAGATAAGAAAATGTAAACAGACCAGACAGATGGTTTGAATGCCTACAATAAAAATGTTAAATACAGTAATAAAGTAAGTATTAATCAAGAGAGTTCAAGCATGATAAAAGATTTCATATACTAAACGTAAATAATTTCTATACATGCACATTTTTGGATAATATAAAATGTATATGTAGGCTAGTCATACTTAGGAGATATGATGGATAATATGCAGTGGGTACAGAATACACATGTACATATGTGGTTGATGGAGCTTCGTGAGATCGACTTCCGACCGCTCTGTCAGAACCTAATGCCGTCGTAAGTCGACGACTACCTGTATATCTTTTGTCTCCCACAGGGCCCTGTTATGAAAGAAATGAATGATTATTCAATAACTGTATTTTAAGCTGCAACATTTTTCGTAAATCATTAAAATGACAAAACTTCTCAAACTTTCAAAGCACTTTTGCTTTGTAAAACCTGTTCTAACCAGAAAAGTTTGTGTTCTGTTGATAACTATCCAAACGATGATGAATACAATATGCAAACTACTTGCTATACTTCTGCCAATTCCCCAAAAGGAGCATTTACAGGCATGTTTGAATGGAAGAAAGACCTGAGGGCAAATGTTCCATCAACTGTGTGTTTCCCACTTTGGGAGCCTCTGTACCTGAACATCTTGACTTTCCTTCTCAGTTCAGTTTAACTTGTTTTGTTGTCATCTTGTTCAACAGTATTGTTTCATTTTCTTCCTCAAACGGAACAACCATGAACACCACTACTTTTGCAGCAGCTTGCAAAACTATACAAATATTAAAAAACCTGACTCCACCTCTTTCCATCAGTTATATTGTAAAGTTTACGCAGGGTGTATGTGCACTCCCATAAAGAAGAATTTCTTGCCAAATAGCAATGATGGAGAAACCAACTGAATCCATGAAATGGATAAAGAAACTTAAGCTTATTACTTGGAATCATTTAAGGAGATTAACCAGAGTGTTTGATAAAGTCAAAAGAAAGATGCTGCGATTTCTCAAAGTATCTAACATGTTATATGGAGTAATTCTCAGTTTTTTAATCAGACCCCAGTCTTCAGCAACTGTGACATCTCAAATGGTATTACATACTTCAATTCAGTGTTATCCTCTATCATATGATGGTCTTTTCTATACCTTTTAGTTACCCAATTTCCCAACAGATTCAATCATTTGAGGTTCATTGTACTGTTGTATGTGACTTGTACTCATCCTTGACAACTAATGGTTTAGGGTTTAGTCACAACTGTTTGACATTTAACTGGTTATAAATTATTTATCCCATTATGTTCAATGTAAGTAAATATGTGCATTGCAGAGTTTGCTTGATCAGTGACCCTTCCCATCTGAATGGGCGCTTTCTAGTCAATAAAAGTACTGCAGATATTTACAATTCTAAGCACTGGTTTACCAAGACAATTTCTGCCCAATAAACATATATGCAGAGTTTGCTTGATCAGTGACCACTTCCCATCTGAATGGGTATTTCTAGTCAATAAAAGTACTGCAGATGTTACACAATTCTAAGCACCGGTTTACCAAGACAATTTTCTGCCCAATAAACATATATATCACTTACATTTATCAACAGAAGTAGGCTATACCAATGTCAACAAATGAAAATGGGTCCATACCCCACTTGTAATTCAACAAACCATCTGATCCCTGTATTTCAGGGCAACCCTTACGTCTTGATTACAACTACTTTCCAAACACTGAAATAATTCACAAGTAATATTTAGTTCTGCAAGTTGAAAAATCATCATATTCTTTTTTATGCTAACATCAGTTAAGGGGAGCAAAACCAATATCCTGAGTGACTGCTCCAAGTACCTAAACAATGGTTAGCAATATGCAAACCCTGTGTCTGTACTTCAGGTGTTGACCAATCAGAGGGTCAAGGTTTAGGCACTCTCATGATACATGAGCAATATCTGCACTTTTACTAGCTTCCCTAACACACCTTTTGGTCATACAGGAAAACAACAGTACCGCAGCATACCTTAAAGAGATCTGACACTGTTGGCTGTGGAATGCCACAGTCCAAAGGCTACAGAAATGTCCAAGATTTAAGAGTATGATTATGCAGCAACCAACCAGCATAAGGCCACTAGACATGATAAGTAAGCTAACATGGCTATCATGAATACCAAGATAGATACCAATGTACCACTTAACTGGAAGTAGGGAATGCTAGCCACTCACTGAAATAACTTAGGATGAGAAACTGGGAAGAGAACGAGGAGGAGATAACGACAGTGACCTAGGAACAAAAAATGACCCCAAGAATGAATAACTACTTTAGTTATCCAAAAAACATATTACAGTACAGGCATATTAGGATAGGTAACAGTTGCCATTAGCCTTCATGAAGGTGTTATTCTCAACTGATTTTTGTGTTAAATCCGGAAAACTGCATTGCCTGGACTGGACTTCTACAGGCGCACAGAAAAGTGAGTGTTCACACAAACAAAAGGTTTACCGTTATTTAAACAGCCATAACCTGACAAGAAATGAGTAAGAAAGTAAACAATGTAAAAACAGTCATAAAACCTGATACAGAAACACAAGATAAGAAACACCGTTCATAACTTGTGGCTCAATAAAATGATTAAGACGAAATATAACCAAAACAGATATCCAAGATATATTAACAGACTACCAATTCCTTTCACATGATTTCAACTAGCATCATTCTTAATCTTAAAACTATTAGAGTATAATTATTTTCCACCCTTATTTTTACTTTTAACTCAAGATTTTGTTTCATCCAGGTCTCTGTGTGATAACCTGGTGTACCCCCATAAACAGTCTGCATTGATCATTTTCAAAAGATTTTAAATATTGCATATCATTTTCATGAAAAAATTCTCCTTATGGAGTATATAAGTTCACTATCACATAGAAGACATTTCATACACTGCTTATATTTAATACACTGTAATGTACTTAGTTTCTGTACTGTACTGTAACCATACTCTCTTCCTTTATTAATTCTTTGATATCCTTTAAGCCTTCTTTCTAGGTAATGTATACAAAAAACATAAATGTACTTAGCATGGTAATACATGTTTCTGCAATACAAAACCCATTAAGCATTACATGCATCATTTCCACGTATGAAATCCCATACACACTGACCTCAAGAATCAGGACTGAAATGCCCCATGATCCTTTGTCTACTGTGCAGTTCTGTAGCAGGCCATGGTCAACATGAAGATGTTGCCTTCAACTATCTTCTTTTTTTCTAACATCCTCTTCTTCATACCCACTAACCATCCTTAAGTTCCGGGGTCAGTTGCCTTGATGCATCTTCTCTTCTATTTCACCTGAAAGCATTTTATCACATCTGCTCTGTAAGTGTCCTGGAAAAAGTGAGAAAGTTTTGGTTAGTATATTGCAATACACATAGAAAGGAATGAATAGAGTTTTGGCCAAAGGCTAGGCACTGAGACCTGAGGTCATTCAGTGTTGAAAAGGAAATTGAGTAGGTAGGTCTGAAAGGTGTGACAGGATTAAATCCTCTCAGTTGCATTTTATGAAATAATTATTAGGAGAGGGTGGATAGCAATATGACAGAAGGTTAATATAAATGGAGGTACAGTAATAGAAATGAAAGGGGTTGCAGCTAGGGGCCGAAGGGATGCTGCAAAGAACCTTTAGTAATGCCTACAATGCACCCCACGAGGGGCACTGACAGCACTAACCCCCTATGGAGATTGCAATACACATAGAACCAGAAAAAAATGATATAAACCACTTATTTGCCCCTGCTAGACTTTGGCAAATCAACAAACATAAACCATGAAAATGAAACGTTCCCAACTCTATCTTAACAAGTACACAGTAGGTCTTCACAGCAATTGAAAGTTAAGCACATCCAATTTTGTGGAAGTGTCAACTCAAACACACATGGAAGAATATACTGGAGAATGCAATCATGTGAAATAAACATGACTCGAACAGATCCTATCATTATTATTATTATTATTGTTATTAGTATTATTATTATCCACAAGATAAACATCTATTCATACGGAACAAGCCCATGGGGGCCAATAACTTCAAAACTCAAACTTCCAAAGAATATGGTGTTCATTTATTTAAAATAAGTAACAGAAGATAATAGGTAATACAGAAAGAAAGACCAATTATTAAAAGAGAAAAATAAATAAAAAAAATTAATAAATAGATAAAAATGATATTTTATGATAAAATAAAAGTTTTGTACATACTTACCCAGCAGATATATATGGCTATAGTCTCCGACGTTTCTGACAGAAATTCAAATTTGCGGCTGCAGCGACAGGTAGGTCAGGTGATCTACCATACCCGCCGCTAGGTGGCGGGAATAAGGAACCATTCCCGTTTTCTAATCAGTTTTCTCTACCTGTCTCTCTGAGGAGGCTGGGAGAGATATAATCGTATATATCTGCGGTAAGTATGTACAAAACTTTGTTTTACCATAAAAATATCATTTTTATACATACAACTTACCGTCAGATATATACTTAGCTGATTGGCACCCTTGGAGGAGGGCAAGAGACTAAGCTAATAACTAAAACAGAGCAACATATATTTGTAGGATAAACAAAAACCATGATTCTTACCTGATTGGGCAGAAGACTTCCTTGGATACTGTCTATGAGTCTGCATGCCTCCAAAGAGCTTCAGCGAGGAAAGACCTATGACTGACAGCCCTTCTGGATCATATCAATGGGGAAGACCCTTACGCAGTAAGGGCCTGTTATGGATTGTGTCAATGGGGATTAACCCACTTACAAGACAGAGCCCTCTACCTGAATCATATCAATGGGGGCTATCCCTCTTACATGACAGAGCTAGGTAATAATAAAAACTACAAGGAGCTAACAACCAAACCCGACCACCTGACCAAGCCTAACCTTGTTAGTGATACGAGATGAAAGAGAGAGTATCTCAACACTCTCTTCCAGCCGACCTTAAAAACACAACCAAGCATTAAAAAGAACCAACTAACTAGTTAGACTAAAAGGATTAGCTTCAGCTCCTTGACCCAGCACGAATCCGTGGATACATGGCTCCTAGGAAGAAAAGCACTTCTCACTTTGTAACACGAACATCTCTCAAACCTTGAGAAGCAAACACTGGGTTACATCTCCAGTGCGTAGAGTCCACAATAGACTGGAGGACCAGACTTGTGAAAAGCCAGAAGCTAGCTATGGCTCTCACCTCATGAGCATTCACTCTTAGGAGCTGTAAGTGTCGTCCTTGCAAAGAGAAGAAAGATGAGCCTCCTTGATAACATCTCCCCCAATAGAAGAAAGCCTGGGCGTTCTTAGGGGAGGTATTCTTGGATCCTTGACAGAGCACCAAGACTTCCAGTGTTGCCTCGAGCTGTTTCTTTTTCTCCAGATAACATCTAAGGCCTTACTGGACAGAGTGCTCCAGCTCTTGTCACTGAAATAGTGGAGAGTCCTTGGCCTCAAAACTCCTGAGCCAAGGTTTTGGAAGGGTTCTCGTTCTTTGCTAAAGAGGGCTTAAAGGAGCAGATCGCAGAGTCATGCTTAAACCAAACAGAACCTTCAAAGAAGCCTGTAATTCGCTCAATCTTATTGGCAGATGCAAGAGCAAAAAAAACAACGATTTCCTGGTTAAATCCCTGAAGAGGCAGATCAAGAGGCTCAAATTTATCTGACATTAGAATTTTAAGACACGTCAAATTCCAGCTGGGAGGTCTAGGGACTTGTTTTGGAGCATCTCGAAGACCTTATAAGGTCGTGAAGGTCATATTTTCAGAATCTTAAGACCTCTGTGTCTAAAACCTGAGGAAAACGTATTCTATATCCTTGATGGTGGAAACCGCCAGATTACGCACTGTTCCCTTAGATAAATAAGGAAATCCGCTATATCCATTGCAGAGGTACTGAAGGGCACTTTCTGAGCTCGGCACCATCTCCTAAAAGACTTCCACTAGGCTGGTAGGAGGCTAAAGGTAGAGGGATCTTCTGGCTCTGGCGTGCTTCACGCAGCCTTGTGCGAAAATCCTTCGCTCTAGCCAGTCCTTCCGACAGTCTGAAGGCAGTTAGGTTGAGAGCGGGGAGGTTCTTGTGATATCTGTCGAAGTGGGGCTGTTTGAGAAGATCGCTCCTGAGAGGGAGCGACCTGGGAAAGTCTATCATCCATTCCAGTACCTCTGTGAACCAGTCTCGAGATGGCAAAGGGCGATCAGGGTGAGTTTGGTGCCCTTTGAGGAAGCGAACTTTCTTATCACCTCCCCTAGAATCTTGAACGGGGGAAAGGCATACCCGTCTAGACCTTCCCAATTTAGGAGAAGGCCGTCTATTGCTACTGCTCTGGGGTCCGAGATCGGGGAGCAGTAGTTCTCCAATCTCTTGTTCCAATGTGTGGCGAAGAGGTCGATGAGGTCTCCCAAAGGAACCTGACCTTTGCAAACCTCTTGATGCAGAGACCATTCCGTGGGTAGTACCTGGTCTTTCCTGCTGAGCAGATCCGCTCTCCACATTCCTTTCTCCTAGAACTGACCTGGTGAGAGAGAGCAGTGTTCCTCTCCTCCGCCCACATCAGAAGGCTCCATGTGTGATAATCAAAGGAGAAGAGGTAGGTCCTCAACGCTTCCTGATATAAGCCAGGGCTGTGGTGTTGTCTGAATTTACAAGGACTACTGACCCCTTGACTAGCTGTTCGAAGCGGACGAGTGCTAGATGAATGGCTACTAGCTCCTTCTTGTTGATGTGCCAGGACCTCTGATCTGTTTCCCAGGTGCCTGACACTTCTTCCGAGCCTAGTGTTGCTCCCCAACCCGACTCCGATGCGTCTGAGAACAACACTAGAGCGGGTTGGCGGAGAGAAGAGGATTCCTAGACCCAGTTTTCTGAGGTCTATTTTTCATAACGGAATGTTCCTTTATGATTTGAAATCCGAAGAGTCTGACAGCTCTTGGGATTTCCGATCCCAAGATTCG
Source organism: Macrobrachium rosenbergii (assembly GCF_040412425.1). Taxonomy (NCBI): domain Eukaryota; kingdom Metazoa; phylum Arthropoda; class Malacostraca; order Decapoda; family Palaemonidae; genus Macrobrachium; species Macrobrachium rosenbergii. The sequence goes on along the minus strand of NC_089744.1, from coordinate 76,226,784 downwards.
TTCAGGAGAGAGCAGTAGAGGTCTTGGTGAAGCCTTCCTGAAGAAACGAACTGTTCAGCGAGGAAATGGTCCCCAGCAGACTCATCCATTCCCTGCGTGAACATCTATCTTTCCCTAGAAAGTCTGTCACCTTTTGAAGGCAGCGTTCCCTTCTTTCCGGGAGAAGCAGAAAACGAAAATCCATCAGAATCCCCAGGTAGACAATTTTATAACAAGGGAATCATCTGAGACTTCTCGGGGTTCACAAGTCCTAGAGACTGTACTAGTCTTAATGTACGAGAAAGGTCCTCCAGACAACGGTTTCTCGAATTGGCACGAATCAGCCAATCGTCGAGATACAAGGAAATCCTCACCCCTTCTAAATGTAACCAATGAGCTACATTCCTGAGAATGGTCGTGAACACTTGGGGGGCTGTGGAAAGTCCGAAGCACAGAGCCCTGAACTGGAAGGTTCTTCCGCCTACCATGAACCTTAGGAACTTCCTGGAGGAGGGATGGATGGGAACGTGGAAGTATGCATCCTGAAGGTCAGGACGCCATCATCTCCTTGTGAAGAAGGCGACAGAACAGAGGACGTGCGTCTCATCGAAACTTCTTCTTGATTGAGCAGCGTTCAGGAGACTCCCCACATCAACATGCAGTCTCCACCCTCGAAGTTTTGGCACTAGAAAAAGCCGATTGTAAAACTCGGGGAGTGAAGATCTTGCACCAGTTCTATGGCAGCCTTTGCTAGCATTTGTTGATCGACGGCTATGAAGGGCTTGCCTTCGCACAGGACCATGTATCTCGCCGATAACTCCTTGGAGTTGTTGTCAGAGGGCTTCGAGATGAAGGAATGAGGCCTTCCTCAGGATAGAGAGGGACCATTCGTCCGCCCCCTTTTGTGCCCAGGCTTCGGCGAAGTTCAGAAGTCTGGCACCTACTGGCGTCTGGAGGACTTGTTTCTCACTTGGACTTCCTGGCAGGGAGTCCTGAAGGTCTTGTTCTTCTTTCAGGTCTACGCCTCCTGATAGACCTGGATCCTCCGAAGGGCTCCTGAAGGGGCCTTCCTCATCTTGCAAGGGGACTGTAGGTCTCTATCCTTTTAGACGATTGAGCCAACCCAGATCCTGGGGCGCTCTCCGACAAAGAACAGAGACACTTCATGCCGCCTCCTGCGAGAAAGAATGAAAAACGACAGGAGCGTACAAGAGGGAGGACCTCTGGAGAGGAGAAACCGATTTAGAGAGAAAAGCACTGAAGACGGATCTCTTCTTAAGTAAGCCAGTACCGAACAGGGAAGCGATCTCCATAGAGCCGTCCTTAACAGCCTTGTCTAAGCAAGACAACACACTGCTGAGGTCCTCCATACTGACCAAGTCCTCTTCAAGACTCCTCTTCGCTAAGGCCCCTAGAGACCAGTCCATAAAGTTAAAAACTTCGAAAATTTACGGAAAAGGCCGGCGAGGAAATGATCCAACTCACATAATCCCCAAGAGCGCCGGCCCGAATTAAGCGAGAGTCTTCTCGAAGAATCCACCAACGAAGAGAAGTCTGAGCCAGCTGATGAGAGTTCTTACATCAGTTCCTTAGTCGTACCACATTCCCGCTCTGCCCGAAAGCCTAGAGGGGCAAGGAAGACAGTCTTGCCTTGCCCCCTTCTTTGAAGGCCACTCTCGAAGCCCTTAAGCGCCTTCTTCATCGAGATAGAAGTCGGACGCCATCTTAACCAAGGAGACGACTTAGGGCCTTGGTGCTCGAAAGCATGGAGCCAGGAGGAGGCTTGAGCTTGAGGGATTCTCCATACTCTGAACAAAGCAAGCTGTTAACCTCTTATAATCCGAAACATTGTTATCCTTAGAGTTCGTCACTCCGATAACACTTCCAGGCCTGCAGGAGGAGGAGAACATTTGGAAGCTGAGGGCACTTGCCAGAAGAAGAGCGCCTAGAAGGAAGACCTTTGTCCACTGGCGACGATCCGGGACGCCTGCTAGAAGACTGGCGCCTGACGGAAGAGGCTCCGAACGGTGAGAGAGGCCCTTGCTGGGAGGGCGCTACGCAGAAGGGGGGGAGGCTGGGGAGGAGCTTCTAAGAGACGAAGAACGAGGCTTACGTGAAGAGCGTTTCACTGGAGAGAGATCATCTCCAACAGGAGAAGACCGACGACGACGAGGGCGCGAGCGCCTGGGAGGAGAGGCGCTATCCGCCGACGAAGAGCGCCTAGGAGAGAAGCGCCTGCAAGGAGAGGAGCGCCTGCCAGGAGAGGAGCGCCTGCCAGGAGAGGAGCGCCTGGAAGGAGAGGAGCGCCTGCTACTGGAGGGGGTAGCTTAACAGGGAGGCGCTTCACAGAGAAGAAGACTTGCTGGGAGAAGGTGCCTCCTTGGAGGACTTGATAGGAAGAGGGCATCCTTCCTGTGGAGGAGCTCTTGGTCAAGAGCCTTAAGAGCAACGAGCTGAGCCTGGAGGCCAACCAGGATCTGCCCAGTGGACTCCTGACCACCAGAAGAAGAGGAGGGAGGTCTTCAGGTTCTCTTCTTCCGCAACAGGAGAACCCTGTAGAGGCGGCTCAGGGGGTGGAGTCCAATGCGTCTCTTCTAGGAGCCTTCCAGAGTCCTCTTCATAGGCGCGACTCTCGGCCAAACTCCAGCCCGGCACGGCAGCGAAGAAGCAGAGACGAAGCACTTCTTCAAGATCCCTTTACTACGGCGATCTAAGGCAACCTGGGGCCGTCAGCAGGAAGTGGCTGCGAAGGGCGCCCTGACGTTGGGAGTGCTCTTCATCCCCCCTTGCGGCTGTCAACATTCCTCCTCCACTGGGTCTGGGAGTTTGGAAGAGGTCTGAGCCTAGGGCGATGCCGGAGCCAGTCGAACGCCCCTCCACTACACTGGGGACACTACACCTCACTATCACTTTCACTTTCTTCTCCTCCAAGCACGCATCTGCAACTGCATCTTGCGGATCATGGCTTTCATTTGCAGCCATCTCCGATGGCGAATCCATGAGTTCAGCGAAGGGTAGAGAGCTGAAACAACAGGAGTGACAGGCAGATCTGGAAGAGTGTTAGGTTCTAATTCTACCTCCTTAGAAAGACCTACTTGACTCTAGAAAGCCTTCCTAACTCTATCCTTCTCCAGCTTGCGTACATAAGAAGTTCAAAGCCTTCCATTTCCAGATCAGTGAGATTCTGCATTCAACTACAGTCATTCTGATCGAGCAATCATTCCCCTACACCTCAGACACAGTATGAGGATCTACGAGCTTTCGGTAGTCTCACATACAATCAGACCTAACACACACACGAAACACTGGTGCAACACTCCTGATCAGACATTCTTACAAATCAAAGCCAAAATCCAAATCCAACCACAAAGCGTATGCCAAGCCAAAGATCAATACGTCACCAAAGGTCAGTCCAAAATAATCTTCCAGCAAACGAAAAATGAAAATTTAAGCGGAGGAACCAACAACAGATGTTGCGGAACCAGCGACAGAGAAAATCTGATTAGAAAAGCGGGGAATGGTTCTATTTCCATACTAGCGGCGGGTATAGTAGATCACCTGACCTACCTGTCGCGTGTGCTGCGAAAATTGATTTCTGTCAGGAACATCGAGACTATAGCCAAGTATATATCTGACGGGTAAGTTGCATGTACAAAAATGTAATCTATACAATAGAAGGAGACTGACAACCAAGCAAATACAGGCCTAGGAACATGTATGCTATAAATAAAGATTAGGGATCGAGTCATATGTATGTCCATGGTAGTACAGCATTCTTGATAAATGTGCTATATTGACGTTGAATTTGCTCTTCACAAGGTGTGAGAACTTAATGTACTTCAACCTTTTTCCTTCTGAACATCCCTGTGGGGGGACAGTGCCGTCAGTCCACCTCATGCGGTGCACTGTAGGCATTACTTGAGGTTCTTTGCAGTGTTCCATGATTTCTTCGACCTTCCATTAATTTTCTATACCTCTGTTTATTTTCTCTTTCTTCCATCTTATTTCCACCCTCCAAACCTTGTTTGACTGTGAGGTTTTCCTTCTTGTTGCACCTTTCAGGCCTTTTTACTCTCAATTTTCCTTTCAGCACTGAGTGACTTCATCATAGGTCCCAACGATTGGCCTCTGGCAGAAATTTTATATTACATTCCATTCCTGACCAACATCCATAGACACTCCCATCAAAGAATACCAGTATTCTATACAGCAACACCTCAATCATTTGCACTTCCCCCTCTGTCACAGGTCTTGATTGCGACTTTCTCTATGTAACACTGCCCATATACTAAACCATACTAATGGCAAGGGTGCATAATGAAGTTGCACTTGCAAATGGATACACAAGAGCTATGATCATACTGTGTCCCACTTTGAATATGGGAGACATGCCTTCAAGCAAGCTGGCCTAAGCCTAGGTATCCATAAGCTGTTAAAATTATTTTCACAGGTAATGTGCTCAAAGACATAAAAGTGACAGATGGACATTGTGCAGTACAATCGTTGGAGAGTATTAATGTACATATGTACTTTTGCATTACTGTTTACTGTGTGTTTTTCAATCAGTATTCTTGATGAGAATTTACACTAGTTACAGTACAGTACCTCCATATGACTGGGTAATGATATACCTGTGCTGTATGTACCATGTGCTGAAATGAAGTTTTCATAATAAACTAATGTTAATAATACCTACCTGAACACCTGAATTAGCCCTTAATCCTGCCCAAACAGCTCTCAATTACCCATCCCACTATAGTGGGAATTTTAACAACCAGCGTTACCAACACCGCGGGTAAAATCTTGTCATGAGCTACCATAAACAGTTGGCAAGCGCTGACACAGGTAATGTGCCGACATGCCCCATTTTCTTCGAATTGCTTTATTCAAGGTCTGAATTAGCCTGATTAACAACATTTACAGAGGAGGAGGATCAATTCTATTGCACCCTTTGACAACCGCAGAGATAGTAGCTCCTGAATCTGCTCTGCATAAGATATCCCATTTTAACCCAAACCTCACCATACCAATCAATGGTTTCAGTGAAGGATATGTTGGAGAGTACTTTGATCGACAGTCAGGTCAGTACTCTCGGCTAGGATACCTACCTAGTTAAACACTCACCTTATCAATTGTTGCTTTTGGTGATGAGACATGTTGGAGAGTACTTTGATAGCCCGTCGAGTCCATTACCGTCTCGATCGTCGACCTCCCATGTAGTTCTTCAGAACCTCTCATGTATGGAGTATAGTGACCTCCCATGTGGCTATTCATAGCCTCATGTATGGAGAAATAAAGCAGTGTCTCCGAGCCACTGAACCCCTTTGGATGAGTCCGGCGATGGAAACGAGCGAAGAAGTATGTAAATGCCGACAGAAATAGCCTAGCCTACTAGTACCTTGGACTCTCGTGAAACTATCAAAGACTAAGATATTTAAAATGTACTAAACCCAGTTCATGTGATTATACTATCACTGTTGCCTAAAATTCTAAAGACAAAGATTCCTCTATCACAGTTAACCCAAGAATCACTCACTCCCAGTGATCTGCATCAGCTAAATGGCAGCCCTAGATAATGGACTTAGCGCTAATGTGGACTAAGAGAATAGCCCTCTGAACCTCTTAGCGAATACCACCTCAGCTCAATGAATGCACCCTAGATAATAGACTTCATACCGCTACCCATGGACTAAGAAGGGAATAACCCTTTGAACCTCCGCATTAATACCATCTCCTTCAAATGACTGCACCCTATACCATAACAGACTTTGCCTTCATGGCTGTAGGGCAAATCGAACATCTCTAAGTAAAATGAGTAAACAATGAGATGGACTTCCAAAGTGGCTGCTTCCAGAATAGACAGCAGTAAATAATTCCTGCGAAAGGAAGATGGGTGGACATACTCGAATACTGTGGTCAAAATATAGAGCTGAAGACGATGAAGAACAACCCTGAGAAGCCTGAAATCTCACTCCTCCGAAAGTAACTAATCACATTCTTTAGAAATACTTTAATCACATTCTTTGACAGCGGACAGAAGATTTGCAGAGACAAGGGTGTCTTGAGCGGAGTTTTACAACCTTTGATAAACAGACTTTAATGCTTGCACCAGGCATAAAGATAACTCCACTGGACCACCAGTAATGAACGCACTGGCAGATAAAGAGGGCACTAAACAGACAAGGTAGAGTTTTGACCTCCGACTCTGTCTTATACAAATTCAGGAGACAGACAAATATGTATCATTCTCAAAGGGACAACCTAGAAACTGCTGACTCGCCCAACCCTTTGCTGGAAGCTAAAAGTTGTAAGAAAAGGCAACTTCTTAGTGTCTTAACGTTATAACTTCAATAGGTTCAAAGGCAGGAAAGCAAGATAAATATTGAAATACTTCAATAAGTCCTGAAGGGGCTAAGTCGACAAAACAGGATGTTCCAGTGTAAAGAACTTAATCATCAATTATCTTACTACTTGAAACTTCAGGAATGTGGAAACTAAATATACCGCTTATCGTTGAGGGGTAGTCAGCAATAGACGAATACGAAAGACACTTGACTTTCCGGAGGAATAAAAGAAAATCCGCTATTTTGGCTATGGAAGGTCTAGAGATAGAATGACCTTCCTTACGACACTAACTTCTATACCATTTCTAGCTGAACCTGGTAAGGCTTACAGGTTGACTTACTCAATCTAAAAGAAAACTATTTAGACACAACTTTAGGGAGTCCGGACTGTTTAGCGGCTCTCTCTACAGTTGCCCTGCAACTAGGTCCAGCACGCGAGGGTTTGGATAATAATGGTAAGAATGCGGTTGTCTGTGAAGAAGTTTCACATTGGTAGGGACATCAGAACTTCCGTAGGGAGCTCTAGGAGTTCCAGAAACCAAGCGTGTTATGGCAAGCAGGGAGCTATTAGAGTGAAGGTCGTCTTGACACTCTCCCGCAATTTCCCTATTACCTGATTAATGAGACTGGATGGAGGAAAGGTGTACACTTGCATGTGATTCCAACTTGTACCGTCACCTTGGTGACTATTGACATGGGGACACCGTTAGAGAGAAATAATCCGGAAGACGATGGTTTAATCATGTCGCGAATAAGTCGACAGTTGCTGGCCACTCCCTGAGAACCTGACATATTACTTCCAGAGTCAAAGTCCACTCCCCCCGCAATACCTGAACGGAAGCGACTTAGCGAATCTGCCCGTACTTTGAGACTCCCGTATAAATTGGGGAAGAAGAAGTGTTTTCGTTCTTCCACCCTCTCAGGACTATGTGCCAAGTACCGAGTTCTGTTGAGCCTATTCCCCTCCGAGTTCTCAGATATGACACAACAATTACGCTGTCATTACACATAACCACTACTCTATTGCGCACTAAGACTGAGAACAGCTGAGGCTTCCTTTACAGCACTGATTTTCCCAAAGATTTGTGAAGGCTACTCTCGTTTCGAGGGCCTGGATTCCTCAGGTTGTTTCCCACCCTTGATCTACAGGGCATCTGTGTACAGCTGAATGTCAGGAAAGAGAGTCGATAGACCTTTCCTGTCAGATGCACTTCTGGCTACAAGCTTGATCCAACAGGCAAGAATCACTCCCCACGATATAAGTGCTTTCTTGTTGGCGGAAGCTAGCGATTCCTGAGACACGCCTGAAGAGGCGCATCCAGACGCAGGACCTGGGAGATTAAAAGTTTTCTCCTGGGGCTTCTCCGAGCTGGTATGTATTGGCTGTTCACTGGACAGGAACCCTTCTATCTGTTGAAGGACCGATTGGACTCTCTCTCTAGAGTTGTGAAAACCTCAGAGGAAGAGAAGGAATCCTCTTACTAAATATGTTAAGAATTCCATAGAATTCCCTCGCTCTTACTAGCTCCTCTAGAGAGGAGGCCAGGATCAAACAATCGTCTAGATACCTCAAGACTCTGTATCCTCGACGATGCATAATTGCCGACACCGGAGATATGAGTTAGAAGAAACCATGTTCGTCATACTGGCTACGTCATCATCCTTGAACAAGAATTAGCTTAAGCTAATGGTGTTCTAGGCAATCCCTCTTATGAACGTCCGGATACTGAGGGGGAAGATGACTAAGATAGAAATTTCGACTTTCCTGCTCCAAACGTCGTAGACAAAGCCAAAGCTTTCGCCTGGTGAGCCAGACCCCTCGAGATAAATTTATTACGCTGCCAACAGCCACGGATCGAAGGGACATAGCCAAATCACTCTACTAGAACCCGCGTACAAATGCCCATCCAGAAAAGTCTTAGAGCCCCAGTCTGATTGCAACACACATACTCCAAGCACCTGCTTCCCTGAAAGTCCCTACAGTGAGACTGACGCGGAGACAAACAGGATTATCAACCGATTCGTTGAAGGGCAGCCTGACACCTGCTGAGATTACCTCGAACTGTAAATCGTCCTACTCGGAGAAGAAGAGTGCTGTCTATTACGAAGCAACTACCGATGCTAAGCGAGCGTCCGCCTCCTCAAAGCCTGGCTAACCCGATCCGAACCAAACCAGCCAACACGAAGAAAAGAGGCAAAGAGCTGAAGCTAGGTGTCAAAAAAAAAAAAAAAAAAAATCGGGAGGTCCGGAGCTCTTGTTGAGGGTACAAAGAAGTAACATACTCAAGCCTGTGTCCATAACTGTTACTGCTGACAAGAGGACATATTAATTCCTTCAGAATCTCCTGTACCTACGGATAAGAATCCTGTTCTGCAATGTCCGAACGGTCTAAGACCGACAAAGGAGGAGGCACTGAATGAAGCCCCGGACAACGATGAAGAGTCCGCAAGCGGACCAATGCAACCAGAATGCTGCGCACCCGCACCTAATCGGGTACCCAGAGCTGAATCCGCAGAGTTGGACCCGCCCGGAAGAGATGGCTGAACCGATAAAAACCCGGAGCCAATTCCCCATTATTACCAAGGGGAAGATGAGTAAGAGTAGCCAAACCCACATTGTTAAATCTTGGGGAAGGATGCGCAAACGAAACCGCTTGCGGAGGGACGGAAGAAGATGAAGGAGGGAGAATGAGAGGTAGAAGCTACCCTGAGTTACCGCCGCAGAAAATGCAGGCGATGGAAGCCGTGGACCATGAAGAAGGTGCCACGCCCTGCCAAAACCATGGGCCTGGCTTGGAACTGGAATCGACAGAAAACCCTGTGATGTACCTGATACTATCGGAACAGCCGCATGAAGCGGAAGCAAGTGGTTGCGCATACCCGAAGGGATGGAACATGAGACCCGTGAAGCCAAAATCTGCCGAAACTGGGTTTTCGCCTGTCTGAAAGTTCCTCCTACCGGAGAAGACTGTACTGAGGAAGGAAAATGGGAGGCATAGGTGTAGACGCGTAAAAAGAAGAGGATTACAAGGAGGAGGAAGAAACTCAAAATCAAAGGAAACGGAGATCACGGCTGCAGGAAAGACCAGGGCAGAAGAAGAAAAGGCCGAAGAGGACACTGAAGAGGTAACAGAGAATGTGGGAGCAGGAGATGAAGCGACAGATAACCCAGAAGAAAACTCAGAACAAAAAGGAAAGAAGGTACACCGAATCTGGCCCCCCTCAATAATCCTGGAAACATATCCGACATGAATTCTGGACACTACTGTGACACATACTCTCTAATTTTAGACAAAACATTCGAGAAAAAAAATATAACCTCTCGCCATGGGTCTATACCCGTCGAAAAACCCCGCCATCCGTCTTATACCCCCCACATCCAATTGCAGGTCCCTCAAATTACTTTAGAAATGAAAGGACACCATAATCCGCCTTACTAGATGGAGAGTACAAAATACAGGGAGAAACTACAGTAGGAGATTTAGAAAACAGTAGGAAGTGATTTAGAAGCGAAAGCAGAAGGATTCTGCCCCACCGTAACTGAAACCTTGACTTGAGACTGAGCCAGATCGAAAAGAAGAGATGAAGGAGAAACTCTTGTCAGAGCACAAAAACCACTCGAACCCGAAACCGGAACCCGTTCAGGAGAACGACACTGCACCGATTGGCACCTTCTCACTCACTGCAAGCCAAACCTATCTCCTTTATCACACCTAGATCTTGATCCTAACAGTATCAACATTAGAATTTATCAATGCTACAGGGTGGGGTGGAAGTCCTTCACTGCCTGCTCCGCGATGAGGGGGCCAGCAGACCCTACCCACTGGGAGGCTTGAGGTTCTGCCATTACCCTCAGGCAGGGCTGGTTTTGGAACAGGCAGGAGAGCTGAAAAGGAAGAAGAGTTAGACATCCTTATACTACTACTATCACTAACTGAGAAATGCTGAGGACTAGCTATTGAATTTTCCTTACTAATTGCAATCCTATCCTCTATCTGTTCGACTACCTTTGAACTCGCTAAATCCATCAACTGATCTGTAGCAGAAGTCTGAGAAACTTGAGGCAACGAGAATCTGACCGACATCTGCCGCCCTTACTAGCCTAAGACTTGCGATGACGAATGTAATCATCTCTCTCTTGTTCCTTCCAATGGGAACATTTCATCATGATAGTCTGGACATCACATTTTAAACTCCTACATACCTGATGGAATGTCTATCGTGTCTCAAGGTACTCATCCGTCTTTGCAGGAAGAAGAAGCGATGAGTGCCAGCGTCACCCGTTGTAGGCAGTCGAGGCCGACGTCGAAGCCGAAGTAGTAGAAGGTGAAAAGTCCGTGATGCACAATCGAGACCGGGAACCAGCAAGTCCAAATCCAAAAGACGTTCCACGTTGAAGATATCCAGAAAATCCAGGAGAAAAACCGTTAAATACAATCCAGGTCTTCACCACAAGTCCAAAATACAAAGAGAAGTTGGACAACAGGATTAAAACCTCGCACTGCAGAAGGAAACAACCTTCCAGCAGCGTGAACAAAAAGCAATTGACGAAAATGGGGCGTGTCGGCCCACACCTGTGTCAGCGTTGCCAACCGTTTGTTATGGTAGCTCAAGTGACAAGATTTTACCTGCAGCGTTGGTAATGCTGGCTGTTAAAATTCCCACTATAGTGGATGGGTAACTGAGAGTTGTTCGGGCTAGTGGGATTAAGGGCTAATTCAGGTGTTCAGGGAGTGTATTGTAATAAGAGGCTTCAATGATGTAAATAACAGGGAAATCTAGCAAATGTGATGCGTCGATGCTTACACTTACATGTGCATTCAAGATAAAGAAGCAATTGCCTATCTTGTTGTTTATGATTATACTGGCATTATGCCAACATGGGATCTTGCAAATAGAGCTACCCCTATCATAATTATGCAGTCCGCTTCATGTTATCTTTATAAATACACAGTATTCATTATATACTGTAATTGCACATACCACATATTACTGTACTTTTGGTTGTTGTGTGTATGATGACCGAGTTACTTATGTACATACTGTTTTGGTAGGCTAGGCTACTGTGATGGAGTTCTGGACAGATTTTTTGTTAGCTGAAACATCACGTTTTTTGGCTGCTATACCTTGAATACACACGTAATACCTTTAAAATACTGAGGTCTATAGAATGTTACTAATAAAGGTTTACTTTCCTAAGGATAAAATAATTCTATTAAGGTGATCTAAAGTAACTTTCACACAGTCTAAGATTACTCAGTTTTCAAAAATTCCCCTTAGACTGAAACTTTCCAATAAGAATTAAACTGCTAGAATGGCATTCAATAATATGGTACATAAAACCCCTGTATACCTTCTGTTAAACAATCTTTCTCCAACAGCCTAATAATGCTGAAATTTGTCAGGTGATGGGCATTATTCAATCTCCAAAAGTTAGTCACTAACAACACCTTGAACCATTCTGAATTTGTGTGTGGCCACTAAATTCAGCAACAAAAATGCAGACAAAGGCAAGAATGTACTAAAGACACTAAAAAGGAATCCAGACTTGCCTTAGGGATCCTGATCTATGTCACCATCTGTCATCCAAGCGCTCCACATCACCCGCTGCAGAAAGATCTTCTGCCACCACACTGGGAGTCACCTGAAATTAAAACAAAGAAACATCTAGTTCATTTAAAATGAGACAAATTTGAGTAACCTATAACCAAGGAACAAAAAGGAGGTTCAGATTCAGCTAGTTTTTTTAATGTAAAACTATCTTCCATGCAAGCAATGACGTATAAATACCAACTATAGTAAGTAAGACTAAAATAAAATTAGACATTTCGTAAATTATACAAAGACTCCTTCCCAACACTATGAATGAAAACCACTCTAGCTCCAGCTGGCAATTCAACCACATGCTGATAGTAATATGCTAGGCCTATGTACCTATCACTAAAAAAACAGTAGTGCCACAAGTGACCCCCACCCCCTTAGTTCACAGCCTTAATAGATGTACAGTATAGCTGACAAGAAGGACAATGATTATTGCGTATGCTCCTTCCATATAGTTTAATACTTGTATAAAACAGCACAGTACAGTACTACTGTGGGTTCCTACTCCAGCAAATATATAAATGTTGATGCTAAACTGTAGACTAAATTTATTTCCCAGTGTATAAATTTACTGTTTCTTTAAAAAGTGACAACCTACATGGATATGTACATACCCTACAATGAATGAAATGTACATCAGACAACTATTAGGCGACCTGTCTGCCACACAAAAGGTTTAATTAATTTTCTCTGCTTACATAACACTGCAACATGCAATGACTATGATCCCCAGTATTCACCGATCAAAGAAGGACCCTAATTCTAAGAGCACTCATATAAATCATTTAAAAACCGAATTACTCTGTATAGCCTCTGAGTGGGCACCTACATTCACGGCAATGTCTGGCCAGCCCTGAGAGAGTTCAGAGCTCAGTTATCTGGTCAAACAATCTTTTACAACTACAGCCATGGCTAACTGACAATTCTCCTATTAATCTTGATTCACTTTTCCGTAAGTTAATTCTTGGGCAGAGATTACTGTAAAAAAGTGATCAAAATGGGGTCATTGAAACCGATTCATCCCACAGTGCAGCACAGTAGGACAATGCATAAATACGCCATACTTGGACTTTACACTTTTCAAGACAATACAGTATCTGCCTTTTGTTATCCTATCTCAGATTTCAGCTCCATCCCACTGGTTGGTATAAACCCTTATGACACTCACCAGAAACTCGCCTGAACTATCAAAACACACCAAACAACTCCTGCAAACCCTTTTACTCAGCAAACAAGTGTGAATGAGGAGCCAAGCAGGTTTGCAAATACTGAAGTGAAACAAACAAGGCACCACGGCCAACAATTTGCCAGGTTACCCTACCCACATACAATTCATGAAGGAGGTTTCTTAGAGTGGAATGGAAAATTAAATTTAGGCCAAAGGCCAATCGCTGGGACCTAAGTGGTCTTTCAGTAATGAAAGGGAAATTGAGAGCAAAAAAGGTTCTAAGAGTGTTACGGGAGAAAGACCTCACAGTTGCACTATGAAAAAATTTTTAGGAGAGGGTAGATAATAAGATGGAAGAATGAGAATATGAAGGCAGGTACAGACAAGGGGCCTTAGGAATGCTGCGAGGAACCTCAAGTTATGCCTACAGTGCAACTTGATAGGTGCACTGGCAGCACTACCACCCTACGAGGTTTCTTATCATGCACATACCAATGAAGACAGCCACTCCATTCACTGAAGATGATGAACTCTATAAACACTAAAACCCATCATCCTCCCCTTCCATGGAAAATTATCTGAACCTCGAAAACAGCTGCCAGTTTAACACCACCCCTCATGCATCGAACTGCACCCATACATCCAGGATATAAGCCTGTCCCCTTGGCTCCTAAATTATCCTTACAAACTATTCCACCTACTGTAATCCACTTTCGCAGACAATTTGCATGCTACCTATGGCCTTGAAGCAGTACCTACCCAACTGGTCATGATTTGGCCACTGGAGAGGTCTCCAATCCACACCATTCTGCAATGAAGTCAGGCAAGGCAGAGACTAATCAACCTTGGTATTTGATTACATAATTGCTTTTAATGACACGCCACTTGATCATGAGCTCTGTTTCTCCCCTTATTTACAGTGGTTTCACTGTCTGATCTGTCTTTGGCACCTGTGTATTCAATAAACAGCACCATGGCTCCCAGGGGCTTCAAGGGTTTGATAGGGTAATAATATACTTGTATTACCCAATATCAATTACTTATAGCAAAAGTATTTTACAAGCTTTTCTCTTCCGTTTCAAACACAATAACAGTGTAGCAACACCAAAAAACCTAGTTCTTTCTTAGCAATGCAGCAAGTAGCCTATATTCAAGCAAAGAATTTCCAACACAAAACTGTGATGGTCAGAGTACTGTACAATGGTTCAGGTCAATGTCTGAGATATCTGGGTATGCATATATATATATGGCTACCAACTTGCATCACACAGCTAGAATAATAATGGCACTAAAGAAGACTACCATCTGCCAAAAAGTGCCACAGTTACTTCGGCAAATTGTGCAGGTCGTAAAGTAAGCATTATATACCTCCATAGACTACAGTTAACTCCAAACAAAATAGGATGTACAAAAATTTAACAATACAATTTCTATAATCAACTGTTACTCAACTGCATTTGCACAGACCATGACTTAATGAAAATATTAAAAAGCGCATGAAATCTGGTAGTGTGGCATATCTTTACAAAATCTTTAATACATGGGCTTAGGTTAGGTAGTAATTTCAATTTCTAATTTGGCTAGCCTGATTTAAGAGTAGCAGTATTTATACATATTTTAAAGGGAAAAAATGTATATTTAAAGAAAGCCCATGGGTAAACCTATTTCCACAGCTCGACAACTGGCATGTGACTGCATCGAGATGTTGCACAGTTGGTAGGCCTATAGCCTAGCCCTGTCAATAGAGTTATATAGTCAAAAGATGAGGATAAAACTGAAATGTGAAAACCACAGTCTTTTTTTAAATAAACCACAACAACAGCTAAATATTGAGTTTTAACCTCAAGGACAGTATATATTGTATAATTATGCAGGTAGCCAAAATCTGTTGTTATATCTGAGGGTAAAACTATAGAACAGCTCCGCAAGGACTATTACCTTGGGAATTGATTTTTCTTGTACTTTTAACATTGCTGATGAAGGAGGTGGCATTGTTTATTGTAGGTCAACTGTTATTAACCTCATACCTCTATCCAACATGGTTGGGGACCCTTTAGGAACACGGGGTTTTGGGTTGGGGGGGAAATTGCTGGGAGAAAGACCAGACTGTCATGTTGTTGTTAGAGAATGGTTCTGTGCATGCGCAAGTCAGTAGGGAACCTTATGTTCAAGAAGAATTGGCTAAGGAAACCTATTATATATAAAAGGAACTATACTAACCTAAAGTACCCTAACCTAACCTAACATAGCAGACCCCCAGTAAAGGAAAATTCCCTTTTTACCAAAAGCTCCCTAATATCAGGCATGCAAGATAGCATTCCAGGATGGCCAGCATACAAAAGTATACCAGTTTAAAGGTTAATTACAAGTTAAATACAGTCGACCGCCAAAAAATAATGGCAAATTCTTGATAAGCAACCAAAATACTACAGAAAAATCCAGGTAGATCTAAGAAGTAGCTCCGCAGCGGCGATTTCCTTCTAACTTGACTTTTTCTACAGTTTTTTGGTTGCTAATTATGCATTTACCTTCAATTTTTGCCTCACGAATGTAATTAACCTGTGACTATCCCGTGAAGTCCATCCAACAAGGGGTCTCCATACGCAATCTTCACAAGATAGAGCGTGGGTATATACGTCTGTTTGGAATGGTTCATATCCTGTCCAGCAAGTGCAACAAATTGTTAACGTATGGGTATCGGCGCCCGCCCCCCACCCGGGCAAGTACTAAACATGGCGAAGGGACATTCTAATTGGCCGACAACAAACAAACGCACCGCCAGTATCAGAAGCCCTAAAAGTGTAGAAAAAACCAGTTTCCAAAGTAAAAACAGCGCGGAGCTAATATATACTTGGAATTACCAAAGTCCATTTCCAAGATAATACCCGATGCAGAGCTGTTCTCTAGTTCTACCTATTTGAAAACTAAAATTTAAAGTAAGCAGTTCAGAAGCCTAATTTACATAGATCTGGGTAATTCTAAGCTGGCTGTCCGCGGTGAGCTAGACTGTGGCAATTGGCGTTTTTCTATGTTATTTTACTTGCTTTACAAGAATTTAAAGTAATATTTTGTCGGCCGTTTGTAACTAAACTGTAATTGACCTTTGAAGACTGCACGACTTGAATTACCTAATAAAGGGTAGGTCTAAGCCGGCATTCCGCAGCAAGCCCCCTCCCCCCCCTTCATGGCTAATACGGCAAAATTGTAACCAGTAAACACCCCTAGGGTACGTTATGTTGGTATTTTTAGGGGTGTTTACTGGTTACAATTTTGCCATATTAGCTATGGAGGGGTGGGGGGGGGGGCTTACCACGGAATGCCGGCTTAGACCTACCCCACGTTAGGCAATTCAAGTCGCGTAGTCTTCAAAGTTCAATGACAGTTTAGTTAGAGCCGGCCGACAAAATATTACTTTAAATTCTTGTAAAGCAAGTAAAATAACATAGGAAAACGTCCATTGCCATAATCTAGCCGGCTTAGAATTACCTAGATCTGTTTTCATATCTATTGGGAAATCATAAAATAATTTTACTTCGCTTGCAAACATACCTATAAGAAACCAATTTCAATGCTGTAGAATGAGCAGGTCTAGGCCTATATCTCCCATAACCGACTGAAGTATAAATAATAACCTTCTCATGCTCTGAAATCATCCAATGTCCCTAATTATTAATACCATTAAGGTACATTAATTCATGTCAGTAATTCAATAATGTCCTGTTTATAATATCGCTTAAGCTCAAATAACATCCATATCACGAAATAAGAGCCGGTTCTGTAAACAGGCTTCCAAAGTCCCACCATCTTCCCTCACGAAAAGCAACTCATTTCGATAAATACGTCGCAACCAGGCTGGCTTTATCAATTGCGAATCAACATCCTTAATCATTCAGTTACTTGTGTTAACTATATCTTACCTAAAATGCGTCATTTTCACGGATCAACACAATATACATTCGTTGAACGTCCCAGGAAGTGCGACATCTTTAAAGGTGGTTTGTCATCAGTGGTACCAACACATCTTTGCTAGATTAAGCTAGTCGTTCCATGTCTGATGAAAAATATATGCTTAAAAAATAGTTTTATGCCAAATATGGTGTGATTTTATGCTAGAATTATGCTAACATGCTATCACTATTTCATACATTTCTCTAATAATTTTTAATTAAAACAACGACGTAACAGAAATGTCAAAGATTTGTATTAGGTGAAATGATACAAATGTGACAAATTGACAAGGTTTTGAATTGATTATTGGATATATATTTGATGATCTCTCCGTTAGAAAATTACTTGAAAAATGTGTGCATATCACTTCAAACACAATTAACATTTTGATATCTCTACAAAAAAATTAAAATTAAAGAAGAAAAGCAAATCATTTACCATTTAACATTCCTTCGGTGGGTTCAAAGTCGTGTTCTATTTAGGATGAGGAAGTCATCAGACCTCCAAAGCACAAAATTAATGTATCAAGATCTATTCACTATAGCTGAGCATGAAACTCGAGGAATTTTCTGCATTTTATTTAAAATTTTGTGAAAATATGCTAAAATTATGCTAAAACCCTGAGTATGCTAGAATTTATGCTACGCTCCAAATCTTAGGTCAAATTATGCTAAAAGCATAAAATTATGCTATATTTGGTAACACTGTTTGTCAAATAACACAAAAGAAGTGCCAGTTAGCTATTTTAAGCTTTTGATTAAATGCGTGCGCAGACGTGTAGGCCCGCACTCGTCTGTTTAACGAATATACATTTCTTATAGATATGAAAGTTTTAATGTGATATATTATTATGGCCTTGCACATGAATGATTTGAAATAGACAGCACAGCTTATATAATCCTTTCTTAAATGGCTGTTGGAAACAGCAAATGGGGTTCGGTAATGGTTCAGAATTTCAACCAAGCTCCAAGATTTCAATGGATACAAGTTAACCCGTTCGAAGGGGCCTTTAGGTGTTATTATTCCTCTCTTGATAATGTTGGTGGTCGCCTTTTCCTCTTCCTCAAATCTATTATTGTCTTCGGTTCGATGATAAATGATGATTTTTTCCTTATTGTCGTCAACTAGTTTCCAGGTTTCGTTGGGGTAGAACTGTTCGCTTCTTCTTATTGTTACTTCGATGATCAGTTTATCTTGAAATCCATTATGTGTCTTGGGTGTTTATGGGGGTTCAAACGAAGTTTTCTTTCAAACTGTGAAAAATGCAGTCTATTGGCCAGCAATTGATCAACGTGTATGGAAAATAGCCATAGTTGGACATTTGATTGCATTCCAGCCGTATTACAGTGGGGGCAAAAAAAGGCTTGAATACTCAGCCTTGAGTGTTTTTTGAGGTCAAACGGACTTTTCTTTCAAAATGTGAAAAATGCAGTCTATTGGCAAGCAATTGATCAACATGCATGGAAAACAGCCATAGTTGGGCTTTTGACTGCATTTCGGTTATATTACATGGGGGCAAAAAGGACTGCATATACTCGAACAGTAGCCTTGGGTGTTTTTTGGGGGTCAAATAGACAGACTTTTCTTTCCAACTGTGATAATACACTGCATTTTTCACAGTGTGAAAGAAAAGTCCGTTTGACCCCCTCAAAATCACCCAAGGGCTTCTTTTTTTGCCACCTGTAATTTGGCTGGAATGCAATTAAATGTCCAATGCACATGGCTATCGCCTTACAATTCGGACCTGTTTGCCACTCTGCAATATGGCAGGAATGCAATCAAATGTCCAACACGGCCATTTTCCATGCATGGTGATCAATTGCTTGCCAATAGACTGCATTTTTCACAGTTTGAAAGATAAGTCCGTTTGACCACCAAAAAACACCCAAAGCCTTACTATTCGGGCCCTTTTTGCTCCCCGGCAAAATGGCCGGATTAGAATAAAATGTCCAAACATAGGCATTTTCCATGCATAAGGATCGATTGCTTACCAATAGACAGAGTTTTTCGTGGCACAGGCGTTGTTATGTGGAAGCATATCTGACTGCATTATAAGAATTAGACTAATTTAAATTATAATAGATAATACTTGAATTCGGAAAATCCATTTACTTAGTCATTCGAGAAAACGCCACCTATAGTTTACGAATAATGTGAAGGAGGGAACCACCTCCACAGAAAGATACACTCTCCCTCTACACAATAGCGATTGTTGTACAACGATGCCTTTCTTGTCTGAAGAAGAAAAAAATAATTTCTTCAATGAAAACATCGATGGAAATGTAATGAAAAAAGAGAAATGTAGAATAGAATATATAGAATTTAGGCCAAAGGCCAAACACTGGGACCTATGAGGTCATTTAGTGCTGAAACGGAAATGTGAGGGTAGAAAGGTGTAACAGGTGGAAAACCTCACAGCTGCTGCACTATGAAACAATATTATTGTTAAGAGAAGGTGGAAAGTAAGTTGGAAGAAAGAGAATATGAACGGCGGTATAATAAAAGGAATGAAAGAGGTTGCAGCTAGGGGCCGAAGGGACGCTGCAAAGACCCATAAGTAATGCCTAGAGTGCACCGCATGAGGTGTACTGACGGCACTACCCCTTATTAAGAGGAATATATATAAGAGAAGGGATTAGAAAGTTTCAAGGAATGATATACATTAAAAATGGATAAGCCATTTGACAAGAAAATAATTCGGATGAAAAATAGCCTACTGTTCTTTAAAACACATAGTTATTAGTTTAATAATGCCGCTCTTTCATTTATAATAATTCTGTGACAAAAAATAAGAATAATAATATCCACACACATTCACTCTCACTAATGATGTGAGAGTATTTTTCCCTTTTTTATTCCTATATTTGGCGATTAAATCATTATTGGAGAATATTTCTGTTGAAATTCATTTACACTTACCATATGTACACAATGAAAAAGAAAACAAGAAAATCTGAAAAAAGAAAACGGGAATCTCTAAAAAACGCCAAACAGCAACGTTAAACAGCAGCGCAAAAACTGGAGGAACGTGAGTCCGTGACACAGTTACTTCATTTTAGGCGGGAAATTTGCTGTCCTCTTATTGGCTGTCGATGACATCATCAGCTTCGCCTGCTGCCTGCTTCTGAAATTGTTGCTGTATGGCGCTGTACTTGTAACTATAAACGGTCATTTATTTGAAAATATCTCGTCTTTGCATATTAAACCACTGTCACAGCGTCTTAAATTCTATATTAAATAGTTTCAATTAGACTTGAAATAAAGATATGTTCTTGAAGTGCTAATTATTCAGTATTGTTCTACTTGGAAGAATAGCCAGTTTTTGTTTTGTTGAAGTGTGTTTGCTTAACCAAGGAGTCTAGAGTTATAAGCAGAGAACCAAAGAAATTGTTTTTAGCAACTGAAACAATAAAATCTAATTTCTTTATTTAATGCCTTCTTATCTTATTATTTAACTTTTCAAACAAACATTGTGAGAGATGAACGGTAATAAATGCTGCAAAACTGACATTTCTGTAAGAATTCATTCCACCTGAATGGCTACAATGGATGGAGGTAGCGTCTGCATTAGGAACGAAAAAGACTAGTTGGTTACCTTTTAAGTTTAGAAATATAAAGAATACTACGTATGGAGGCCAAGAGCATATATATAATTACCATCTGGTGATTCTTTACCTTTAATAGCTGCAAGAATAGACACCCCTATAATGGCTGTTTTTAGAGACCTAAATATGCTATTAATTATATAGTGACACCTGGCAACTATTTCATTACTTAAACAGAGAGAATGGAAGATCGTCTGTTGCCCCCATTTATAAATATGGTTGATGACGTCAACAGATATAAAAATGACAAAAAACTGCACATCAGGAGGGATGTGAAACTAGAGCGTATTGTTAATTGCTTCTATTTACTTACATAATCTGTGCCATCTATTGTTATTTCGTATCGGTGACATGCAAACTGATATCTTGATATATGAATTTCAAGGGTGGGGCTAATATTTTGTGAAAGTATGCCCTCCTAGAGAATAATAATAATAATAATAATAATAATAATAATAATAATAATAATAATAATAATAATAATCTTCGAATTCCGGAATTCCTTCTACTTAATCAGTTAAAAACACATTGTTATTAGTTTACATATAAGGTCAAGACAGGAAATTATTTTTATATTAATCTCTTTTCTCCACACAGTAATCTCAGTTATTCAACTTAACCAATCTACTTTGAAGAACAAAAGTAGTAAATTTTTCAATACATAAATAAGGCTGAGAAGATTGCGAAAAAGAAAGTTTAAGCAGAATTATATACATTATAAATGATGATGATGATGCTTAGAATAAAATAATTGAAGTAAATAAAACAGAGTTCTTTAGTATGCATTTATCAGCTGTCTCAAAGAATAAAAAAATTACATTATCCATCTTATCACTTACTTATGGTGTGAGCATATTTTTTTCGCTTCTTATTTTTATATTTAGTGATTAATCATTATTAACAAAATATATTTGATAACATCATGAAAAAAAAAAAAACAGAAAAATAATGGGAAAATCGCCAAATAGCAGCGCATAAACTGGAGGAACCCCACAAAGTTACTTCTTTTTAGGCGGGAAATTTGCTATCTTCTTATTGGCTGTCGATGACATCATTAACTGCTCCTGGGGTCTACGTCATGGAATCATTGGAATCGTTGCCATATGACACTATCCTTCTAACTCGAAACCATCATTTATTTAAACATATCTCGTCTTTGTGTATATGTCCATTGTCACAAAGTCTTAAATTCTACAGAAAATATTTTGAGATAGATTTGAAATAAATAAAGGCTCTTGCATTATTAATGATTCTATATTTTTCTTCTTTGAAGAGTAGCCAGCTTTTGTTTTCAATGGCTTAAAGTGTGTTTGCTTATCCAAGGAGTCTGGAGTTGTAAGCAAAGAACTATATATAATTTTCAATTAACTGAAATTATAAAATCCAGTTTCCTTTTTTAACAACCTCTTGTCTCATAAGTAATTTTTCAAATAATTGCTGTGAGAGATGAACAACAATTAAGAATGCAAAATCAACATTTTTGTAAGAATTAGATTTAAACCAAATGGCTACAATGGCGGAAGGTAGCATCTGCATAAGTATCGAAAAAGACTAGTCGGTTAAAAATACAAAGAATACTACGTATGGAGGCCAATAGCATACGTCATTACTCCTCCAGTGATTTCAGTCCTTAATAGCTACCATGATACAAGAGCACACACCCCTACAGTGAATATTTATCGAAACCTAAATCTGTTATTTTTGAATAGTGACTCCTGGCAACTGTTTGAATTTTTAAAGAGAACGGAAAATCGTCTGTGCCCCCATTCATAATTATGGCTGATGACGTCAACAGATATAGTAAACAAAATCATACCAATCATGGAGGGATGTAACATGTGCGCTTATTATTTCCTTTTAGTTACCGTGATATTCCTTTCTGTCTTCTGTTATATTGCATTTATTGCTTGCAGATTAATTTCCTGGAACTTTTAATTAGTGGAACTTATCAGCAATATTGATAACAAGTTTTGAGGTCGGAAAATCCATCTACTTAATCATTTAAGAAGATTTACCCTCAGTTTACATACATACAAAGTTAAGGAGAGGCTCATGTTTACATGAAATTATATTCATATCTTCTCTCTACACAGTGGTGATGGTTATACAATATTGCCTGTTTTGTTTGAAGATGGAAAAAATGTAAAACTTTTTCAATGAAAACTCTGAGAAAATTTTAATGAGAAGTGTCTCATATGAGAAGGAAAGAAAGGCTTAGAAGAAAATCTCTGTAAGAGCTGTATACATTAAAAATGATGAAATCGTTTAACAAGATAAACTAAACTCTTGAAAGCACACAGTCATCAGTTTAATAATGTTACTACGTCATATATATTCGCTTCCTCAAAGAATAGAAGTTATACACAGACACGCACTTTCTCAACTAAGAAATTACATACCCTCTCATCACTTGCTCACCATTTTTACCATTTTTGTTCTTATATTTGTGATTAAATCATTATTAACAAGATATTTCTGACGAGCGCATCCATTTATTTAAACTGGAAAAAATAGAAAAAGAATTTTACTTCTTCTTAGGCAGGAACCACACAGTTACTTCTTTTGCAGTCTCTTCTTATTGGCTGTCGATGGCATCATCAAATGCTACTGCGGCCTACGTCATGGAATCGTTGGAATCGTTGCCATATGACACTATCCATCTAACGCGACAGCATAATCATATTTAAACATAATATCTCGTCTTCGTGTATCAGACTATCGCCAAAGAGTCTTAAATTCTATATAAAATTTTTTCAGTTGGAGTTTAGCTGAAGAAATGCTGTTTAAATACTGATTTTTCGATGTTTGTCTTCACGGAAAAGTAGCCAGTTTCTGTTTTTGATGACCTGAAAATGAATGTTTATCCAAGGAGTCTAAAGTAATATAAGCAAAGAACTAAAACATTTTTTCATCAGTTACAGCCATAAAATCTAATTCCCTTTTTAATGCCTTCTTATCTAATTTTATATCTTTTCAAATGATTATTGCAAGATATGCACAAAAGTTAACGAAGCAAAACCAACATTCTTGTAAAAACTAGAGGTCACCCAGATGGCTACAATGGAGGAAGGTAGCGTCTGCATCAGAACGAAAAAGACTAATCGGTCACCTTCTTGGTTGAGAAATACAAAGAATACCACGTATGGAGGCCAAGCGCATATATCATTGCACATCCTTTGTTTCCATACCTTTAATAGCTAGCCCGATGCAAGAGCAGACCCACATAAACTAAACATTTGTAGAAAGCGAAATTTATTAATTTCAAGTAGACACCTGGCAACTTTTTTTCTACTTAAACAGAGAATGGAAAATCGTCTACAGGCCCATTCATGAATATGGTTGATGACGTCAGTAGTTACATCAAACAAAAAAATACCAATCATGGAGGGATGTTACGGGCGGGAAATTTGCTGGCTTCTTATTGGCTGTAGATGACATCATCATCCTCGCCTGCTGCCTGCTTCATGAAATCGTTGCCGTATGGCACTGTACTTCTAACTCCAAACTGTTATTTCTTTAAACATTTTTCGTTTTTGTGTATAAATATATTGTTGCAAAGTCTTCAATTCTATACAAAATATTTTGAATTAAAGAATTATTCTTTAAGTGCGAATTATTCGATTTATTTCGTCGTCGAAGAATAACCAGTTAGTGTTTATGATGACAAAAAAGGTACACTTACCCAAGGACTCTAGAGTGATTAACAAATAACTATTTAAATTTTTGAAATAATTGACGCTATAAAATTTTATGTCATTCAAAAATGCCTTACTGTCATATTATATGTCTTTTCAGATAATTATTGTTGGAGATAAATAACAATTAACGATGTAAAAACAACATTTTTGTAAGAATTAAGGTTCATCTAAATGGCTACGATGGATGAAGGTAGCGTCTGTATAAATACCAAAAAAGACAAGTTGGTTATCTTCTATTGTGAGATATAATAAAGAATACTGCTTATGGAGGCCATCTGCATATCCCATCACACGTTTAATGATACCTTTAATAGTTACCACGATGCAAGAGCAGACACCCCTCAAGTAAATATTTGTTCAAAACATAAATCTCTTATTTTCAAACAGCAACACCTGGCAACTATTTCAGTACTTAAACAAAGAGAATGAAGTTCGTCTGCAGTCCCATTCGTAATTGGTTGATGATGACACCCCTCAAGATTTGTTCAAAACATAAATCTCTTATTTTCAAACAGCAACACCTGGCAACTATTTCAGTATAAACAATAAGTTCGTCAAGTCCCTTTCGTAACTGTGGTTGATGATGCCAACAGATACAATAAACAATAACGTTCCTTTCATGGAGTGATGTAATGCGAGAGTTTATTATTACGAGTTGTTTTTACTGACCTATATCCCGTTCTATCAGTTGTTATTTTGTATTCATTACAAACAAATTACAGGAAAAGGAAGGCTAACTGTGATGGAAAAACTAAGCATAGAAAATATATAGGTGGTTTAGTTTTATCTCTCCAGTTCCAACATAGTGTTGATGTTGGAACTGCAGTTCTCCTCCTTCTTTTATACGCAATAAGGATACTCCACTAGGTCTACTGTGAACTGATTAACTCTGGCCTCTGATTATGTTAACAAAACAAGTGTCCGGACTTACTACTATAGAAAGTTAAGTTTAACGTAAGGAGAACTCTCCTACGTGGCAGGAAAACAAGAACGAAAGTGTCAGAGCAACTCAAGCCTTTCAACTGCATATATATATATATATATAT
Organism: Macrobrachium rosenbergii; assembly: GCF_040412425.1. Classification (NCBI taxonomy): domain Eukaryota; kingdom Metazoa; phylum Arthropoda; class Malacostraca; order Decapoda; family Palaemonidae; genus Macrobrachium; species Macrobrachium rosenbergii. The sequence continues at coordinate 76,201,395 of NC_089744.1, read as the reverse complement.
ATATATATATATATATAGCCCATATAATATAATATATATATGGATAGATTTTATTATATTATATTTATAATACAACTATAAATATATATATATATATAAAATATACCCTATATATATATTTTATATATATATATATATATATATAAATGAAATTATGTTTCAACAGAAAATATTTTATACATACATACATACATATATATATATATATATATATATATATATATATATATATATATATATATATATATATATATATATATATATATATATATATATATATATATATATATATATGAAAGAAAGGCCCACAAAGCCTTGAAAGGATAGATTTTCTGTTATGTCGAAGACAAGTTATGGCATAAATACACACCTGAGACCAGACATTCTCTACTGTTGATCATTACCATAAGAGTTAAAGGATCAGAAAGTTAAAGATAGATAGTAAAAACGTGGGACTAATTTGACGAGAAACATTTAAGAAAACATAAGTCCCCAGAGCACGTCATTATAAGTTCTTGATTTAATTTCATATACATGTTCTCTTAATCTCTTTCCAAGAATATTTACTAATATTAAATGATACAGAAACACACAATTGCTTAACAAAAAATGACGTCACCTCTCATCTATTAGTTATGACAAAAGAATATTTGTATATTTATATTTAAACTATTGTTAAATATATATATTCATTAAATATTTTTGATGAAACTTGTGTTTTGTAATCAATATAGGCCATTAGAAGCGAAAAAAGTTCTTCTGTTTAGGCGGGAAATTTCCTGTATTGTGATTGGTCGTCGATGACGTCACTGGCGACAATTTCTGTTGTCATGAATTCTTACCGCAAATTACTAATAATTTTAACTATAAACGGGCGTTTTCTTAAATATATCTCGCATTTGAGCATATTTTCATTGTTACAAAGTCTCAAATTATAATGAAATATTCTAAGATAGATTGGGAATAAGATAATGCTTATTTAGTGGGAAATAATTGATCATTTATTCATCAAAGAGTTGCCAGTTTTTGTACTGTAATTGTGGCGCAAATAGTATAGTCTTATCCAAGGAGTCTGGAGTAAAAAAAAAAAAAACTATTGGAATTTTAGATGTAATTTAATCTAAAAATTTAATTTCCTTTTTCAATTCATTTTTATCAGATTATGTATTTTATAATAATTTTTGTGAAAAATTGGCCACAATTAACAATGCAAAGCACAAAGTTTTTGTAAGAATTTTAGTTCACACTAATGGCTACTTTGGAGAAAGGTTAGTCTGCCTAAGAAACAAAAAAGGCTAGTCGGCAACTTTCATAGTTGAGAAATTCGAAGAATACTCCGAATGGAGATGAAGAACATATTATGTCATTACACCTCCAGTGATTCCATACACTTAAAATAGGTAACCACGATGCAAGAGCAGAGACTTATAAAGTGAATATTTGTTGAAACAAATCTGTTGTTTTTACTTAAGTGACACCCAACAACCACGCCATGATATATATAGCGAGTGGAAAAGGTTGATGACGTCATCAGATATAGCAAGCAGAAACCTCCCCGTCATGGAGGGAAGTAACACAAGCATGCTTTTTATTACTCACACTTTTTTTATTACGCACATTCTTTTTTATATCAATGGCACAAAGACCTACGTCTCGAGGTCACTAACATACTTTTCGCAAGGCATGGAGAAAGCGAACGGTTTTAAATCCCGAGGGAAAGTTAGTGTCTGCATGAAAAAGAGAGAGAGAGAGAGAGAGAGAGAGAGAGAGAGAGAGAGAGAGAGAGAGAGAGAGAGATGAAACTGCTGTTGTGGCAAAATATAGTGAATGTAAGAAAGAAGTTTGCTTATTTTTCTTCTTAAACCAACTCACGAGAATCGGATAAAAGTTCCTGTGTTACGAAGATTCCTGCATGAAACTTGTTGATGTCATTAAAGCCATTTTATATTCAACTGATGAGGTATCAGAGAAGAAATATGCCATTGAATGGTACCTATTCATCTATTTAAGTATCTAATGCGTCTTTCATGCCTGGGGGTTCTGTTATGTGAGAGCGTAACTGCATAAGTTATGGCATTTAGACTTCTGTGACCAGACATTGCCTGTTCTTGATCATCACCACACGAGTTAAAGGATTAGAAAATTAAAGATGGTGTCATGAACTTCAAGATGGTCTGAAGTTATTAAGGTTCTTTTGGACCTGATATTTCACATCATACCACAAGCCTGGGTATGATCCTGACAAAAACTGTATACCTTAGTTGAGCCCTGATTAAACCAACACTCAAAGAGCACAAAACCACAACGGGGAAAGATTAACAACCAATTATAGCGAGAAATTGATTGACAAACCAACAGACATAACAAAAGAACCCCTCTGAAAATTAACAATAATTCATTAGAAAAGCGCAACAAACAAACAACTGAAAAATCAGTCAAGCACACACTTCCTCAATTGCCTACCTAACTTCTAACTAGCACGCCGAGGATTGAAAAAGTAAACAGTAAGAAAACACTCTTTCCCTAGCATACGATAGTCGGAGATCCAGCGTTGGGGGTGGGGGGAGAAAAGCTTAACCTATATGTACAATATTTAAAGGATACTAATAATAGTATCAAGAGAAATAACTCGATATGTCGAGTTCACAACGCCTGACAAACACTAAGGCTATCTAGGGTAGTCGTTGTAATAGATGAATGCCGACGGTGACACACTACAAGCGTAAAATAGACGATGTTACAAGGACAAAGGGTTGCTCCTCCGACGCGTGAAGAAACAAACTAATAATAATAATACTAAAGTCCAAGGGCGCAGTGTAAAGACACTGATTAATGGAGCATATCTTCCGCTCGCACCACGGGCAGTTCAGGAGAGCAAATGCTGAGCTCTCCTCCAAGTACTCCAGCTTCGGACTGAGGGCACAAGCACACAAAGTCACTCACAAGTGATGCAACACGATGCAGGTGTGCAACAGGAAGTATCCTCTACCCAGTAAGTACACCGCCACAGACTGGCGGAGCCGAGTATAGAGAACTCTCGAGCTAATTAATGGCACAAGGCCAACCCTCGACAGCTCCGGGAGATGGACAAATATGACATGACACAGACGACGAATGGTCGAATCACCATCACAAACGTGAAAAATAAGAAGCGAACTTCATGGGTGGAGTACCAGTATTAAAGCTACAACCCTTGAGGGGAGGCAAAAGTCCCCTTTCCAGCCTTCAGAGAGAAAGACAAAAAAGAAACTGGATTTAACTAGCAAAGCGTATGTTGAAAAGGGCCGGCAAAACTGAATAAATAACGTTAATTTATTGTAATAGATAATAAAAACAAGGGAGGAATTTGACAAGAAACATTCAAGGAAAAATAAAGGTTCTAAAATATTTACTAGCATTAAATAATACAGAAACACACAATTGCTTAACAAAAAATAACATGCCATCTCTCATCCGTTTGTTATCACGAAAGAATATTTTTACATTCATATTTAAACTTTCGGTAAATATATGTGATATATTCATTAAATATTTTTGATGAAACTTGTGTTTTGTAATCAATATAGCCACCAGAAACGTAAAAAATAAAGGGGCAATTTCCGCAAAAAAATCTGGAAAAACAGCAGACAGCAACGCATAAGTTGGAGGAACCCCACGAAATTCTTTCTGTTTAGGCGGGAAATTTCCTGTACTGTGATTGGTCGTCAATGACGTCACTGACGACGCTTCCTGTTACGTCATGAATTCTTGCCACATATTACTAATAATTTTAACTCTAAACGGGCGTTTTCTTAAACATATCTCGTCTTTGAGCATATTTTCATTGTTAAAAAGTCTCAAATTCTATGTGAAATATAAAAATAGATTGGAAAAAAGATGGTGCTTATTTAGTGGTAAATAATCGATCATTTATTCATCACAGAGTTGCCAGTTTTGGTTTTTATATCGTAAAGAGTAGAGTCTTATCTAAGGAGTCTGGAGTAAAACAAAACAGAAATTATTGAAATTTTAGAAGTAATTCAATCTACAAAATATAATTCCCTTTTCTCAATAAAATTTTGTCGGATTACATATCATTTAAAATAATTTTTGTGAATGATAAACAACAATTAACGATGCAAAGCACAAAGTTTTTCAAAGAATTATAGTTCACACTAATGGCTACTTTGGAGGAAGGTAGCGTCTGCGTAGGTATCGGAAAAAAAAACTAGTCGTTAACTTTCTTGGTTGAGAAATTCGGAGAATACGACTGATGGAAGCCAAGAGCCTACATATCATTAAGCCTCCAGGGATTTCATGTCTCTAATAGCTATCATAACGCCAGGGGAGAAACGCCGGAAGTGAATATTTGTCGAAACAAGAGTCTGTCACTTTTACGTAAGTGACATCTGGCAACTACATCATTATGTAAACAACGTGAGTGGAAAAAACCTGAAGCCCCATTCATTCATAACTCTGGTTGATGTATTAGGACTAGTAAACAAAAGCTGTTTCTCGTCATTGAGGGGAGTGATGCAAGCGTTTATTGTTAGATTCGTTTAAATGCTTATATTCCTTTGTGTCTATTATTGTTTGTTTGTTTGTTTTTATTTCATACAAATTAATACGATTTCTGTATGTGAATATACACGTTTGTGTAAAAATATATATTATATATCTTATGTATATGTACATATATGCATGTATGTATATATATATATACACATATACATATTTATATATATATATATATATATATATATATATATATATATATATATATATATATATATATATATATATATATATATCCGGCTACTCGGAAATCAGCTTGATGATAAAAAATTGACAAGGATGAGAATCACTGTATAAAAAATTACAAAAAAATGAATTGTCTTACTAAAACCTTAGGTAAAAAGCTAACAAAACATAAAAAGAATAGCAGATGCAAACTAAAAATGAATCACAGAATTACGAAAAAAGAATTACGAAAAAAATCAAACACAAGCATAAAAATAAGGTGAAATGTAAACAAGCTACCACACAAAGTAAAATGTCTAACGACCCATTTGTGTACCTACTAGGAAATCATACGATAGCTAGTTGAATACCGGACAGGTTTGTTGTGATTCTAATTCTTTCCATCAAGACATGGCTTTCCCCCAGAACTATTTTTTCTGAAAACTGTTATCCCATATTTGTATTTTACAAAATTCTATCAAATTTCCTAAATGAGAAGTTCTCTCCCAGTCAAGTGTACAGTACTGCTAGTAAAGATATAAAGTGCATTAAATGACCTTACTTGTTCATTGTAGCTGTATGGTCCGAAAAAAGTTACGAGAAATACTTAAAAATAGTTTTCCTCAAATTAGTTTCCTGTTTGTTTTCCCCAACCCTTCTACTGTAAGATCACTTTCGAGGGAGAAACCTACTCTTCCTGTGGACCTTAATTCGTGTGTCGTTTGGTTGTTTACCTGTTCGCCGTGTGGTCTGCGATACATGGCATCCAGTTCCCGCTGGCTCAGACACAGAATTCTGGAAAACGGAGGTCTTTCTGTTAGAACTAGGTTCCTCTTTCTAAACCACCCTTTCCAACCAAAAGGGAACACAGTATGGCACGAGACCATCCTTTCGCTGACCTGGATTTTACAGTACTGTCTTTTTGTTCAGATAGACTGGGCCCTCAAATTTCAGAGTCACTGGTTATTAAGAGGATGAAACCGGAACTGAACAACAACTCGCCCGGTTCAACTAGCTATGTTGGGGAATATATACTTATTCAACCAATCAGTATCAGTCACCTTAAACAGGCCTCCTGTTAGTTTCTCTCTTCATTATTTCAACATAGTTATCTCATAAATTTTATTCTCTTTGTTTTATTCAATCATTTCAACTCTCTCTCTCTCTCTCTCTCTCTCTCTCTCTCTCTCTCTCTCTCTCTCTCTCTCTCTCTCTCTCTCTGACAATCTGTACTTGCACTGCACTTCCAAAAAAAAGGAAAGATGAATTGCCCTGAAATGTAGAAATAAATTCTATAACAACAGACGTCATAAGAACAGTTTTAGCAACGAGAGAGACGCAACTACCTTTCCGGGTTTATTTCAGCCACTCAGTATCTTTAAAAAAAAAAGAGAAAACGTCCATTTGAGGTACTTTACCTAATGGAAAGAACGAAGCAGCAGCACAACCACCAGCAAGAAACGTGAATGGCCTGCGATTTCGGATCGATGAGATGTGAGTAAGAAGCTTTCGACGGTTCAGAGACCGAAATTGTGTTATTCCGACTTTGTTTCGGCGCACGAGAACTCCCGAAAGGAAATGGATGTCGCTATTAGAGGCTGGAGTAACTTTAAATGTTTGCCTCACATCAACTTGAAAGGTGCTTTGAGCTCTCTCTCTCTCTCTCTCTCTCTCTCTCTCTCTCTCTCTCTCTCTCTCTCTCTCTCTCTCTCTCTTACGCACGCATACACAAGCATCCACGCCAAATATATTTGCATACATGAATATATAAGTGCAATGCATTGTTATGTATTGGTTCTTAAGTACGAGAATAATTACGTATTTGGAGGTCGTGGTGAATATAATGTTTCAGAGCCTGATGAGATATAAAGTGATTCACAGGATAGTTGAGGAAAGAATATTAGTAGGGTGTGAGTGCAGGTGTAGCAAGAACATTATTAGGATTTATGCGCAGGTGAAGCAAGAATATTAGTAGGATATGTGTGCAGGTGAAGCAAGAATATTAGTAGGATATGTGTGCAGGTGAAGAATATTAGTAGGATATGTGTGAAGGTAAAGCAAGAATATTAGTAGGATATGTGTGCAGGTGAAGCAAGAATATTAGTAGGATATGTGTGCAGGTGAAGCAAGAATATTAGTAGGATATGTGTGCAGGTGAAGCAAGAATATTAGTAGGATATGTGTGAAGGTGAAGCAAGAATATTAGTAGGATATGTGTGCAGGTGAAGCAAGAATATTAGTAGGATATGCAGGTGAAGAATATTAGTAGGATATGTGTGAAGGTGAAGCAAGAATATTAGTAGGATATGTGTGCAGGTGAAGCAAGAATATTAGTAGGATATGTGTGCAGGTGAAGCAAGAATATTAGTAGGATATGTGTGAAGGTGAAGCAAGAATATTAGTAGGATATGTGTGCAGGTGAAGCAAGAATATTAGTAGGATATGTGTGCAGGTGAAGCAAGAATATTAGTAGGATATGTGTGCAGGTGAAGCAAGAATATTAGTAGGATATATGTGCAGGTGAAGCAAGAATATTAGTAGGATATGTGTGCAGATGAAGCAAGAATATTAGTAGGGTGTGAGTGCAGGTGAAGCAAGAATATTATTAGGATTTATGCGCAGGTGAAGCAAGAATATTAGTAGGATACGTGTGCAGGTGAAGCAAGAATATTAGTAGCGTGAGTATGATTACAAGCAGAGTGTGATTGCAGGTGAAGCTAGAATATAAGTAGCGCGTGAATGAACTAAAAATATTAGTTGGGTGTGTGCGCAGGTGAAGCCAGAATGTTAACAGAGTGTGTGGGCAGTTGAAGCCAAAATATTAGTCCGGTGTGTGGGCAGGTGAAGCCAGAATATTAGTCCGGTGTGTGGGCAGTTGAAGCCAAAATATTAGTCTCGTGTGTGTGCAGGTGAAGCCAGAATGTTAATAGAGTGTTTGGGCATGTGAAGCCAAAATATTAGTAGGATGTGTTGGCAGGTGAAGCCAGAATATTAGTCCGGTGTGTGGGCAGTTGAAGCCAAAATGTTAGTCTCGTGTGTGGGCAGGTGAAGCCAGAATGTTAATAGAGTGTTTGGGCATGTAAAGCCAAAATATTAGTAGGATGTGTTGGCAGTTGAAGCCAAAATAGTCCGGTGTGTGGGCAGGTGAGGCCAGAATATTACCCCGATGTGTTGGCAGGTGAAGCCAGAATGTTAATAGAGTGTGTGGGCATGTGAAGCCAGAATATTAGTAGGATGTGTTGGCAGGTGAAGCTAGAATATTAGTAGAGAGTGAGTGCAGGTGAAGCAAGAATACTCGTTGTGTGTGCGGGCAGGTGAAGCCGGAATGTTAATAGAGTGTTTGGGCAGGTGAAACCAAAATATTAGTAGGATGTATTGGCAGGTGAAGCCAGAATATTAGTGGGAGTGTAGGCAGGTGATACAAGAATATTAGTAGAGTACGTTTGCAGGTGTAGCAAGAATATAGTGTTTGATTGTTATAAACTTTCTCTAGCATTTCTTGTTAATATACCATAGCACAATTTACAGATTCTTTCACTGGTCATGTCTAACAAATACCCGTTGCATTGTTTCAGGTGTGAATAACTGCATATTTCTTTTTTGTTTTTTCAAACAACTCCCGCGTTAACCATTTTCATTTCCAGTGCAAGCAGATTTATAAATAAACAATCGATACGGAACTCCACTAACGAACAAATCCGCTCGCAAAAGAGATATTACAAAAGTATTGACGCGAATGGGAACTCCATAGAGGAGCTGTCAGTTCGGCTGAATAGAAAATCCCCTGAATTAGCTTTTATATTACATCTCTCATGAGTCCGCGGTAATTACAACGTTATTTCAATCATATTTCGGTTTGGAATATTAATATCTCTAATATATTTACTGATGTTAAAGCTGTCGGTACTGCTCTCGCGTTTATATGATGTCAGGGTGTAGGTTGTAGCAGGAGGAAGGCTCGACAGAATTTTCACTATTAGATAACTTTTTTCTTCTTTTGCTTTGCTGATTCATTCAAGAGTGATTTTCGGCCTCAACGAAAAGTATATGAATAAAGAAGTAACATAGACATAATTTGGATTAATTTATATATATATATATATATATATATATATATATATATATATATATATATATATATATATATATATATATATATATATATACACATATACACATACACACACACACACACACACACACACACACACACATATATATATATATATATATATATATATATATATATATATATATATATATATATATATATATAATGGAGCTATGGAAAGGCATTCTGTTTTCTATCCATTTATTAAGATGCCGACGTTTCGTATAGCTTGATACATTTTTCAGGCTGAAATAACGATTAAAATAAAGAGTATTTGCTTATAAAGACAAGATATATATGCATTACATACTTATTTACACCATATTAGCAGCTAAAAAAGAGAACAAGGGGAAAAACCAAAAGCACAGGCAAGAAGTGCAAAACACCTACCCACAATGGTAGTGTAAAGCGGACTAACAAGAAGTGCAGAACAGGAGAGAGAGAGAGAGAGAGAGAGAGAGAGAGAGAGAGAGAAGAGAGACAGGGGCTAGCAAGGACACAGAGGCTAAAAACAAGAGCAAACTATGCAATGAACAGTTGGGTTGATGATGATTGGTGATTGAGGGTAAGGAGGATCAATTTGATCATTATAGATTCAAGGGTGGCCAGTTCCTCCATACTTCGTGTTCTTCCCACGATACTAAAGTCCTCGGCGTCTACATGTGTTTTGCAAGTCTTGCTATGGTTTCTCACATTCGACTGATCAGGATTAGATAGTCGACTACCTGTTCTATAGCTAATCCCCTGGTGAGAGGAGATTCGGATCTTTAGCAGTCTCCTAGTACATCCGATGTATGTGCCGAGATTACATCTGGGACAGGTATATTTGTAGATTACACCGGAGGTAAACAGGGGGTTGATTCTATCCTTGAAATGAAAGAGGGACCCGATGGTTCGGGGGTTCATCGGAATTAGCGTTAGGTTGAGGTGCAGCTAATTGTCTATTGAATAAACTAATACATTTTTTCCTGAATCTGTTGTCTGGTAAATAAGGGAATCTATCATATAGACGTAATTTAGGGGCACTGAGAACTATCGGTGGGGGATTTATAGTTTCAAATTAAGCAGTTTGTTAAGGGATCTATAGAAGATCTCTCAGTGCCCCTAAACTACGTCAATATGCCAGATTCCCTTATTTACCAGACAACAGATTCAGGAAAAAATGCATTAGTTTGTTCAGTAGACAATTACCTGCACTCAACCTAGAGCTAATCCCGATGAACCGCCCGAACCATTGGGTCCCTCTTTCATTTCAAGGGTAGAGTCAACCCCCTGTTTACCACCGGTGTAATCTACAAATATACCTGTCCCAGATGTAGTCTAGGCACATACATCGGATGTACTAGGAGACAGCTAAAGATCCGAATCTCCTCTCACCAGGGGATTAGCTATAGAACAGGTAGTCGACTATCTAATCCTAATCAGTCGAATGTGAGAAATCATAGCAAGACTTGCAAAACACATATAGACGCCAAGGACTGTAGTATTGTGGGAAGAACACGAGGTATGGAGGAACTGGCCACCCTTGAATCTATAATGATCAAATTGA
>NC_089744.1:76136016-76186016 GCF_040412425.1 Macrobrachium rosenbergii | reverse complement strand
TTACGAGGCCTTCCGTCCCCATCGTCCTTAATGCTTTGTGTAATTCTGTATGCTTAATATTTCCAGTTTTATTTCGTTGTTCAATTATCATTTATTTTGTCCTAGGGATCTCCTATCCTCTGAGCACGGAAGATTTTCGTTTAAAATGCACAATGGTTCTACTCTTGCATTGTCTACTGTCATTAAGGAAAAACACTGTTCCACATTAAACACACTTAATCATTTTGGAAAATACTGTCCAAATTGTTGACTTTTCATTAGCATAAATTCTGCAAACTATGATTACAGAGGTTCCCTTTCTTATAGAAATTCTGACCATTCCTCCTCATTCGTAAAATCTGTCGTTCACCTCCTTCATGATTTTTCCATCCTCAGAATACCTTAAATGACACACTGATGGAACTTCTACCCTTGTTTTCCTTGGAAACAATTCTGCTTCGTCATCCAGATCCCTGAGAATACAGAACCTTTAATCAGTAATGCCAAACCTTTGTTACCGATAAATGCGTCTCCATTTCCTTGAGAATTTGCTCTCTAAATCTGCACCTTTTCATTTTCTTTCACTTTCCTACCTCTATCGTCTGCACTTACTCTTGAGTCGCTTTCCCTTGACTATCGATTCTGAAACTGAGAGACTATCTGAACGGGGATCCCATTTCCTGGTGAAATTCGGTGCCTCTACGACGCAGCTTGTGCCAGAGAGATTCCCTTTCTGTATTATAATACCTTTTAAAAATCGTAAAAAAATATTGTAATACCTTTTAAAAATCGCAAAAAAACTATAGCGAATGTACTAAATACAACCCTTGAATATTTTACATTGTCATCGAAAAACATTGGAGATCGAAATATTTGGAGTATACAGGTTTAATTTAGAATTATCTTAAAAAAATCCTTTTCCGTGAATGTGTTAAAAGTACCTCTAAAAAATCAGACGATTTTCATCCATGTATTCAATGACTTTTATGACTATTTTCTCTTTGTCTTCTCACCCTCGTTTAGCCTGAATCTGACTGCATGAAGCATTACTTTGCCCGTCATCATGGCTTATGTATTTGAATTGACGCAATTGAAGAAATTCTCCGGTTGTTGAACGTTGGAATATCCATTAAAAGGATTTCAAAACAAAATAAATTTTTCAAGACAGGAAATTCTGGAGGAAAGCACTGAAAACCATTGCACATGTGTGTGTGTGTGTGAGAGAGAGAGAGAGAGAGAGAGAGAGAGAGAGAGAGAGAGAGAGAGAGAGAGAGAGAGAGAGAGAGCTGTGTTAATAGACTATTCTTATGCGAAGTCTGGTCTAACCTGCCTTTTAAGCGAAGTCAGAGCAAAGAAGATGAATAACAGAAGGTGAGACGGTCAATATTTTAAAGATGAGGAAAGACACTCATTACTTATCCTGCTGGCTTCTCTGGTCACATTGCTACCCATTCCACGTCATGTGTAAATATTGGACCTTTGAAATAGAGGTGGAGGTTGCGTGTCTGGTGTTAAGGTCCTAGGCTATTCAGTTATTACCACTATGGGGCCAAATTATTGAACTGAATTTGACTGAGAAGGCCACACACTTCTTACTTCTAACCTGTAGTCTAATCATATGCTCATATGCATATTAACATGTAAAGAAAACTAGTTACACTGTTTATAATTAATGTCACAGAAGTCCTACGGTTAGAATCGACGAAGTAAACAACAAGAGAATACTTAACCACATCCATACTTATACTATAAATAAAACGTATATCAGGGTAATATAAAATAGCTATAAAGAAGTAAAACGTATATCAGGGTAATATAAAATCGCTATATAGAAGTCCAAAAATTATCGAAAATTTCTGAGTGTCTCTTAAAAGATAAAGCGAACCTTTATGACCAAACCTACTCACACGTAAGCCTGTGGAAGGTCATTGTACAAAGGCCATGACTTCACCGAAGTTGGGAAGCGGTATAATGTAGTTACGATCGTACAAAAAGAAGCTGACTGTGCCACCTTAGATGAACCTTAGAGGAACAGACTAGCTACGTAAGCTTTGCTAGGTAAGCTTCTCTTCCTGTGAGCCCAAAACTAAGGAAATATTGAAAGGTTATTAGGAACTGCTAATGAAGCCTATTAGCCTCGCTTGGGAGAAAACTAAAGGATGGCTGTGGAGGTATAATGAAGGTTCATTAAAGGCAAGGGGGGAAACAATGACTCCTACTTTTCCAGAAGTCTAAGTTGGCAAAGACCTATACGTAACAAAGCCAATACTGGAGAAAAGTTTTTATTTTTTTTTCAGCAACATTATTGCAGAATAATTATTTCTTCTTATACCATCTTTTTTACTGCAGATATTTCTCATACTAACTTTTCTTAGTAACTCTTTCAATATACTCTTAATCTTTTACAAGGATTTTCCAAATTTGTTACTTACTTGCTAGCATTCTCATTAGCATAAGCTTATTTAGTAAGTTTATGAATGGCTCTATTGAAATTGTTAATTAATTAATTGATTAATAATAATAATAATAATAATAATAATAATAATAATAATAATAATAATAATAATAATAATAATAATAATAATAATAATAATAATAATAATAATAATAATAATAATAATAATAATAATAATAATAAAAATAATAATAATAGATCAGTGAATCAGAATTGTATTTTATATAATTTTTTTCTGGTACATTTTTTATTCTATCATGTTGGATCTACTGTATTTTAATTATAGATCGTTATTTGTACTTTAAATGTCTAAAGTCTTGTTATAACAACGAAGACAAATATTTAAAAATTCTATAAAATATTATTATTATTATTATCATTATTATTATTTTACGAAGGAAGGAGACCCTCTTTGAGACAAGTTTTGTTGAATAAAATGGCTGTATTTTGCGAATTGATTTTATACTGAGTTTTCTCAATTCTTCTAATAATTCGCTTTTCCTGCACATCAATATTAGTCAGTAATTGTCCAATGTTCATATTTTGATGGATGAAACAGGTTATTTCTTACAGATGAAATTCTTTATTCTAAAGCATTACAGCAGGGATGTAAATACGTAGATTTTCGTAATGGTATTTTTTTTCTTTTTCTTTTTCTGACGAGGAAAATCTACTGTAATGCTGTAATGCTTTAGAATAAAGAATTTCATCTGTGAGAAATACGCTGTTTCATCCATCAAAATATGAACATTGGACAATTATTGACTAATATTGATGTGCAGGAAAAGCGAATTATTAGAAGAATTGAGAAAACTCAGTACAAAATCAATTTGCAAAATACAGCCATTTTATTCAACGAAACATTATTATTATTATTATTATTATTATTATTATTATTATTATTATTATTATTATTATTATTATTATTATTAAACATTACTCACTGTAGCATGAGCCTTGAAATGGAAAAACAAATCCGCAGTTATTTATGGGTAAGCATATTTAGAAATGGATCTCTACAGAGTGGTTTCGGAAATCTGTTCGATACCCCTTTTCAACAAATATACGTACCCATAAATAACTGTGGATTTGTTTCTCCGTCATTATTATTATTATTATTATTATTATTATTATTATTATTATTATTATTATTATTATTATTATTATTATTATTATTATTATTATTATTCATGACGTTTGGGAGAAGGCTTCCCTTGGGCAGGATAGTCCCCTAACTACCAGTGAGAATTCTGAGTTGGTCCCCATCCGCGCCTCAGGGCCCTGTATATACCGTACACTGAACTCCATCCCTTATATATACCGTCTCCTGAACTCCATTCCCTACATAAACCATCTTCTGGACTCTATCTCCTCAGGAAAACACCCAAGAAGAAATCTACAGATTGAGGACAACTTCTGAAATTCACCCATAGGATAAACGAACTGCAAGAAACTCTACGGAAATATAAACTAACTTTTCCGTTATATGCAGAAAAAAAATAAGTATAGCTCCAGACCATTTCAGGGCTGGCCCGAAGGATTAGACTTATTTTTGGCTAAGAACCACTTGGTTTTAGCAACGGGTCTTATTGTGGAATAAACATTATAGCGAGAAATGAATTTCTATCACCAGAAATAAATTCCTAATAAAATTACTGAGCCGTCAGCTTCTGTACCATTTCTCTCATCCATAAATGAGCATTGACAAGCTTTTGTCTAACATTAGGGCTGGGGAGAAATGATTCTGTGAAGAAACTGATGCTGCGTTTTATTTCATGAAATAATAATAATAATAATAATAATAATAATAATAATAATAATAATAATAATAATAATATAATAATAATAATCTCCTTAGGAAAACACCCCAAGAAGATAATCTCCTTAGGAAAACACCCCAAGAAGAAATCTACTGACAGAGGACAACTTCTGAAATCCACCCATGGGATGAACTACCTGCAAGAAACTCTACGGAAACGTAAATCCACATTTCACTTACTTTTTCCGTTATATGCAGAATAAAGTTATTAATAATAATCATTTCTCTCAGCCATAAATAAGCATTGGCAAGCTTTTGTCTAACATCAGCGCTGGGGAAAAATGATTCGTTATGTTTTTATGCGATATCATTATTACAACTACTTATAATAATATTATTATTAATATTAATTATTTATTTATTAATTATATTATTATTATTATTATTATTATTATTATTATTATTATTATTATTATTATTATTAGTTGTAGTAGTTGATATCGCATAAGAATATAACGAAAGCAACGAGGGAAGTAAACGTTACTTACCTACCAGTAATGCAGTGTGCCAAAACTGGGTCTCCTTGTCGGTCTCGATATGATATTAATTTTTTTTTCCTCATAAGATGCCATTGGACTAAGGAAACATTACACTAATATCGAGGATTTCTGTGTTTCAACTTGTGCCAGACTGGGTCCCATTATGCAATCCGGACTTTCTTATGAAGTAATAATATTTGTTAATCCACCTTTCCAATTCGACCTGCAAAGGGATATTGATACGGGAGAAATTATTATTTGGAAAATAAAGAAAGATTATATGAGTTCAGTATATTATAATACCCAGTAAAATTGCATATACCTGACCATTTACAAATCCATGCACAAGCAGCCTGGGTTTATCATTCTGAATTACTGACAATTTACATTTACACTTATATTCAACTGTGTTATAGTCATTGGGGCTAAGTATATGTATGTTTTTATTAGATAAATAAACTTTTATTTCTTTTACAAAAAAGGTAAGTCTGCCAACATAGGATTTTTTTTAGTAATTTCAATGTCATTAGGGTTATGTGTTAAAACATTGCGTGGAAGTGTATGTGTTGCAGACGTAACTATAGTACATAAGAGCAAACTCTGAATTTTAATCTAACAAGAGGTGCTACGAACGATGGCTATACTGACCACGAAACGATAAGAAATCCTCTATACCCAGCCTCCATCATTTTATTCCTTATTGTATTCGTCTAAATATTTATAAAATTACAACTTTTTTAGTCACAGAAAACAATACATGAATCGAAAGAAGACATTTAACTTATATCACAGAATGATCACGATATACAAATATGATGAATATACAATCTTGACAGCTATTCAGAATTAATATATTTTCTCAGGTACTTCCACGAAACAAAGATTTTCATTTTCATACGAAAATAGGATAAAAAAGAATTAACGTGGCACCTTTTAATAAGTACTCTTACTTGCTTCAGTAATTCGTTCGAGTATGTTTTAATGATTGATCCAAAAGACGTCTTATTTCAAATCTGATCAGCATGAAAATAATCTTACTATTTTTATGCTTTAATCCTTCGAGGCTTGAAGATAATAACCGTATTCACAACTGTATCAGTCTTTTGATTTACTGTCACTATTGAAAATATGAAACAGATAAGCTTTTCCAGTGAGAGCGATTCTACGAAATCAAGAATAATACAGTACTTGAGGTCATTTGCTTAGATTAGATGTTCACTATTGCGTGTGTTTGTGTATGTACATACATACATATATTTATTTATATATACATATATATGTATATGTATATATACGTATGTGTATATATTTATTTATATATATATATATATATATATATATATATATATATATATATATATATATATATATATATATATATATAAACATATATATATACATATACACACACACACACACACACACACACACACACATATATATATATATATATATATATATATATATATATATATATATAGTGTATATACGTATAAGTGTGTGTTTGTATTTATGTGTGTGAACGTGTGTCTGCGTGTTTACAGGAGCAACTTGACGGAGAAATAAACGCCATTAAATTATTTACTCCAATAAATACCTAGAAATGACACTGCCGGATGCCTTTATCCTCTCATCTAAAACTTCATAATATTGTCAGAATCTTCCAGTATTAATTCCATCTCTCTCTCTCTCTCTCTCTCTCTCTCTCTCTCTCTCTCTCTCTCTCTCTCTCTCTCTCTCTCTCTCTCTCAATGTCCGTGCGTTTGTAATGATATATATGAATCATTTACACTTCATAAAGTCACCTTCACATTTTTTTTAAGACGTAATAATTATTCATTAGATGATTGGGACAAGCGAGGGAGGAATTCTTAATTGCATTTCGTAAGATGAGTTTATTTTAACTTATTTGTTACCCGGAGTAATGAATTTCTGTTTAATAAGTGAGATAATTTAACGTTAAGGAATATGCGTTCTAGTTATATATATATATATATATATATATATATATATATATATATATATATATATATATAGTATATATTGATATATGGATGTATACTACATCACACAAACACATATATATATACATACATATATGTATATTATATACACACTGTATATATAAATGTATACAAAACACACACACACACACACACACACACAAAAAACACACATATATACATACATATATATATATATATATATATATATATATATATATATATATATATATATATATATATATATATATATATATATATATATGTACATATACATTAGTGTCTTTTCCCTGTGTTATAACCGCGTTCTATGAAATTAGAAGACAAGTGACAAAGTTACAGCCCTAACCCGTACCTTTTACTTGACAATACGTCAACACTTATCAGTGGGAATGGAGGGAACAACTGAATATCCTTCTCCTACAATGGGAAGGATTCAGAAGTCTTCCTATTTGTTAAGTGTCAGTTCCGACCTGGCTAAAGCATTCAAACATTTGCTTCAGATAAGAGTTATGATTAAATCACCCGTGGCGTCGCATTTCCAGATGTCCCCTTATAGATTCATATTCTCCGTCTTGTTAATGATTTTAGACCCCGGAATCTTCCCTTTCGTACGAACAACTGCTCGTGAAAAGCAGGCTGGCTTCACTCCATTTTATTTTATGACCTGTGTTCAGCGCGTGTACGAAAATCCCGGATCTCTAGGGACCATATCTCACTAATCGTTTATGCTCCACTAATTTTTGGGGAATGGATCTAACGGCCAACCCGTTTTACATTTCATTGCAGTCGTTACGTGGTATTTTGCAGGCATCGGCATCAGTTTGTTTTATTACTGAAATGTACATTAAATGGAGGAGCACCGGTGGTTTTAGGATAATGAAAAATAAGCTGTCTTTTAAATTTGAGGTGTTGGGCTACTTCCATACTGTTTTCACCATTTTGTTGTTGAAGTCTGTTTGTTATTCAAGGAGCCTTTGTGTTAAGCCTAGTTCCCCGTAAAGCTGCCGCAAACATCTAACACACTTACTACATCCCTCACACCTTACCGAGAAACCCCACAAACGAAAACAAACAAGAAAACAACGGGAACAGAGCCAGGAAAACAACCCTCGCTCATAAACGCTCTCCAGGCTAGAACGCAAACACCGCTTTACCTGGATGGCAGCAGTATTATGTGCAGCACTGGCTTGGAAACATCGATAAACACCTGCCACCTTTAAGTGTCTATGCAAATGATAGAGAGGGAGGGGTGGAACGCCGCTAAAGCCGTTTTGATAAAGGACGTGGGTTCCTTTATCAACTGCCGGCACCGTTGTGTTTTCCTTGTACATAACAACTGGGTTTTTTTTTTATCCTACTGTAGTGGAGGATATACGTGATCAATAGGCAGTGGTCTTGTGACTGACGGCGTCGAGCTGCTGAAAAATACACGAATAGAGTAATATTGAAGACGAAAGAATTGTGAGCTGCTGCTGTTTGAGACGGGGGTGGGGATGGGGGTGTAATTAAAAATATACTAAGATATTTGCAGTTGGCGTATATATATACACACACATATATATATATATATATATATATATATATATATATATATATATATATATATATATATATATATATATATATATATATATATATATATATATATATATATATATATATATATATATATATATATATCTATATATATATATATATATATATATATATATATATATATATATATATATATATATATATATATATATATATATATGTAATATGTATAAATATATGTATTCACACATATATATGCATATATACATATGTATATGTATATACAGTATATATATGTATGTATGTATGTATATATATATATCTGTAGTTATGTATTTATTTTTTGACACTTGTTGTCTAACTTTCTCTTTAAACTGTGATGGTTTCACTATTACTGTAATCAGAAGGATCAGTTAGGTCTTCTGTTTTGAACTACCAATCTTGTTGTTGGGTTTTGAGGTGTTGGCGACTTAGCTTGTTTGTAGTAAGAATGGACTTGTAAGATTGTTTTGCTGTTACTTAT
Organism: Macrobrachium rosenbergii; assembly: GCF_040412425.1. Lineage (NCBI taxonomy): Eukaryota > Metazoa > Arthropoda > Malacostraca > Decapoda > Palaemonidae > Macrobrachium > Macrobrachium rosenbergii. The sequence continues at coordinate 76,177,219 of NC_089744.1, read as the reverse complement.
TCTAACTGCTGTTTTGCTTTTAAGTGATTTTCTTCTTTTACTTATGTAAAGTTTTCTTATGTACAAAACTTCTCTTACTTTGTTTTTCATTTTCTCCTTGTGGCGAACCTGTAAATCTGATATCACGCGAGAGTTTTGTGATTCTTCTGCACTGTGTAAATATGTACATTCTTCCTGGTTTTCAGAGAGGTGGAGAAAATATAAATCCTCCCCTATAAACGTTATTTGATAGCAATTAAAAAAAAATTGCTAACTGAATAGATGCAAACTGCATTTCCTATTAAGGAAAAATCCATTATCTACATTTTTTATGTCTCAGAAAATAGAATTAGCTCCAAATTTTCTTAATCCTAACGAATTGGAAATAAAAATTTTTAAACTTTACTGATTTTATCTAAAGCTTGACTCTATTAAAAAACTGAAAAAAAAATAAAATAACAAATATCGCCTCTCCCCCTTCCACACTTTGTCTTTTCCTCGTTGCCATTTTAGTTTTCTGTAAAAGAAAACTATTGTGTCGGCTTTGTTTGTCCGCCCGCACTTTTTCTGTCTGCACTTTTTTCTCTCCGCCCTCAGATCTTAAAAACTACTGAGGCTAGAGGTCTGTAAATTAATTTGTTAATCATCTCCACCCTTCAGTCATGAAACATGGCAAATTGCAGCCCTGTAGCCTGAGTAGTTTTATTTTATTTAAGGTTAAAGTTGGCCATAATCGTGCTCCTGGCAACGATATAGGATAGACCACCAGCGGGCCTTGATTAAAGTTTCATGGACCGCGGCTTACACAGCATTATACAGAGACCACCGAAAGATAGATCTATTTTCGGTGGCCTTGTTTATACGATGTAGCGGCTGTACAGAAAACTCGATTGCATCTTTTACTTGTTTTATTCTGAAAGGAAAAATATTTCCCTTTCCATTAGCTAATTAGGATTTGCGTAAGGGAAATATTTCCGGGTAAATTCGTGATTCATTTCGTCCCTCGAGACCCATAATATGTGCTACAACTATATTCTAGCAATTTCTGTGCGTAACAGTGTTTGTTTATTCGCCTTTGAAGCTGACATGGGACGATTTTCCGTATTTCTAGAGGGATTTAGATAGTAATTCACATTTTTTTTTTTCCCAGGAAAAGAATGTATATCTGAAATTTAGAATTAATGTGACAATATAACTCTGTCTCTGTCTGTCTCTCTCTCTCGATATATATATATATATATATATATATATATATATATATATATATACATATATATATATTATATGTATATATATATACACACACATATATATATGTATATATACATACATATATATATTATATATATATATACACATATATATATGTATATATGTATGTACATATATATATATATTATATTATATTATATTATATATAGTATATATGGAAAGGAATGGTGATCTGAAATTGAAAATTAATGTGGCAATAGAACTCTCTCTCTCTCTCTCTCTCTCTCTCTCTCTCTCTCTCTCTCTCTCTCTCTCTCTCTCTCTCTCTATATATATATATATATATATATATATATATATATATATATATATATATATATATATATTCATATGTGTGTGTTTGTGTGTATTTATTTACGAAACCTCTTGCGAAATTCTGAGATCAAGATATTCAGGTATTTTGCCAAAGAAAATATATTAACACGTAGGAATAAATATCTTGAGAGATCCTCAGATTTAAGTATATGACTATCATCTAGTTAAATGACAGCAAATCTTAATTTTTTGAATGTGATAATTACTCTTCGAGGTACTATCTGTAAAAAAACATTGTAAAGAGGTAAAAAAAAAGTCTGAACGTACGCTGTGAAGCAATGTCAATGTATAGCGGGTAACAAAGAGAAAATCATTTTCTTCTTTTCTTGCTCGCACAGTTTTCAGTTTTCCTACTACAGAACTGGAATCTCTTTTACAAGTAGAGTTCAAATACTCTATTTTTTCTTTCGACTATTTTCTTTATAGCTTAATATATTGCAAAAGCAGAACTCTTTGTTGATTACCTCATTTACTTAAACATTCATTCTGCAAACAGCAGGTTATTTTTGCTGATGGAATTAAGTTATGGGAAATAAACTGGAGCGAGAAACATTACTGTAAATTGAATATGTAATTAAATACTAAGTAGTTTAATTACTCGGAGGAAAAGATAATCAACATTTACTTTCCTTAATTATGCAAAGGCAAAATGCAAAACATAATTTAACGAAAACATTTTTAACTTTACGAAACTAATGCAGTTAATAAACGAAAGGCAACGCAGAATTGATTATTATTTAATAGAAAAATACTGAAGCAATGAATTAAATCGAAAGAAAACGATACTGCTATCACGGGAAATAAATTGTATGGAGAAACATTACTGTAAAAATAAAAGTGGAATTAAATCCTAAGTACTTATACTGTCACAGCAAGAGACAATCAAGATTTACCTTTCTCAATTACACAAAAAGAGGAAAATGCAAAACGAATGAAAACATTTTTAACTTTACGCCCCCAATGCAACTGATAAATAAAAAATGTAGATTTAGTTAATTTAAAAAAGCAGCAATTACTGAAATAAAAAATTAGTACAATCGTGTGAAACGCATACTTCTTTCATGCCATAAAAGCTCTCATTAATTGGTGTTGTTCGTTTCCAGCCCAAAATAAGTGTATTAACTCTTCGATTTTGTTTCGCTGCCGTAGCTCGTTCGTGAGAAAATATTTCTGATCTTGATGTCCAAATTAGGCACAGATATTTTCATCATTCAATTCAATGTTTCTTGAAAAAAAATTATCTTAATATTTCTAAATGGTATTTTCAGTCTCTTGCAATCTGGTTAGGTCTAAACACCAAGGTTTAAGCACACTTACAAATGCGTATAAACTTCTAACTGCCGTGTAGAGAGTTTTACAACAGTGTAAAATGTGATTATGATAACTTGGTGCGTAGCTGATTATTTTATTAATTTTTTTTTGCATACAAACTTCAGTATATGATATAATGTTTCCTGAGTAATGCAACTACAATAATCAAGGCCATAAGTGATTTCTTAAACAGGATTGTATACACATCACTTTACAATCGATCGGCATACGTTAGGCTAACAAAACACTTAATAAAACTAAATAAAAAAAAAATATATGTGGCTATGAAGTAATTTCCATCGAAATGCTATCACTCAAAGGTTATAAGAAATAATAACACACTAAGAGTTTACGGAATACAATTACTATATAGTTTCTGAAGGCGCAAAGTAACTAATAAGTTATAATTGACAAATCTCCCGATAGCCTTAAATCTCTTTTATTACTCTTTCTGTTAATGCACGAATATAAACGTATCACTTGACCCTGAGGAGGTGTGGGAAATACACGAAAGCGCTTTGTCAACTCCTTTCATTCCTTCCTCCAGCTCTACATACACACACATACGCACACACACACACACACACACACACACACACACATATATATATATATATATATATATATATATATATATGTATATATTTGTGTGTATACTATATATATAAATACATATACACACACACACACACACACACACATATATATATATATATATATATATATATATATATATATATATATATATATATATATATATATATATATATATATATATATATATATATATAGAGAGAGAGAGAGAGAGAGAGAGAGAGAGAGAGAGAGAGAGAAAGTAACGAACCTTCAGTTTTCCTTAATTTGGAATATCCAGTAGGAACTGGCCATTCAAGATATGCCTGACTGAAATAACACAATAAACCACCTGCCTTTACTGTAGGAGATTAAAGACGATGAAAGCAGGATACATTCGTCTGTCTGACATGACGCCACACTTTGGCAATATACCTCTACCTTTTTTAACACCAGAATTACCTTAAGTATATCACCGACTAAACCAGAGGTCCATTTACTACTTGACTGATGTACTACGATGCGTATTGCCCCAAACGCCCATATGGGACTTAGCAGCCACGTTCTGGCACGACTGGTCGTTTCTAGTCACTGAGGAGTGACCTTGATAACTTAAAGTAGTTCTGGTGTTACAAAAGGTAGAGGCATATTACCAAAGTGTGGCGTCGTGACAGATAGGCGAATGTGCCCTGCTTTCATCATCTTTAATCTCCTACAAATAAAGGCAGGTGGTTTATTGTGTTATTTCAGTTAGGCATATCTTGAATGGCCAGTTCCTACTGGATATTCCAAATTAAGGAAAACTGAAGGTTTGTGCTTAATATCTATCTCTACCTATCTATCTATCTATACACACACACACACACACACACATATACACACACACATATATATATACATATATATATATATATATATATATATATATATATATATATATATATATATATATATATATATATATATTGGAAAGAAGCTAAAAAGAGATCATGTTCTGTACAGACATCAAGAAAAGAAACATTGTTGAGTCATCTATAATAAAGAAAACTCTTGTGGATTTGATCAACAGCAGCCCCGGGATGTACGAACTGGATGAACTATTTGTAAACAACATTTTTAGACAATTAGTTTTTAAATAGTAGTACAGTAGTTTTTATGTTTTTGTATTGCTGCCACAGAGGTGTCTTTGTAACAAATAATGATTTTTTGTATCGCTTGACTCTGAGGAGGTGTGAGAAATAAACGAAAGCGCTTGGTCAACTCCTTTCATTCCTTCTTCCAGCTCTACGACAACATACAATATCGCAAGCTCTAGTGAGAGATCGTCAATATATATATACACACATATATATATATATATATATATATATATATATATATATATATATATATATATATATATATATATATATATATATACTGTATATATATATATATATATATATATATATATATATATATATATATATATATATATATATATATATATATATATATATATATATATATATATATATATATTTATATTTACACACTCCAACACAAACGCATACACATATGTATTTTTATATATATAAATGTATATAGATAGATAGATACAAGATACTGGCAGACAGATGAATATGTAGAATGGTCAACGAACAGAAAAATAATAAAAAATAGAGAAATTCTTAAATATGCAAAAAACAAATAACATACTCTCGGGATAACAGTATGGATTACGATTCTTCTTTGATTCTTCTTAGAGCCATCTCTCTCTCTCTCTCTCTCTCTCTCTCTCTCTCTCTCTCTCTCACCACTTTGAGTCCTACTTTCCCCCATACCACCCCCACCCTATCACCTTTACCCTCCCCGCCAAACCTCCCTCCTCCGATAATCGGCAACGCCTTAGGCTGGGGAATAAATGCCATTGTTTAAGTTTAAATTGCTAATTTCGTGCGACAAAGGTCTAAGTCATGCTGGAACCCAAAACAAAGTTCAGCAATTAAGATCACATGAATACCTGCCTTTCTGAAGCATTGGGGAACATTCGGGAACATTTTTAGGCCATCAAGAAAAAAAAGAACAAAAAACCCGACCTCGGGTCGTTGGTATTCTAAAATAGGTCGGTATTCCAAAATGTATTTTCCTTTCGCTCTCGGCCGAGTTTTCCGCCGAGGGGATAACTGTTCTCACACAAAAGTGGATTGCGGTCATCTCTTCCCCAGAGTTATCGCTTTTTCCCAGGATTATCGTCTCTCCCCAGAATTATCTTCTTCTCCCAGACTTATTCCCGAGTTCCTTACTTTGAGAGATTCACATTCATGGCTCGGTTTGAATGCTGAAAGGAATCGCTTCCAGGACGTAACCTTGCGACCCATACATAAAATTCTTCCAGAATATGTATTACCCAAATGGATATGACGGAGGAAGAAGGTATTTCACGAAATTACATAAATATTGCTTATTATTTCTTTACTTTCGGACAGATAAATTGTCTATTTTTGTGTAACCAAAAACAAAACCGTCTAATTTATTGTACGTATACTAATTTATTGACTGTTCTAAGTTCATATATCTCGGAAATTTACTCCAAATTTATATATCATTAGTTTTAAGATTTCTTTAAAAGCTCTTTCACTAGCAAGTAATGGGTGTAGTAGATATGCCTTTTCATCGGAACCTTTGAAATCTTATGCTTTAAAATCACAAATAAAACCGTTATTTGAATATCAGCTGAAGCCACTGGAAATGTTTGAAAAGAAACGACAGAGTGCCAAGTACTTTCATATATTTAACACATCTGCTGGGTACAAAGATGTATTTAATACAAGGAAGTACTTGACACGCTTGTAATTCCTTCTGTGGCTTCAGGGAATAAAATCTTATTTATTACCCAACAGGTAATGTCTTCCTTTTCCAGTTTATGCATTAATATTAAACAAATAAAAAATGGGCCGAAGTTTCTTCGGCGAAATCGAGGTTTCTGTACAGCCGCTACAGCGTATAATCAAGGCCGCCGAAAACAGATCTATATTTCGGTGGTCTCGTTATAACGCCGTATAAGCCGCGGCCCATGAAACTTTAACCATGGCCCGGTGATGGTCTATCCTATATCGTTGCCCGAAGCACGATTATGGCTAACTTTAACCTTAAATAAAAAAAAAAAAACTACTGAGGCTAGAGGGCTGCAATTTGGTACGTTTGATGATTGGAGGGTGGATGATCAACATACCAATTTGCAGTCCTCTGGCCTTTGTAGATTTTAAGATCTGAGGGCGAACAGAAAAAGTGCGGACAGAAAAAGTGCAGACAGAAAAAAGTGCAGACAGAATAAAGTGCGGACGGACAGACAAAGCCAGCACAATAATTTTCTTTTACGGAAAACTAACAAAAAAAAAAGCTTGCTTTCTTTTTTACACCTCACCTTCCACTCGAAGGACATAAAATCGGCTTGCTTATAAGGCTCTGGGTGACTACCACAACCTCGCCTTCACAATCCCACATCTTCTTTTCCCTGCGTAAATATTTGGATAAATGTCAGGGCTAGGAAAGCCACTGGAAGAAAATCCGTGTGTCGCGTGAGATTGTGTGTGTGTGTGTGTGTCCGTGTGTGTGTGTGTGACAATTGGATCTGAACGAGCAGTACCGCACTGGAATACATACGGCCCAACTTAGCATATGGTAATAGAAAGAATCGGAGAAGGCACTTTACCAGATTGGATATAGTCAGTGCGGGAGAGGAAACACTCCGTTTTGGATTGCCTGAGTCGGAATAGGGGATGAGTGCCTACGAAATGAATCTGTGCCTATGACCATCGATCTAGTATGTTTACCTATGAAATACTAAGACGTTCTACAATACCAATCAAGTAATTTTACCTATGAAAAATTAGGAAGTTTCAAAATATCAGTCAAGCAAATTTACCTAAGAAATATATATATATATATATATATATATATATATATATATATATATATATATATATATATATATATATATATATATATATATATATATATATATATATATATGTATATATATATATATATGTACATATATATATATATATATATATATATATATATATATATATATATATATATATATATATATATATATATATATATATATATATGAGAGAGAGTGTTTGTGGTGTGTATGTGTGTGTGTGAGAGAGAGAGAGGGTGTGTGTGTGAGAGATACAGTGAATGTGTGTGTGTGTGAGAGAGAAAGAGAGTGTGTATATGAGAGAGAGAGAGAGAGAGAGAGAGAGAGAGAGAGAGAGAGAGAGAGCCGAACAAACTGCTGTGTCAATGGGACCTCCCCTCGCTGCCGACGACAAACCCGTCTTGAAGTTTAGGGCAGCAACAGATCAAAGGAGTCCCGGCAAACAAAGAAAAGTCGGAGAGTTCACTACTTGAAAGAGAGGCGAGAGGAGAGACGATCAATTCATTACTGTCCTCCGGATAATTTACAGTTCAGTGTTTCCTTATGGAACGGGAAGAGAAGAAGCATTACCTACACGTGGAGGAGTTCGTTCAAAGAGTTCCTCGAAGCCTCTGATCTGGGTCCCATGTTACAGGGGAAATCTAGGTTTTCCTCTTCGTTTGAGGTTGGTGTCCTTCTAAATCAGTGGTTCTCTTTCAGAGTATGCACCCCTTTCAAATCAGCAGTCAGTTCTCCCACCCTCTAAATTGCTGAAATAAGAAATGAATGAATAAATAAATAAATAAATAAAGTAAATAAATAAATAAATAAATAAATAAATAAATAAATAAATAAATAAATAAATAAATAAATAATAGTAATTATTATTATTATCATTATTATTAGTTATTATTTGATTTAATTTACTTTTATTTTATTTTTTGCAGAAAAAATAACATGCGTATATAAAAATATATTTTGCTTTCATTATTCATAGGCACCCTCGCACCCCTTAGGAACCCGCTTGGCACCCCTGGTTAAGACCCACTGTTCTAAATCATATCATAATAATGTCGATTATAATATTTAATGGATGTTTTAGGCAATGAAAATGACTATACATTATTTCATCTGCTTGTAAATAGAGAGCGATGTGTAACGGCATGAGGTTGGCAGCTTTCTATATCATGTTATAATCATGTCGATTACAAGAGTTCTTTCTTTTTCATGGAGGATTTCAAAGACTAAAAATTGCTATAAAACATTAATCACCCATTTCATAGGAAACAATGTGTATTGACATGTGGTTGTTAGCTTTCTAAATCGCACAATTATGATGATGTCGATAATAAGTATTTTTTCTTTTTAGTGGAGGATTTTAGAAACTGAAAATTACTATCATGTATTTCATCATATTGTAAGTAGAAAAAGACGATATTTGTTATATTTGTTTCTCTCTGCGTCTAGCCGTGATAGGCTAAGGGCGATGATTCTTCTACTTAAACGTGGAGAATGAAAGTAACCTACACGGAACGAGTTCTGGGACTTGTGCATAACGTTTTTGAAGGCGAGAATGACTTTGTAAAAAACAAAATACAAAACAAAATACGAGGCAAATTTTCTTTTCGATCGCGGCTTTCCAACGAGGAGAGAGAGGTGTAAGGAACTCATTAACATATAATTACAATTATAATAAAATTCAAGACTCGTTAAAGAATATTTGCAGGGAGGTAACGTAGTCAGCATTGTGAAGTAAATGTCAGCAATTAAAGATGTACATCCACTTCTGCAACATAAAAAAAGAAATAGCTGATGGAAAGAAGAGCTATTATTGAAAAGTAAACAAAGCAATCAGCTCCTGAGCGTTTACTTCACAAAAGAGCTTTTGTTTTCATTTGGATGCAAGCAATCTAAATGTTAGATGCTTTCTGATGGATTGTTTTTCTTCTTAAAGCAGGAAAAAGGGGAAAATGAAAATGGTAACGTTATCTGGCTTTGAAAAGTACTTCTTTCCTTTTTCAAAGTTTGCTGTTTGATAATTTAAATGATAATGGAAAATGCATCTTTGCTAATGAAGAGATAAAAAGTTAAATTAATTCTGTATAATTAAGCTTGCTCAAGAATAAGCCATAAAATGACTAAGATTTACGATTCATGAATAAACAATGATTAATATTAATATTACTAATATTAAAAATAAAGGAATGATTAGTGAGTACACGAGTTTTACAAACAAATACAAGAAACTGAATACACTAGAAGGAAAAACCTTAGACTTATTTCACATCTTTACTTATTTATGAATAATGTTTCCAATACCAGTATTTCCAAAATTACGCAGAATATGTTTAATAACACTTGCCTGGAACCAACAATGATTCAATATCTTCACTATTAGTGCACTAACCAGACGGAGTTGATGATTACTAACTTCAGCATGAATACACTGAGTAGATATTCATTTTTTTACTGAATAATAAAGACAAGGTTTTTTCACGAGCATGGTTGCAGAACATGACATGATCTGAACTTATTTATGTACATACCTTTGAAGATCGATTATGTAATTTTGCTTGCAAGCACGGCACTCTAAATTTGTAACATTCTGATTAGTAAGTTTTGTCTGAGAAAAGAATCACTGTTGTATGCCTTTGAGGTTCAGCCTGACCATTTTCAGACCTGGAAAACTCGGGTTCCGAACGAAACTTCTGGGGAGTGATAACTTTGGTCAGAGGCAGCAGATTTTCTAAAGCTCAATACCTTCACGTGACGTTGTGGCAATTCAGAGTCTGTGGTAGCCTGACCTTTCACTTTCACGCACTCGCAAGGAGCGAAGGCTCTTGCTGATGTCATATAACAGAGTTCTGCTTGATTATCTTCTCAATCTCGCCTTGGTAATTAGTCCTTGTAATACATCCGACAGCAAATTTTGTCCTCTGGAGGATTCGCCCCACCTGTTATGATCAAGTTTGTTATACGTGATATCTCTCCCGTGGCGGTTGTCTCTCTCAGTATTGAATTAACCTGCAGAACTAAGCTAAGTTATAATTAGGCTGTTATCGTTATTATTTTGGTAGATGAAACCTATTCATATAGAACAAGCACACCAAAGGGGCCACTGACTTGAAATTCAAGCTCCCAGAGAATGTTGGTTTCAGCTTCCCACCGCAGACCCCACGCTGTAGCAGTAACTGATCATGATACAGAGCCAGTGATTTTTCATTGCCGGGGGGGAGGCAAACCCCTGACATCTGAGTGGCATACCACGACACTAACCACTATACCAGCGGACCACCTAAACGCTACTATTCGTCATATAAACAGCATATACACATTCTTTCCATAATTATCTGCACTTCTCAAACAACACAGTTCATATACTAACTTAAGGTACTTTTCCTCTCTTGTTTCAAAGCACCGGGAATGAAGCAAGAAACAATTATTTATCTCCTAAAGAATGTCTGCTTCTCTTTCACCTTCCAGTGGGCATCAGTCAAGGCTAATTCCTAGGTCACTAAAGCAAGGTTGCAGTTACTGATAATTCCCTTTTCGTAACAGGTGTTTTAGTTTGTTAATGATAAATATGATAAATATTTTGTTTATTAACGATAAATATGAGTCTTCGTGGCATTGCTAAAACGAGAACTGTCACTGGCCTTGGGGCCTACCAGAGGTTCAAGACATACATTTTTCTCTGAAAATGCTTACTGTATTTAAATCAAAGTTAGATTGGTTGATATCTGATGCCCATGATTATGATGATGATTATGATAACTAGTAGTAGTAATAGTAGTAGTATTAGTAGTAGTAGTAGTAGTAGTAAAGCAAGAGAAAATATCTGAAGTTCATAACTTATCTAGAAATGATTTATGAGTAGAATTTTCTTTTCTTATAGAAGACCACGAGGTGACAGTCCAATTTCCTCACTAATCTTACGCTTAGAAAAAAATGGTGTGAGAGAAAAATGTGGGTCAAAATAAAACGTAAAATGTAATAAAATGTGATAAAATATGATGAAAGCCAGTAGGCGGACTGGGCAGTTACATGATTTCAGAGGTGTTCAGTACGTGGACAGACTCATTCAGAAGAGCTGTGAATGATTGAAATACACAGAAAAGAAAGGAAGAGAGAATAAATGAAGTTTAACCAGACCAAATCTTAAGAGAGGAATTGTAAGATGGAGTAACCGAATAAAACTCTTCGCGTTTTGAAGTTTAAGGTATGTGACGTCTCTGCAAGAAATTCGGAAGTTACATTAACACAGTAGAAATGACTGACACCAGATTTCATTAAGGGTTAAACATAAGTTGTTAGAGAAGTAAACATAATTAAATTTGATAAAATCACGTTATCTTCCTTCTACTATAGTTATAAAGTAACGCTTGAAAAATTAAGAGCAACTGAAGTAATAATGTGAACTACAAAGGAGAGTTGAAGAATCATGAATAAGAGAAACGAGCAAAAAATGCGCGGAAATTTCTTAGGCGCAATCGATTTTTCTGTACAGCCGCTACAGCGTATAATCAAGGCCACCGAAGATAGATCTATTTATCGGTGGTCTCGGTATAATGCTGTATGAGCCGCGACCCATGAAACTTTAACCACTACCCGGTGGTGGCTTTTCCTATATCGTTGCCAGAAGCACGGTTATGGCTAACTTTAATTTTGAATAAGATAAAAACTAATGAGGGTTGAGGGCTGCAATTTGGTATATTTAATGATTGGATGGTGGATGATCAACATACCAATTTGCAGCCCTCTAGCCTCAGTAGTTTTAAGATCTGATCGCGGGAAGAAAAAAGTGCAGACGGACAGACAAAGTCGGCACAATAGTTTTCTTTAACAGAAAACTATTGAAAATAAAAAAAAAAATGAGGGGGTCAGATGAAACCAAAAATCATTTAAAAATCAAATCTAAAGGTTATGCTGTGAATGAAAATAAGAGAATATGTCAACAGGGAAGTCAACTAGAGGTTCTACTGGGAAGACCATGCGGATTTTACGAAATTCTCCAAACATCCGTAAAAGAGATGACCAAACATAGTTATGATGCTTCGATGGAGTAAGAGGGGAAAAACAATTTGAGCCATTCTGTCTAAAATGTAAAATTTATGATGCATTTGACAACCAAACTGAAGTATACTAGTCTGATACAGGGAGAAGTAAAGATTTATATTGTCGTGGTATTTATAGTGTCATTTCCATAGATGCTGGCTTGGGAAATCGTATTAGCAATAGCTACATTATCGGGTAGTACTAGAATATATATCTTTGGGTTTTACCTACAAGCACTTCCATTGTTATGTGTTGCCAATGATTATTAATTGTAAATTGGTTGCAAAGTAGAATATTATCTGAAAACTGATTCTGCATCTATCTTAAGAGATTATCATTTGTTTATTCTGTTTATGCAAGTGTTTATACTTCTGTTTACACAAGTGAAGATTCAGCTTACAGGGCAACTTTTTACAAGAGTAGAGCACGTTGATTTTCTTTCTTTATTTATTGAATGATTGCACAAAATTGTCTATTTCCCAATTGTTCATGCGCATGCTACGTCTGCACCCATTTTAAAGTATTAAATTTTCGCCCTTCAGACAAATACAGGTTGCTCAAACTGTCAGCTGTATTACACTGAATATCTGAACTGAACATCTGATGAACTGTTGGAGGGTCATCATTATTCCACCCAAATATTAAGATAAGAGATTTCTCGCTGTCAGGGATAAACTACTCTGTGATTATTACGTCTAGATAACTGACCGAAATTACGAAACAATAAGCTGGAAACGGTGAACAATATTAATGCAAGAGGTGGGAAATCTAAATTAACTGGTTTTGTGAGAATAAAGGTCACAGAGAGAAGGTCAAGTTGCTCTTAGAGATTTTAAAACAAATAATTATTTCATTTCAAAAAAGGAACTTAGTGTAATTGAAAATGGACGATGTAACTATAACGTTTCGAACATACGAGAATTATATTTTCAGCTATTTAGGTGTTATTTTCCTCATAGGTCATTTGTTAGGTGCTTGTTTTTTTTTTTTTTTTTTTTTTTTTTTAGTTTTCTGTGATGGCTTTGTCTGTCCGTCCGCACTTTTTCTGTCCGGCCTCAGATCATAAAAACTACTCAGGCTAGAGGGCTGCCAACTGGTATGTTGATCATCCACCCTCCAATCATCAAACATACCAAATTGCAGCCTTCTAGCCTCTGTAGTTTTTAATCTATTTAAGATTAAATTTAGCCATAATCGTACTTTTGACACCGCTATACGTACCAACAACACAGGCTAACACCGGACTGTGGCTGAGTTTCATAGGCCGCGGCTAAGAGTTTCATGGGCCGTGGCTGAAAGTTTCACACAACTTCGGCGCATATTTTACTTGTTTTTATGAGAAAACAGTCGATGCTTTCTTCCAGACACGTCTACTCGAACTGCCAGTTAGGACAAAACGAGTGACTAATGAACTTTGACCCTTCCCACGAACTAATCACTCTAGTTATGACAGGTGTTCGAATGACTACGTACAGAGAACATCCAGAGAGGATAATCATATCAAAAGCAACGAGAATTCGGAGTTCTGCTGCTTGACTGATGCCTTTGTTAACGAAACAAAACAAGTTAAAAATGCGCCGAAGTTTCTTCGACACAATCGAGTTTTCTGTACAGCGTATAATTCAAGGCCACCGGAAATAGATCTACCTTTAGGTTGTCTCGGTATAATGCTTTATGACCAGCGGCCCATGAAACCTTAACCACGGCCCGGTGGTGGCCTATCCTATAGCGTTGCCAGACACACGATCATGGCTAACTTTAACCTTAAATACAATAAAAACTACTGAGGCTAGAGGGCTGCAATTTGGTATGGCAGATGACTGGAGGGTGGATGATCAACATATCATTTTGCAGCCCTCTAGCCTCAGTGGTTTTTAAGATCTGAGGGCGGACAGATAAAGTGCAGACGGACATACAAAGCTGGCACAATAGTTTTCTCTTCCAGAAAACTAAAAAGAGGTGAACTCGTAAAAAAAAATCAAGCGTTGTTCTACCTTAGAATCTCGTCGACACATCGACTGGGGCAAGATGACTAGATCAGCTTTCTACAAATCTTGAAATTAGTCCGGGATTTCTTTCTGAATAAGACTTCATCTTCTACACTCCAACTCCTATCCTTGAGCTCAAGAGGTCGGTTGCCTTGATGTTCGGATGAATGTCGGTCGTAGATGCTTATTTTCTTATTTATTTTAAACTTTTATCTTTCTTTGTACTCTTTACATTAACCCGGAAAGGGGTCCTAGAGTGGTTGAAAACTATTGTGTTTCTCAAGATTAAAGGATGTCTTTAAAGGGTTTTTATTTTATTTGCCTTGTATCTTCTCCGAGTATTTCTGTTGAAAGTATCATCTTCTGATAAGCGCTTCTTATCCAAATCCTCCTTCAGTTTATCACTCCATCTAATCCTTCGCTTCTCTCTTGACCTTCTACACCTAAAACGTTTCACCAAAGTTCTTTTCACTCCTTCCTCCTCACTCATCCTCACCACATGTCCACTTTTTGCTAATTAATATAGATAAAAAAACAAGTAAAAAATGCGCCTAAGTTTCTTCGGCGTAATCGAGTTGTCTGTACAGCCTCTACAGTGTATAATTAAGGCCGCTGAAAATAGATCTATATTTCGGTGGTCTCGGTATAATGCTGTATGAGCCGCGGCCCATGAAACTTTAATCACGGCCTGATGGTGGCCTATCCTATATCGTTGCCAGAAGCACGATTATAGCTAACTATAACCGTAAATAAAATTAAAAGCACTGAAGCTAGAGGGCTGCAATTTCGAATGTTTGATGATTTGAGGGTGGATGATCAACACTAATTTGCAGCCCTCTAGCCTCAGTAGTTTCTAATATCTGAAGGCGGACAGAAAAAAGTGCGGACAGAATAAGGTGCGGATGGACAGGCAAAGCCGCCACAATAGTTTTCTTCTACAGAAAACTAAAACATGAATTCTAATCTAAATGACATATAGTCCATTGCTGAATTCTCGATTTTTCAAACCTGCTGCAAACATTACCCAGCACAAAGTCCCACGACCATTCCTAAACTGGTGGCCGGTAATAAAGTCACAGGAAAAAGTCACAGGAAAAAAGTCAAAATTTTGCTAGAAAAAGTCACAGAAAAAAGTCACATTGATTTATGGTGGCCGGTAATAAAGTCACAGGAAAAAAGTCACAGGAAAAAAGTCACATTGATTTATGGTGGCCGGTAATAAAGTCACAGGAAAAAGTCACGGGAAAAAAGTTACAATTTGGCTAGGAAAGAAGTCACAGGAAAAAAAGTCACATTAATTTATGGTGGCCGGTAATAAAGTAACAGGGTAAAAACTCATATTATTTCTTCGGGATCATTATCTTTATGATGTTTACAGTCTTTTGTTTATGTTTATACGGAAATCCCCAGCGGGCTTGTACTAAACACGCAGAAAAGGTGAATACATACCTGGTTAAACCCCTTGGGGGTCACTATCTAGGAAAGATTATTGTGACTTTTTTTCCTGTGACTTTTTTTTCTGTGACTTTTTTTACCTGGATTCCCTAAACTTACCTTCACACCCAGGCGTGTGCTTCCAACTGACCCAACATTGTTACTGTGCCAAAAGTAGGTTTACCAGTCATTTCATCATAATGAACCACGTGTCTGTATTTCAATACGGGCCAACATCTGAATCGAAAAAGGAGACTCCCCCTCCACCCGCTTCCCCCACCTCCATCAGAGCTTTATACCAAAGGGCAGTAATAGCGTGCATTCATGCGCAAAATTAGGTATAAAATGGACGAGAATCGGTTCTTAGTAAATCACCTCACTGGCTTTGGATTACAGATAATGCGTTCTTGGAAGGGTAATTTCAAAATGAAATCATACACTCGTTTTCTCTTGAATCTCTGGGAATGTCATGTAAGTAAATAATAAAAGTTGATGAAAATAATAAGGGAATCTCAGTCGAATGACAATTTCATGTAAATAAATAATGAAAGTTGATGAAAATAATAAGGAAATCTCAGTCGAATGGCAATTTCATGTAAGTAAATAATAAAAGTTGCTGAAAATAATAAGGAAATCTCTGGCGAATGGGAATTTCAAGTAGGTAAATAATAAAAGTTGATGAAATGATAAGGAAATCTAAGTCGAATGGCAATATCATGTAATTAAATAATAAAAGTTGATGAAAATAATAAGGAAGTCTAAGTCGAATGGGAATTTTATGTAAGTAAATAATGAAAGTTGATGAAAATAATAAGGAAACCTCAGTCGAATGGCAATTTCATAAAAGTAACTAATAAAAGCTGATGAAATGATAAGGAAATCTAAGTCGAATGGCAATTTCATGTAAGTAAATAATAAAAGTTGCAGAAAATAATAAGGAAGTTGTCGAATGGGAATTTTATGTAAGTAAATAATGAAAGTTGATGAAAATAATAAGGAAACCTCAGTCGAATGGCAATTTCAAAGTAACTAATAAAGTTGATGAAATGATAAGAAATCTAAAATATTTCATAAGTAAATAATAAAAAGTTCAGAAAATAATATGAAATCCCATCGAATGTCAATTTCATGTAAGTAAATAATAAAAGGTGATGAAAATAATAAGGAAATCTAAGTCGAATGGCAATTTCATGAAAGTAAATAATAAAAGTTGCTGAAAATAAAAAAGAAATCTAAGACGAATGACAATTTCATGCTAATAAATAATAAAAGTTGCTGAAAATAATAAGGAAATTCAAGTCGAATGGCAATTTCATGTAAGTAAATAATAAAAGCTTATGGAAATAATACATAAATCTCGTGAATCTAAGTCGAATGATGTGTACAAAGGAGATAAATTTACACGTAGAAAAACATGTAATACATTTTCTATAAATAAAAAGAAAATTTTGAAACTGGACATATATATCCATGTCTTACTTAATCTATGCCTCGTTTCTGTTAGGCTTTATAGACCAAAGTATATTTCAGATTTCGCAATATTCGTTCCCGCATTCAAAGCAAAAAGAAAAGTGAATTAATCGTTGCTCAACATTTCATTTCTCTCTCTTTCTCTCTCTCTCTCTCTCTCTCTCTCTCTCTCTCTCTCTCTCTCTCTCTCTCTCTCTCTCTCTCTCTGTGTGTGTGTGTGTGTGTGTGTGTGTGTGTGTGTGTGTGTTGTTTCAAGCAAAAATGTCCTTAGCATTGTACTAAAATCAATTTCTGAATTTCATCATCAACATTTTCCTTTTTAACGTAATAAGGGATTCTCCAAATTCTCCGTTTTAAGTTAACCCCCCCCCAAAAAAAAAAATTCGTATTCGACCTCTTGAAATATTTGCAAATAACCAGAAAACCAATTTCAAATTCAACCTCTTGATATATTTGCAAATAACCAAATACTTATCTCAAATTCGACCTTTTGAAGTGTTTGCAAATAACCGGAAACCCAATTTTAAATTCGACTTCGTGAAATATTTGCAAATAATCAGAAAACCAATTTCAAATTCGACCTCTTGAAATATTTGTAAAAACCAGAAAACCAATTTCAAATTCGACCTCTTAAAATATTTGCAAATAATCAGAAAACCAATTTCAAATTCGACTTCTTGAAATATTTGCGAATAATCAGAAAAACAATTTCAAATTCGACCTCTTGAAATATTTATAAATAATCAGAAAACTAATTTCACACTGGACCTCTTGAAATATTTGCAAATAATCAGAAAACCATTTTCAAATTCGACCTCTTGAAATATTTATAAATAATCAGAAAACTAATTTCAAATTCGACCTCTTGAAATATTTGCAAATAATCAGAAAAACAATTTCAAATTCGAATTCTTGAAATATTTGCAAATAATCAGAAAACTAATTTTAAATTCGACTTCTTGAAATATTTGTAAATAATCAGAAAACCATTTTCAAATTCGACTTCTTGAAATGATTTGCAAATAATCAGAAAACCAGTTTCAAATTGGACCTCTTGAAATATTTCCAAATAACCAGAAAACCAATTTCAAATTTGACTTCTTGAAATATTTGCAAATAATCAGAAAACCATTTTCAAATTCGACTTCTTGAAATATTTGCAAATAATCAGAAAACCAATTTCAAATTCGACTTCTTGAAATATTTGCAAATAATCAGAAAACCAATTTCAAACTGGACCTCTTGAAATATTTGTAAATGTTAGAAAACCAGTTTCAATTTCGTCCTCTTGAAATAATTGCAATTAACCAGAAATCCAGTTATAAATTCGACCTCTTAATATATTTGCAAATAACCGAAAAACCAATTTCAAATTCGACCTCTTGAAATATTTGCAAATAATCAGAAACCCAGTTTCAAATTCGACCTCTCGAAATATTTGTGAGTAATCAGAAAACCGATTTCAAATTCGACTTCTTGAAATATTTGCAAATACTCATAATTAATCTCCAAATAAAATTCCAAGTTGTGCTTGGCATTTTACCAGTTCAGAAAATCAATGAAGTGAAAATTCTCAGAATCAATACATAAAGAAAATTCTCCTTTTGTAACTGGCATTTTTCCAGCTCAGAAAATCAATGAACTAACGACCTCAAAAGCCTTCCGACAAACTCGAAACCACTCGCCTAGCAAAAGGGAACGGCGAATGTATTCGAGTGGGAAAGAACGAGGGACATCTGTCATGCAAATGACCGAGATTTTTCTGCGTTTGGTTTTTCCGCTCTCTGTACATGTTCCTGGTTTTCCTGGAATTCGTAAATGAAGGCAATATTTAGAGTCTCTGAGACAACTCTGAAACAATGTTTTGGTGGGTTTCTTTGGATCTTCGGGTCTACATAAATGGAACGTGCTGTAATAATAATAATAATAATAATAATAATAATAATAATAATAATAATAATAATAATAATAATAATAATAATAATAATAATAAATAATTTATGGAGGTCTCACAATCCCATAATGAAAATCTAGCATGTTCTCGAAATCTCTCGTTTTATATATATCTTTAATATATGTGTTTTCAATGACATCATTGTGGGTATCTTCAGCAATAATAATAATAATAATAATAATAATAATAATAATAATAATAATAATAATAATAATAATAATAATAATAATAATAATGGAGACTGATGGTCAGTCATGTTCGTTTAAGATGTAGGTAAAATTTGAAACATATCTTATGTGTAAATCTTTGTATGTTTTCAGAAATATTCTTACATTATTTTCAACAATATACCAAGGTAAGAAAATGGTCTTAATTTATCCTAAATAATAATAATAATAATAATAATAATAATAATAATAATAATAATAATAATAATAATAATAATAATAATAATAATAATAATAATAATAATAATAATAATAATAATAATAATAATAATAATAATAATAATAATAATAACTTTTCTCACTATATGCGCTGTTTCTAGTAACACACTGCTGCATGAGTCCTGGAGCTACTTCGGCATCTAGTTTTTCCAGATTCCTTTTCAGGGATCTTGGGATTGTGCCTAGTGTTCCTATGATTATGGGTACAATTTCCACTGGCATATCCCATATCCTTCTTATTTCGATTTTCAGGTCTTAATACTTATCAATTTTTCTCTTTCTTTCTCATCTTCTCTGGTGTCCCATGGTATTGCCTCATCAATGAGTGATACTTTCTTCTTGATTTTGTCAACCAACATCACATCTGGTCTATTGGCAGGTATCACCCTATCTGTTCTGATACCTTAGTGGCTTAGTCCCAGAGGATATTTGCCTGATCGTGTTCTATCACTCCCTCAGGTTGGTGTTCGTACCACTTATTACTGCAAGCTAGCTGGTGTTTGTTGCGCAGGGCTTTTGCTACTGAATCATGTCTCTTTTTGTACTGGTTCTGTGCACTTGACGGGAATTCGTTTGCCATGTGGCTTATGGTCTCATCTTTCATATTGCACTTCCTGCATATGGGTGAGATGTTATTTCCATCTATTGTTCTTTGAACATATCTGGTTCTTAGGGCCTGATCTTGTCGCTGTTAGTATTCCTTCTGTTTCCTTCTTGAGTTCTCCCCTCTGTAGCCATTGCCATGTTTCATCGCTGGCCAGTTCTTTATTCTGCCTCATGTACTGTCCGTGCATTGGTTTGTTGTGCCATTCCTCTGTTCTATTTTTCGTTCTCCTGTCTCTGTATATTTTTGGGTCTTCGTCTTCACTGGTTTTCAGGCATTGCCCCAGTGCTCTGCTCTCGATGTTGACGCAGACCTCTATGATTAGTAGCCCCCTCCCCACTTCCTTTCGTGTTATGTATAGTCTGTCTGTATTTGCTCTTGGGTGTAGTACTTTGTGTATTATCACGTGCTTCCTAGTTTTCTGGTATATGCTGTGGAGTTCAGCTTTCGTCCACTCCACTACTCCTGCGCTGTATCTGATTACTACAGTAGTTCTCCCCATGTGTTTATGGCTTTCGTCATGTTTCAGGCGTTGAGTTTTGACTTGAGCATCGCCTTCAGTCTCTGCATATATTCTTTCCTGATAGTGTCCTTCATCTCTTGGTGTTTTATATCCTCTCCTTCTATTATTCCCAGGTATTTGTATCCTGTCTCATCTGTGTTTGATGGTATTCCCGTCTGGTAGCTTTATCCCTTCAGTCCTTGTTACTTTGCCTTTTTTATGTTGACCAAGGCGCATTTTTCTATTCCAAACTCCATCCTGATGTCCACAGATACAATCCTTACAGTCTGGATTAGGGTATCTATTTCCTTGATGCTCTTATCATACAGCTTGATGTGGTCCATGAACATCAGATGGTTAATTCTGTTGCCTCCTTTCTTGAGTTGGTACCCAGCATCCATCTTCTGCAGTACTTTTGTCATGGGAATCAAGGGAATCCCACACTATAAAAACCACCCAGTCGAATAGGATGACGGTGATAGACAAAAAAAATAATAATAATATGCCAGTGGAAATTATACCCATAATTATAAGAACATTGGCCACGATCCTAAGATCCCTGAAAGGAACCTGGAAAAACTAGAAGCCGAAGTAGCTCCAGGACTCATGCAGAAGGGCGTGATATTAGAAGCAGAGCACATAGTGAGAAAAGTGATGGACTCCTAAGGAGGCAGGATGCAACCCGGAACCCCACACTGTAAACACCACCCAGTCGAATAGGATGACTGAGATGGAAAAAATAATAATAATAATCTTCGCACACCTATTGACTTTCACATAACAAGTGTTCAGAACTTAATGGGATATCTGTTTTCAAAGGCGTGTTTTCTTACACAGAATCTAATGGAACGTTTGCTTATAAACACCACACTAAAATAGTAATTTCTCATTTATCAAAGAGCTCATGTTTCCGTTCATACTACCCAATGAATATGATATCCGTGATAATTCCTTTTATGTAAAACTATAGAATACGAGAATACTTTAATGAGATACGTAAGGTTCCCACCAACACATAAACATCACTTTATCTGTATGTAACAACAAAAAATAATGAGAGAGAGAGAGAGAGAGAGAGAGAGAGAGAGAGAGAGAGAGAGAGAGAGAAGCTAATGAGTCTGATCGTTTTGATTAACAGGTATATAAGTATGGAGGCACAAACACACACATGCATATATATATATATATATATATATATATATATATATATATATATATATATATATATATATATATAGAGAGAGAGAGAGAGAGAGAGAGAGAGAGAGAGAGAGAGAGAGAGAGAGAGAGAGAGAGAGATTATGGTTTCAAACAATCATCATTGAAATACACTTGAGGAAAATACATTGTATCACATGTTAAAGAGAAATTATGGCGTATATTGAATAGAATTTTGGAATCACTAATGAACTTTGGTTTTTTGATTTTAGACCATGGATGATGAAGTCAAAAACTGAATTGCCTTTTATGAAAAACAACAATTCCTATAGCAAAAGTTGCTAAATAAAAAAAGGGGCATTCCACTGGCACGAAAAAAATCCTGATGGGGAAAAAGTGGAGTGAGCGAAAAATTACTGATAATTTTCTCTCTCACTCTCTCTCTCTCTCTCTCTCTCTCTCTCTCTCTCTCTCTCTCTGGCCGCTATTTGTTCCAGTATGGTAAATACATCCTCTGCAAACAAATAAAAAAAAATTGGACAGCAAATCATTGAGCCAGAGTGAATATTTAGATAAACAAAAATAAAAACACAATCTCCAACTCCCTTTGGAGTTCAGTGTAAAAATTGTTTTTTAGCCCCTACTATAGTTAACTAAATGGCCAGGGAAGATCTATGAAACTGAATAGTCTAAATATTTAACCATTTAACACACACACACACACACACACACACACACATATACATATATATATATATATATATATATATATATATATATATATATATATATATATATATATATATATATGTGTGTGTGTGTGTGTGTGTGTGTGTGTGTTTGTGTGTGTTTGTACATATATGCATATATGTATTTATATATAAATGCTCAGTTTTCTTTAACAGTATGACGTTAATCAAGACTTATTCATATATTACGAACAATTATTTCTCCTTAACAGCATCACATTACCTCAGCGGATATTATTCAGTTTTTGGGGCCATTTTTATACACAAAAGGTTCATAATTTTATACATTTTATATGGGGTAAACAATAACTTTATAATTACGGGTAAATATATATATGCCCACGATAAACGATATCTGTAATACCTCTCCAATTACGGGTAAATGGAGCTTCCATACTGTATTGACTCATACTGAGAGAGAGAGAGAGAGAGAGAGAGAGAGAGAGAGAGAGAGAGAGAGAGAGAGAGAGAGAGAGAGAGAGAGAGAGAGAGTATTGATGTGATGTTCGGAAGTGGAAAAAAGTTGAATATTTCACATGTGGCTCCAAAGAGCATCATATTATTTGGTTTTTGCAAATTTTTATGTGGTGATTTACGAAGAATATATATATAGAATATATATATATATATATATATATATATATATATATATATATATATATATATATATATGTATATGTGTGTGTGTGTGTGTGTGTGTGTGTGTGTGTGTGGGTGTTTGTGTGTGGATAAACATATACATACAAGTATACAGATATTATATATACATAAACATATAACTTTCTATATATTGTATTACACACACACACATATATATATATATGTATATATACACACACATATATATATATATATATATATATATATATATATATATATATATATATATATATATATATATATATATATTCAACGTTCTATTTAAATCTCAGGGCAATTATACATAACAAAAAATCATAACATTAGTTTGTATGAAAAACCACAAAGCTCTTACTAGTTTTCATTAAACAATACATAGTTTTATATCAGCTACTATATTCCTATTTATAATATTGGCAGCAAATAAGCACTAACATGCATCAGAGTACTCTGCCTAATATCCCAATCAATAATATCATAAAGCATAAATGCAGGAACTTACTAAAAGAAGAAATATTTTTACAAGTTCTTGCGATTCAGGAGGAGGGTCGAGACACAGCAGGTATGGGAGCAACCACAGTAAGAGAAAACTTACTTGAGAGAGAGAGAGAGAGAGAGAGAGAGAGAGAGAGAGAGAGAGAGAGAGAGAGAGAGAGAGAGAGAGAGAGGGAGAGAGGGGATAGTATGAGTGGTTACAAAGTACGGTATATTCCATGGATACTAAAATGGTACACAGAAACAAATCATGAGAGTGCTTTCGTACTTGTTAAGGAATAGAATAGATTTAGGTTGCATATTTACAATATTAACATGGATCCATGTTAGGAGGAATGATGTTATTTGACTATATATATATATATATATATATATATATATATATATATATATTGACTATATATATATATATATATATATATATATATATATATATATATATATATATATATATATATGTATATATTGTCAAAGATTTCCATTCCTCCCTATCAGTTAATTGCCATCTAATTGATTCCTAATGAAAATTCATCATCTCAGCTAACTTATAGTCAAGTCAATATGGCGGAACCAAGATGTTTTCCACTTATATTGAACCCAGGACGCATTCTTGTCTAGCCTTCAGGAAATGCCTGGGCCTACTACACAACAGATCCTCCTCCTTCAACCCCCTGCTACCAGCACACACCTAGATTTCACCCCTTCTGGGGTAGTGTTTTTGAATTCCAGCTCAGAGAGGTTATAGGTGTTAGGGCGCAAGCCGCAAAAGGGAGGCTAGAATCTTAAGCTTTAACCTTCTAATCTATAAGACCGTTTTCCCTCGAATTTCTGACTGGCGGTAGACTATCCTTTCAGAGACATCTAGATGCACAAGCACCTCAGCCGTGCCGTTTTGAAATAGGAAGGCAGACCTAAGAGACGCACCGGCTGGGCTCAGAAGCACACGCTCTCCCCTGTTCTCTGGGTGCTGGGCACGACCAGGCAGACGGTATATATCCCCGAGCTCGCATATACGCCAGCACACCCTGTCCAGTCTGCAAATCTATGCCAGGGCCCTTTAAGGACTGCCATCCAAATTTCGCTACCATTCCTGTTCGCAGCCTGATCGCAAGAATCCGTTGCCCACACAGAAATCATCTTGATTAACTAATCGCCATTATCACTAAATTCACCCCTTCCAATGTATTACTGTCGGTGAATTGATGCAATTTAGCGTAACAGTCACTTGTTTTAATGGGGATTGTTGTATCTGTGGGCCCTCATATTTACGTTGCATGTCTGTAAATTACTGCATTATTGATCTATCATATGTGATTTATGTGCCTGTAAATAGTTACATTTTTGGTCTCACATATTTGCCCCCATTCTCTGTAAATAAACCCCTTTTAATTGTAAAAGAATTCTAATTCCAATCTGGCGAACTTCATTATTTACGTAAATCAAGGAAGATTCTAAGGTGAGTTTGAGTTCCAGTAGTTTTTCTTTTTGTTCATACTCGTGGACCCCCCTTGGTATACAAAGGCAGTCTATAATAATAAATTGTTCCAATATCTATCCACACCAAGGACCCAGTTTATGACAGTGGCGACCATTGCCAAGAATCTTATAGAATAGCCAATTAGCAACGCTATAGGCTAAGGAATAGGAAGGGACAAACCAGGAATCAATAATTCATTTAAATTACATAATTCAATTATCCACAAAAGGCATAGAAGCGGCTGGAGCAGAGAGAATTAAGGTAAAAAGGGTATTATCATTAAGTCTTGTAACATTAAGGATACGTAAGGTTAAATAAGAAAAGTGATATTAATATTCTTTTAAAGGAAAAGGCAACACATCTCTGTTTGCTAGAATTTATTCAGAACACAGGCGAAAGTGCATAGGTTCTTAAGTTAGCGAAGCAGAGAGGTAGACGCGAATTTCTCGTCCACAAAATTTCCAAAGTGTAGGAGCAAAGTGTGGTGTTGCCATATGAATGAACATGGGAATTAGGAAGTGCGTAGTTAGGGAACTGTGCATGTGTTAGCGAGAACAAGTAGCTAAGAGTTTATTCAGGAATAGTTACAGCCGAGAAAAGCGTATGATTTCTCGATCAGTGACAAATTTTGGGATAACCAAGTAGCTTACAGGAAACCGTGTAGCGGTCTCTGGCATTCAGACGTCGAGCCAGCGAGCAAACGTTCTGTTCGAGTTGGCGCATGCTCGGATCGTTCCCAGTGTTGGAGCAATGAAAACATCCCAAGTGTAGTTATTTAACACCCTCCCAGTGTATTAAAAGTACAGTAAAGACATTGCTGATGTTTAAAGTTAGTTAAGTTGAGTTTGCATTCGAACCCCGCATTTATTGAAGAAAGTAGAGTGTTTTTCTTTTGTCTGTTCCCTCCCATTTCACTTCCCATTCTCTGTCGCACGACAAAGCGAGCGAGCAAACGACCAGCTGTTTCCCACACAAGCACCTCAGTTCCACATCTTTCGTTCACTGAACGAACTTTCATCACTTTTCACCCTAACGTAAACCGTGAAAGACGTGAATATCTTTGAAATAATTTGCAACCCTTTACCCACCTTATCACTTGTCATGACGAGAGCGAGACAGTAAAAATTACGCAAATACTAAAAGTTCATTGTAGAAGAAAAGTAACTTAACGTAATTTCGCATACCTAATTTATTTGCTCATAAGCACAAAGTAAAGTGACCTTAAAATTCATAACGAATATGTCCCATTACACCACGCTCTCAAAGAGAGAGAGAGAGAGAGAGAGAGAGAGAGAGAGAGAGAGAGAGAGAGAGAGAGAGATTTTTATCCTATTTTTCCCTTTTATCTTAATATGGGATTGACACAAATTTATCTACGAGTTTGGAAAAACAACCCACAAATCATTAAAGCTAAATACAAAGGATTTTCTTTAGTGTAACTCACTTTTGAACTCTTAAGGGCCAAACTAACTCATTTATCATATGCACAGTGCGTGAAATTTAAATCACTCATGTTCAGCGAATAATCTCGCATTCCGACTTCCCCTTTTTCGTGCTTCATCCCAGATCAATTCTCGTACGCCATAGAGCGCACGGACATCTATCTAATTACACGTTATTCAACTGTCGTACACGAGCTGGGTATATCTCATTCCAGACTTGCTTATGCTGCAAGTGCTAAATTTGATATTGGGTGCACTCCCCATGTCCTCCCTTTCCTCGTGTCAGGCAGCGATCTCTAGTTCTCAGAACTAGCCACCCACTCGTGTCACGCCACAGTTCTATTTCTCACAGTGCCACTAACCCGCGGCACTGCCAAGCAACCCAATCACTGAAGTACTTATCTTTCTTCTTTCCCTTTCCTTTCTCACTTACTTTCTGCCGGAGTCTCTCATTTACCTCTTACTCACTACTTACCTTCTGCCCCAGGCAGAGTACCATTCCCCTTCAGTGCCATTTCATGCGCTGACATTTTGCATTGCTCCACGGGGTGCACCGGCACCACAGTGCCACTGAACCAAAATACTCACTCCTAAGCCATTGCACCTGTACTTAAGAAACAGAGTGCCATACAACCAGTGTTTCCACCTATAAGGACCTTAGCTCCTTCAGGAACACCCCATTAACAGTGCATCCACCCATAAGGACCATAGAGCCTTCAGGATCACTTCATTTACTAGCGTATCTGCCTGTGAGGACTCAGACTTCCTTCAGGAATGCTCCCCTAGTGTGACCTTCGCACGGCACACTCAACCACAGTGCCACCTCATTAAAAGGTGCCACTCACTGAAGTGCCAATAATCTAAAGGACACTTCCTCATCGTCACAAACCCTTTCCTCCAGGGACGCCCAGTTAAACCAGTTAGCCAACCTTCCCCATCAGCAACATGTCAACCGGAAGAGCACCAATATTTCTGGGATATAGGAAAGGAGGACGGCCTTGCAGGCCAGGCCTTTCACAAGTTTGTAAGGGAGCAGATTGCCGAAAAGAGAAAGTACGAAGAAGAACAGAGACGGCGAGAAGAGGAAAGAGAAGAAAAACAAAGACAGCAAGAAGCCGAGCAGAAGAGAGAAGAAGAAGAAAGAGAAGAGTGGAGGACACAGAGCGAAAGCGAAGAAGAAGAAAGGAGAAGACAGCACGAGTTAGCCCCAAGGACAGGGAGCTCGAGTTGGAGAGAGCCAAGAAGGAAAGCGCAGAAGCTCTAGCAGCCCAACAAGTGTCTAGCCCCACCCCATCTGCACTAAATACCTCCCTATCGACAGTCAATAACCTCACTGGCAAATGGACTGAAGATGAGCTGGAACAATGGCTTGAAGAGATTGAATTCCTCTTCAAGACCTATGATGTCGGCCCAGCTGAGAGGGCCTTATTGCTCACCAAGCACCTGGGCGGGAAGGCTAAGGCCGCCCACTGAGCGTTGGAAAGATATCAACAAGGGGACATGGCTGCTGTCCGTGAGGCCACCGCCAAGGCATATGAAATAACTCCTGAGAGATGGAGACAACGATTCAGAGGTATGGCTAAGAACGTCGGCTGGTCCTGCACAGAATGGGCCTGTCACAAGACTCAGGCTGGGACCGCTGGTTCGAATCCTTACAGTGCAACACCTTCGAGGACTTGTTCAACAGGACCATGCTGGAGGACCTCTTCCAGTGTATGCCGGGGCCCCTGGCTGTGTATCTTAGTGACAAACAGCCAGCCACTCTCAAGGAAGCCTGCAATGCCGAATAGTGCCACCTGGACACCTCTCAGGCTCCAATCGCCCACGGAACGGACCACCTAACAAACCTCCGCACCCCATCTGTAAGAAGTATGGCCATGCTGAAGCAGAGTGCCACTACAGGGAAAATAACTACCAGGGCAACAACCATTGGCAGCCTACCAATAAATGCCACTCTTCCTCTACTTCTAATTCTGCACCACCTTCCCAGCACACTGTCACTGCCGGGAGATCATCCTATCCAAGGGGACCCTGCTGAGACTGTGGAGCTTCAGGGCACTCTTCCTCCGGGTATCGTGGATGCCCAAAACATGTGGTCGCTCCCAGGCACGTCAACCTGATAAGTGCCACAGCCTTCTTGGCTGAGCCGCCGGAGAGAACTCACCCTTAGAGGGTCTGGACACAGTCCGTCTCAGTGACTTCTCTGGATGGTTCTAGCCCACCAGTGCACCTGCCAACTACTACTGACACTGGCTCAGATATTAGCCTGATAGATCGGGCCCAAGTGCCAGCCAGTGCCAAGGTAGATGAGAAAACCAAGTGGACAGTGACCTGAGTGGACAAACAGTCCTTGACCATCCCCACAGTCGAACTCAGGGTGATCACCATTTGGAGCAACAAAATTCACCGCCTTGGTGTCGTCAAGCATATTCAGCACAGAGTGGAGTTCCTGCTTGGCCGAGACATCCTGTGGGGATGTCCCACCCTGATGCCACTCTGTTGCCTGACTGCTTCTGCTGGTGAGTCCTCATTAACTTCTTCTGATCAGGACACAGCCTCTGTGACAGCTGTGCCACCATCAGCCAAACCTTCCATTCGCTCAAGAGCGACATTATGCAACTCACAACGAACTCATTCCAGGTTTAGTAGTCCGTAAATCTCGCGACTGGATGGCCACCAAAAAACTCCTCCCTCATCACAAAGGGATATCGCCAACTACCGCTGCGGGACCTGCAACATAAGAGAGGCACTCCAAAAGATGGTCCAAGTACCCCAGCAAGCTAGCCGCAGCGGCCAGTTCCACAGATCCAAGAGGTCTTGCCCTCTCAGTGAGACAGGAACCGCTGTCCCAAATCACGTCAGGGACACCGAGGGGTCTTGCTCCCCTGGGTCCCCCTTCAGCTTTGTCTGACATCAATTCGCTGCCAGTTCCACTTGCAAGCACTGGTCAGTGCCAAGCTCCACCCATCTCGGCTGCAAGCTCCATATCAACCTTACTCCTCGTGCCTGGCCCTGAGTTAGTGCCAGTGCTGGATCTAGAACCTGACCCAGATCCTCCTACGGGAGATCCACAAACCTCACAACCATGCTCATCGCTCAGTGTGAGCCTCTGACCCCTGACGTTTCTTCTTCCCACCCTCTTCCGCCTGCCGAGGATAACCCTCTGGCAGGCCTAGACACTACCTCTTTTCTAGTTGACCAGGAACTGTCTGGCCAGGACACAGACACTGGTTCTATTCCCACGACGGTTGTCGCAGCAGCTGAAGTAGGAGACCAGCCTGTAGCCACTGAGGCTGCCCTGATCCTGCTCCTGACGGTGCTCCTGGCCGTTCTTCAGAGTTGGTACCCTCATCGCCTCCTAGGAATGGCCTAGCCAGACCTTGGAGGCCCCCGTAGAAGAAGAAGGGGCGGAAGAAATCCACTTAGCAAATCAGAGCCATAAGCCCTTCTTGGCACTCGTGCCCCGTTGGCACAGTGCCGCTTCCATCTCAGAGTGATCCTAGCACCTGCCCAGAGGAGGTAGCCTGTGTGACCTCTGATCCAGTAATATTAACACCTAACCCCTTAGGCACTTGTACCACTAACCCTTTTTCTAACTAACCTCCTTCAAGCCCACTCCAGACTCAAACTGATACATTACTTAATTGTATACTGTGATTTACCCTTCAGATTATTCATGTTTCAATGTGTTGTGTGTTAACCATAAAGTGTTGTGCCAAGCGTAATTCATTGAGTGCCATACGTCAGTGCTAGAGTTGTAGGATAGTAGGTTAGGTTAGGTATTCACTGTGTGCATTTGCCTAGGAGTAGGGTTCTCCTGTCGTCAGAGACTGTTAGAAGAAGTGTCTACACCCTTAGCTAGGTTAGGCCCGTTATAGGCGTGAAGTTAGCCAACTCAGAACCATTTTTAGCAGTTAGATAGGCCCCTTTAGCTATTACAGTGCCAAAGTACACCTCATGTGGGGACACTAGTTGACTAGTCAGGATGAATGGCTAACTTAGCCAAGACCTTCATGCCCGAAAGGGTGTGAATGCCTTTTTAAAGGGGGGACCTGTCAAAGATTTCCATTCCTCCCTCCTAGTTAATTGCCATCTAATTGATTCCTAACGAAAATTCATCATCTCAGTTAACTTATAGTCAAGTCAATATGGCGAAACCAAGATGTTTTCCACTTATATTGAACCCAGGATGCATTCCATTCTAACCTTCAGGAAATGCCTGGGCCTACTACACAATAGATCCTCCTCCTTCAACCCCCCTGCCACCAGAACACACCTAGATTTCACCCCTTCTGGGGTAGTGTTTTCGAATTTCAGCTCAGAGAGGTTATAGGCGTTAGGGGTGCAAGCCGCAAAAGGGAGGCTAGAATCTTAAGCTTTAACCTTCTAATCTATAAGACCTTTTTCCCTCAAATTCCTGACTGGCGGCAGACTATTCTTTCAGAGACACCTAGATGCACAAACACTGCAGCCGCGCCGTTTTGAAACAGGAAGGCAGAGACGCACCTGCTGGGCTCAGAAGCACACGCTCTCCCCTGTTCTCTGGGTGCTGGGCACGACCACGCAGACAGCGGCTGACGATATATCCCCGAGCTCGCATATATGTCTAAGGAACCAGCATACCCTGTCCAGTCCGCAAATCTATGCCAGGACCCGTTAAGGACTGCCATCCATATTTCACAACCATTCCTGGTCGCAGCCTGATCTTAAGAATCCGTTGCCCACACAGAAATCATCTTGATTAACTAATCGCCATTATCCTGGAATTCACCCCTTCCAATGTATTACTGTCTGTGAACTGATGCAATTTAGCATAACAGTCACTTGTTTTAACGGGGATTGTTGTATCTGTGGGCCCTCATATTTACGTTGCGTGTCTGTAAATTACTGCATTATTGATCTATCATATGTGATTTATGTGCCTGTAAATTTTTACATTTTTGGTCTCACATATTTGCCCCCATTCTCTGTAAATAAACCCCTTTTGATTGTAAAAGAATTCTAATTCCAATCTGGCGACCTTCATTATTTACGTAAATCAAGGAAGATTCTAAGGTGAGTTCCAGTAGTTTTTCTTTTTGTTCATACTCATGGACCCCCCTTGGTACGAAGGCAGTCTATAATAATAAGTTTAGGAAAATATATATATATATATATATATATATATATATATATATATATATATATATATATATATATATATATATACATATATATACTATATATTATATTATATATGTATACATTTGTGTATATATATATATATATATATTTGTATATATATATATATATATATATATATATATATATATATATATATATATATATATATATATATATATATATATATATATATATATATATATATACACACATACAAACACACATATACCTATCTATCTATCTATCTATCTATCTATCTATCTATATATATATATATATATATATATATATAAATATATATATATATATATATATATATATATATATATATATATATATATAATCAATCTTAAAATGTACGCTATTTAATAGTATTTGTTAGCGGGCATTAAGAGCGCCCTAGAATCGGAAGCGCTGATATAAAACTGTATCACGAGGTCCAAACTTTTCTTGGCCTGAGAAAACTTTGGCTCTAAGACAAAAATAATTACTGATCTTTGCGACGCTTGGAGAGAGAGAGAGAGAGAGAGAGAGAGAGAGAGAGAGAGAGAGAGAGAGAGAGAGAGAGAGAGAGAGAGAGAGAGGGGGGGAGGTCACAATACTAATTATTTCTTGAATTCTAATCTTGCGTTTTTATCGTGTTTGATAAGTATAAAACATAACGCAATTATTTAATTATTAAAGCACTATTTCTATTAATAAAACAGGATTCTATTAGCGATTTCTGTTTGATTATTATTATTAATATCGTCATTAGATTTGGTAAATAATTTTACTGTGCAATCTGAACCATTTTTTTTTACTTAAAAATAGATAGAGATAATTAATGATCTCCAAGAATAAAAACAAATATTCCAACATTGTCTTTAATTAATCTAACGTACGTCTTTTTTTTATAAGAATAATCAGATCCACCAAGAAAAATATTTTTAAAAATTACTATACAGGATAAGTGTAATTTTCAAAAGTTATCTGAAAAACTTTTAATTACTCAGTTGAACGTCTTCTTTATCAGAATAATCAGATTCACCAAGAAAAATAATAATAAAAAAATATTACAATTTAAAGTTACGAGAAAAAATACTTTATAAAATTCTCAAGAAAATTTTCAGAAGACGTTAGCAAATCCACACACATACGTTACGTAAGGAACTGAGACCACACAATTTCATTCATGAAATATAAAACCACGTCAATAAAATAATAATAATATGACATAAGCGTCACCTCGTGCAAACAGTGCCTTACTCCCTCGCCTTTGAAGAAAAGGTTGGCCAAAGAAATTCTCCTTTCCCCCGAGACAAATGGATGATTTTATTAAGGTTGCGTCCACAATGACCCAGCTGATGGAGATGACACATGGTGTCGTATGGACGACGTGCGTTGTCATGGCAACGCGAGAAAATCCTGGGCGATAGGAAGCGTCATATTTAGTTACTTTTTCAGAGTTATGGGTGGCTCAGTGCCAGCAAGTGACTTCTCCTTTCGGTTCTGGGTGCGTGAGAGAGAGAAGACAGGGTGATTAATTTGTCTAAATTGACGTCTTGATGACTGTGTGTGTGTGTGTGTGTGTGAGAGAGAGAGAGAGAGAGAGAGAGAGAGAGAGAGAGAGAGAGAGAGAGAGAGAGAGATTTGTGACTGGGGTTGCTATGAAGTCAAGTGACACTTCCTTTTAGATTTCTTAAAATGGAGAATTACGGGAAAGAAGAGACAGTACAAATATTCTTGAGACATCCAAAAATTGTAAATGCAATTTTCATTCGTTCTGTTTTTAATCATTTTAATAATTAGAAGGTGCTAAAGATACGGATATTTGTATTATATCGGGGAATAGAGTAATGAAATATAAATTTTTCTACTTATGAAAATAAACATAGGAATGTTTACAACTGATTAATTAGTTTTTAAGGACATATTTTATAAAATATTACAGGGGCCATAGTTAAACATAAATATAAGCCTATCAATTCTCTATGAAGAAATGACTCAGTGCTTAGCCCAGATACTTCCAAAAAGAAAGATTTGTTAATGGAACAAAAGGTGAGGACTTCCCATATGTTCCAAAATTAACAGACGAGAGAGAGAGAGAGAGAGAGAGAGAGAGAGAGAGAGACAGAGCAATGGCCCGTAAAATTGAATAGTGTTTCAATGTCCTTCTACCAAACCGTAATGGTGCTTCTAGGCCTAACTGAAATGTGTTTAGTGAGACTTTGCACCGCCTTACAAAAGATGTTTTGGTCCACTGAGAGTTTAACTGAGCGTGGATGGGAGACCTAACATAAGTAGAGTAGATAGTAATTGTCTACTTTAGCCACAAAGCAGGTTCCAGACATAGGTATAAATGTCTGCAGGAATCTTGAAGATTTATCTTAATGGAGCGATGAGAAAGGTTCATGAGGGATTGTGAATGAAATATGGAATAGCTTATGGTGACAACATAGAAAAATTTCCCAAAACTGGTGAAATACTTTGAAACAGTTTATGGAAGAGGGAAAGTTTTCGAAAAAAGGAGTTTCAGCAAAAATAATGCCATAGGCTTAACAAAACCCGTGGCTTAAGGTTACTGAAGATGGTATAGGAATAGATGTGATAATTTATCAGGGTACTGGTCGATAATTATTAATGAAAAGAATATGAGCAGATAAAAAAACTGAAGAAGAGGGTGATGCACCTTAATTATATTACAGTATGTATGTATGTATATATATATATATATATATATATATATATATATATATAAATACAGTATATATAAATTTATATATACACACAGTATATATATATATATATACACACACATACATACTGTATATATATATATATATATATATATATATATATATATATATATATATATATATATATATATATATATATATATATATATATATATATATATATATATATAAACTACACCTCCCTCATGCTACGAATCCAGAATCCCACAGCTTGAATCCCTCACACTTTTTGGGGATGGACGGGCCCCACAAAGGACAGGCAGTCTTCAGTGTAACGGGAGCCACCATTAGCATTTAGATAAGAAAATTTGACTCAAGTTCCCCGGTATAAATATCGCTTTAACACGTTTCGCCTGATGTTTCCACAAAGCCTCTCTTTTTCTTTAATCAAAAATTAAATTTCTTCATATCGTGTGGACGAATTGTCTTTCATATTACTCGGGTTCGTCAGGTAAGAGAAAGTTGTGGGTTTTCATTTTACGTACGAATTCAAATTGAAGTGAATTGAATTGAATAAAGAATTTAGGCCAACGGCCAAGCACTGGGACTTCTGAGGCCATTCAGCACTGAGGAGGAAATTGACAGTAAAAGGTTTGAAAGGTGTAACAGGAGGAAAACCTCGCGGTTGCACTATGAATCAGTTGTTAGGAGAGGGTGAAAAGTAAGATGGCAGAAAGGAGGTACAGCAAAAGGAACGGAAGGGGTTGCAGCTAGGGGCCGAAGACATGCTGCAAAGAACCTTAAGTAATGCCTACAGTGCACCGCAAGAGGTGCAC
The DNA here is from genome assembly GCF_040412425.1 of Macrobrachium rosenbergii. Classification (NCBI taxonomy): domain Eukaryota; kingdom Metazoa; phylum Arthropoda; class Malacostraca; order Decapoda; family Palaemonidae; genus Macrobrachium; species Macrobrachium rosenbergii. Next base: position 76,141,769 of record NC_089744.1, on the reverse strand, counting down.
TGACGGCACTAACCCCCTGCGGGGCGGGTTCGTTAGGTAAAAGAAAGTTGTGGGTTTTTGTTTTATGTACGGATTCAAATGCTTTTTGGAGTCTGCTGGGATAAAGATAGCTTTTGTGTTAAGATGTAGCTATACCTTGTTATTTTCATTCATAAATTTTATTCGTTATAACAAATTTTGCACCATTTTTTTCAGTTAAATTTAAATATCCTATATGATTATTTTTTCTGTTAATTACATCATGGTCCACCATCGTTTCTGTTAATTATATCATATCATATAATCTTCTACAATTACCTGTTTTCCAGATACTGATTTTTCTCGACGAAAGCAGCAAAATCCCGTGAAATAATAATAATAATAATAATAATAATAATAATAATAATAATAATAATAATAATGGACCTGAAAAAAATCTGTTTTACAGATACCTGATTTTCCACAAGACTGTAGGTACTGATATTTCTCGTGAAAGCAGCAAAATCCCGTGAAATAATAATAATAATAATAATAATAATAATAATAATAATAATAATAATAATAATAATAATAATAATGAACACAGTAAAGGTGAGAAGTGAAAAAAAATCTATTTTACAATTACCTATTTTCCAGAATTCTGTAGATACTGATATTTCTCGACTAAAGCAGCAAAACCTCATGAAATAATAATAATAATAATAATAATAATAATAATAATAATAATAATAATAATAATAATAATAATAATAATAATAATAAATTAATTAATAAATAAATAAAAATAAATAAATAATACAAATTAACACAGTAGAGGTGGGAAAATCTATTTTACAATTACCTATTTTCCAGAAGACTGTAGGTACTGACATTTCTCGACGAAAGCGGCAAAATATCGCGAAGTAATAATAATAATAATAATAATAATAATAATAATAATAATAATAATAATAATAATAATAATAATAATAATAATAATAATAAATAAATAATAAAGATTAACACAGTAGAGGTGGGAAGTTGAAAAAAAATCTATTTTACAATTACCTATTTTCCAGAATTCTGTAGATACTGATATTTCTCGACGAAAGCAGCAAAATTTTATGAAAAATAATAATAATAATAATAATAATAATAATAATAATAATAATAATAATAATAATAATAATAATAATAATAATAATAATAAATAAATAAATAAATAAATAAAAATAAATAATACAAATTAATACAGTAGAGGTGGGGAGAGGAAAAACAATCTATTTTACAATTACCCATTTTCCAGAAGACTGTAGGTACTGACATTTCTCGACGAAAGCAGCAAAATCTCGCGAAAACTCCAGAGTCCATCTTTGACTCAATGCCATCACTGGGGAAAGACTTCATCAGACGCAATAGCCAACTTGAACTGAACTTATATCATTTTATAATCCCGGCAGTTTGAAGCTTCCAGTCGCGGGGGTCGAACCGTGAACCCCAACCCACCAAGCCTCTCTCTCTCTCTCTCTCTCTCTCTCTCTCTCTCTCTCCCCATGTGACCTCCTTTAGCCAAATTCCTTCGAGAGTAGAGCGATTGAGAAATATCCTTGATCCCCTGAAGGATATTGGGCTTTCCCAAGAGGAGGCCCGTTGAGGATTGGACTGTAGCTGCTTGTTGGCGTTAAGTATTTGGCGCGGATATTTTCTCGGAGACGAATATTGGGAAGGAATGAAAATAGGTATTTTTACATTATCTGTCATTCTTTCTATTACTCCTGTCAGAAATGAAACAGAATAACATAAAATCGAAAACACTGTAGCTGCAATAATCAAACAATCTGGAAGTCAATTCTTGCTTTTGGATGTACAATAATGAATTGATCTGATGTTTTGTATCTAATTTACAAAAGGTAGAGAAACTTTCTTCCACCAAATAACCTTTGACCCAATACAGTCATTGTTTCATCTACAGAAATATAATTGGCATCACGCTTGGCAGTGGGAAAATCAATTTTAATAATGGTTCTTTTATTTTTTCACTATGGAAACCGAAAAACGTCTTGCGCATCATACGTAACTGGATCTTTGGAAAAGTCACCCTTCCGATTCTTCCTTTCTGGTTTCTGATAGACACTAGGTACTAAGGAGCAATGGAAAGCCGTTATCACCGATTTCCAAATTAAAACTCTTCTCCATTTCCACCGCTATCCATGAGCTAAGGGGTCGGTTGCTTTGATGAGTCTTCTTGCAGCTATTTCTATCAAAAATATTTTTCTCTAGTAAACTCTTCTTCTCCAAAATCTCCAACACTTTATCTCGCCAAATCTTCCTCTCTTTTCCTCTCAACCTTGTACCTGTAGTAAGTTCCACCCTAGCCCTCTTCATTCCTTCCACCTCACTCATTCTCACCACATACCCAGACCATCTCAACCCTACTATCTCTTATCTTATCAGTGAACTTTACAACTCAATCTCTTCTAATTTCGTCATCTGCAAAACAACAAAACCATTACCTTTATCTATAAAAAAGCAAGAAAGATAATGCTCTACTAAATGAATAATATACCAGATCCCTCTGTGTATAAAAAAAATAATTACTAGAGCTTTCGTAAAAATGAAAAAAATGATTATTTGGCAAATAATGCACAAAATTATACATTTTAATATTTTCTAGCACATATAAGGTGTCATTACACTATGATATAATTGTATGTTATATGAAATAAAAACGAATAGTATATGAAAACTACATATCGAGCTAAATTCATCACGACAAATGATTCCATTACAGTTACAAAATAGAAACCCATTCGAAAATATTGCAAATAATCAATCAAAATTCATATGCCTTCATTAACAACGGCAATTGAATTTGACTCTCGCTAATGCTTCAAAATACAATGAATACACTTTGGTGAAATAACCTTTCCGTAATGCTCCGGAATATGCATAATGCATATGCAAAACAAATCCCCAAACTGTTGCAGGGAATTCAAAACTTTCTGACACATTTTGAATAATGGATTGACGGGGGAATGCCATAAATTTTCACTATAAATGAAGCGATATATGAATAGTTCTGCTCTTGCACAGTGGCAATTAAATAGGGTAGTGCAATTTTACGTTTTTGATTTTTTTATTAAAAAAGTTTATATGAATTCAAAATTGAATTTTAAAAACCTATTCCCAAAGGAAAGGTTTTCACGTTACAGGTATATATATATATAATATATATATATATATATATATATATATATATATATATATATATATATATATATATATATATATATATATATATATATAATTTACACATTGATATATGTGTAAATATATATATATATATATATATATATATATATATATATATATATATATATATATGTATGTATGTATGTATATATATATATATATATATATATATATATATATATATATATATATATATATATATATATATGTATACACACACACGCACACATACACACACACACACACACACACACACACACAGGAATTTTAGCTACTGGGGAAACTGTAGATGTCTTGAGTAAGCCTTTCAGTCACAAGAAAAATTCGGTTGACCGTGCCTTCAGTTTAGTCAAGGATTTACTGACTAAAAAGAAGCAACAAGGACGTATCAGCATTTGCGAGCTGGACAACATTCGAAGTAAACTAACAAACTAACTAAATCTGTTTCAATGTTTTATAATTCAGTTTCAGTACATGTGGGTGTTAGTGCAATGGTTCTTAACCAACCTGGGGTACCTGTACCCACCAGGGGTACGATACCTTAAACCTTGGGGTACGAGACATGATAGCCAGCAAGGTTTGTATCACTAATCCTTTTCATATTTTTGTATTGAATTTATATTGGATGGGGGTACGAGAAAATGTTCTTAAATATCAAGGGGTACGGGCACTGAAAAAGGTTAAGAACCACTGTTCCAGCGGTTACAGCATTTCGCTCATTTGCCAGCAGAGTGACCCAACTCAAAAAATGTGTTTTTTTGAGTTATTCATACCAGCATATAGCCCGTTCTTTGTTCCATATTGTGGTAAAAACGTCTTATTTGTATTTGTAATACTAACCGATAGAGGGCGTGACATGTCAATATTACACTATAGAGATTACAGAGAGCTTTAAATTGCTTTTCCTGAAAAACAGCAATTTTTGAGTTATGTCACTCTTCTGGGAAATGAGCGATTTAAACGTTCTATTATTGCAAATGTGTCTACTTATACTTAACAATAAGGTCTTTGTTTCTACCACAGTTTTTTTTCTTCGTCTTTGAATCATCTATCAAAAGTAATTTTCTTTTTTTTTTTTTTTGCTCACTGGAGGTAAGCTGGGAGAGAACAGGGAGGGAGGGATGTTGTTGTGACGCAGAAGTAGCTGACTCACGTGTTCTATCTTGCTCCTCTATCACACTTTAGTCTACCTTCCTCTTAGCCGCGAAGGATGCATGAAGGGAATTCAAGCGCCTTTGTATTTTACTTTTAGATACCCCGCCCATTTTTTTATATTCTCTGAAACAAATAACGCTCACAGTTTTGTAAAATATGTAAAAACACAACACAAATTATCGTACAACAAAGCACTGAATCGGCCTCTCACACATGCGCACGCTGACCGGTTCATAAAACTGGTGCCAACTGAGGTCGTTGATCTAATCACCAACATATAGGGTGTGGAGTTGCCGAGTGTGTTATCATACGAAATGAAAAAAATGCGAAAAAACGGCGTAAATTGGAAGAGTAGTGTACAATATGACAGACGACGTATTTAAAGGGACGAGTGTAAATGCACCCACCTGCAAGCCCTTTAAATTTTTAAATACCTAGTGTAGGCTAGTCCGATTGTTTTAGAAGTTTGCCAGATGATTGCCATAAAGACCCCCAGTGTTTCAGAACGTAAAACACAACTTCCATCGATCGAATTAAGCATGAATTGAATTGAATTGTACTGAATCTAGGCCAAAGGCCAAGCACTGCGACCTAAGAGGTCATCCAACGCTGAAATGGAAATTGACAGTAAAAGGCTTGAAAGGTGTAACGGGAGGAAAACCTCGCAGTTGCGCTATGAATCAATTGTTAGGAGAGGGTGGAAAGTAAAATGGAAGAAAGAGAATGTGAAAGGAGGTACAAAAAAAGGAATAATAGGGGGTTGCAGCTAGTGGCCGTAGGCACGCTGCAAAGAACCTTAAGTAATGCCTACAGTGCACCGCATGAAGTGCACTAACGGCACTACCTCCCCTTCGGGGGAATTAAGCATGAATACACGTATTTTTAACAAAGAACACAGGAGCCTGGAATGCAAAGTAAACAAAGGGTTAATATTATTTGCGAGTCTTTTCTGTAGATAAAACTAAGACGGGCCCTCAAAAAATATGAATATCAATAACCTGCAGACTTTCCTTTTTTTTAAACAAAATTATAGCAACACAGGAAGACTCTTGGGAGGACAGAAAGATTTTTTTTTTTTTTTTGGTAAGCAAACAGATCACTTTATTAAATTCAATTGGGTGAGGTAGCAGTTCCGGAACTGTTCCTTTGGGAATGGGAAGTCTGATTCTGAATCCACCCCGAGAGATATTTTGTCAGTTAAATGAACTTATATTTTATTCAGTAGCGTTAAAAAGCTTTCAAGTTGAAAAGGGAACGACTGACGAACATGGAAAGGAGGTGAAGCGGTTATATAGTTATAATAATTATTCATTACCATTTAGATTAGCAACTCAACAAAATAAGTTTAAAAGCAGCAAAAAGTACATTAAAAAATGTTCATAATAGAC
>NC_089744.1:76116016-76131016 GCF_040412425.1 Macrobrachium rosenbergii | reverse complement strand
AGTCTCAGTAGTTTTTAAGAGCTGAGGGCGGACAGGAAAAGTGCTGACTGAAAAATGTGCGGACGGACAGACAAAGCCGGCACAATAGTTTTCTTTTCAGAAAACTAAAACTTTTACAGAATAACTACATACAACTTAATGGGTCTTAGTTATCGACCACGCAAGTAATCTTTTTAGTTATGAAAAGGCTTATTATAATATTATCCACTTTTATTCTACTTTTATTCTACTAATAATTACATTTCAATAGATAATCGATAATCTATATTTTATTGGATAGTTGATTACTTAAAAGATTATCGCTTAAAGTGTTGATCACATTACTTTATTTATTTTACAGGCATTTTCTCTAACGTCTGGAGAAATTATACAACATTATTTTCGTTTTCATTAACTGTTGTTTTAAGTTTTCTGTCGAAGAAAACTATTGTGCCTGCTTTGTCAGCCCGTCCGCACTTTTTTCTGTCCGCACTTTTTCTGTCCGCCCTCGGGTCTTAAAAACTACTGAAGCTAGAGGGCTGCAAATTGGTATGTTGATCACCCACTCTCCAATTATCAGACATACCAAATTGCAACCCCCTAGCATCAGCAGTTTTTATTTTATTTAAGGATAAAATTAGCCATAATCGTGCTTCTGGCAACGGTATAGGATAAGGCCACCATCGAGCCGTTGTTAAAGGTTCATGGGCCACGGCGCATACAGCCGAAGAAACTTCGGCGCAATTTTTACTTGTTCTTTCGTTTCCAAGCGATTTTCTTCCCGGTCGCGTTATTCTGAACTTTTATCGGCGTCTAAACCCTGCTGATGAAATATGCAAAGAATTCCCTTGAACTCGGCTGTGCCTTTGGGCAATATGAAAAATATCGGCAAATTTCACACACTTTCCGGTCACAGAATTGCCTATCTATAGATAATTTATATCCATATATATTTCTCGACAACATGGCGTTTAATATCACCGATGGTCGAATGATATTCATCAAAGGGAGAATGGACACTTCATGCATCTTCCAAGTCATCTGGAAAATGTACGAAGCAGTTATGTAACTTCTAAGGCATTACAGAACTTCAAGTTGCAGAACTTCAAAGGAGTTCTGTAACTTCTTTGATAGTTTTGGTGAAGTCTTTGGCACTTTTTTTTTTGCGCATGCGCTCTGCTTCTCTCGCACTATTTTTTTATGGAGTGTTCATCGCACGCGCTTGGCTTTTTGTTTTTCCTCTATTTTCCTTTATGAGGAGTTTATTATTCCATTCCAATACAGAAACGAAAACCCCAAAAGCTCTAAAGGTGAGATTCCTGCAGTTATCCGAACTAGGCTTAGTTTTCCATCCTTGCAGGAGTTCAGTTACGTGTAGGACATTGGTTCTCAAACGGGGGTAATGAAGCCGTTTCTTTGAGGGAATGGGCGGGTAACGAGGCACTTTCTTACATGTGAAATGCATCAGAAATCAGGCATTCCAATATTTTTCTTTCCTTTATATTATAACTTAACAGAACTGAAGAGGAACGGGGTAGAGGTAATGGTGATCTATCACAACACTGCCCCGGGGGGTAACGATGCCAAAAATTTTGAGAACCACCGGTGTAGGATATCGTAGTACAATATGTTAATAGTAAACGAAGAAACCTTAATCAGTTCTAAATGAAAGTTTTGGATGGGAGCGAAACACTGTCAAACAATTATAACCGAAGTTCCAAGAAGAAAGGGAAAAAAATTAATAAAAGTTTTAAGTGGATACAGAAGTATCCGATAAAGTTTTTAAACGATATTTTAAAACTGAGATAAAACTATTAAACAATTGTAGCCTATTGTAAGTTACCCCCGACATTTCACCTTCATTGGACGCAAAAAATCTCTTCCTTTGGTCGCAAAAGGTCTTGAGAACCTTTCCACCAATAAACAAATATTGTCGAATCAAATATTCATCACTGTAACTGCTACTGATAAAAAAAGTAATCTATTCATTTTCTAATAACAAAGCTACACACACAAGAATAATCTCGATAACTGAAGACCAGCAATACGGGTCAAACCAGGTTAAGGGGAAACAAAGTCTACCCACTCCTCAGTCAAACAGTACCAGAGTCCTATGTTAGGTTAAGATGCAGCCCTGCATGCTATTACAGGTCAGCTTAAGACTGATGATGATGGAGGTGGAGGGGGATTAATAGGAGAGGGTTGATGGGGATGGGGGTGTCTCTGATGTCTGTTTCCGTAGTTTAGAATAATTCAGAGAAGATTAGATTAGAACGTAAACCTTATAATTACTCTCGCCATATATTCGGGCATTATAATTCGTTTTGTAATACTTACTAATTACATATATGAACCACTTTTTGTTCCCAGCTGTTCATCTTATATACCTTGACTTATGTTAATTAATTCAGTATCAAATTATTCTTGGTTATATTATTTGAACTTGGCAAAAGTTCAGAGCCTTCCCAATTAATGGCATGGTTAAACTCAAATGTTAAAACCAGTGGTTTGGTACGTTCTTGTAAATACTGTACTTACGTTGTTTTATTTTGGTCGAAAGACCTATATCTGACCGTACAATAGACTTTTAAGTTCAATATTAAAAAAAAATATATAAAAGCAATATAGAGAAATTTCTAGAGAAATGTTAATCATAATTGTTTGGGGCGTTCGAAAGACAATAAAATAAATAAAAACATGAAAGTATAAACACAATTAAGTTAAATTCTCCGGAATGGTTGCTAAGGGCAATATCAGGACATCTGAATATTAAAAAGGTTCCATTTTATTATTTTTTTTAGTATTATGTAGAACTAAGATAATGGAACGCAAAGGTACAGTAACTCTCAATAGGTAAGACTATTTTGAGAAAATAAATACCATCTTGTGCGAATTTGAGTTTATTGGTGTTCCCACTTTTCAGAACATTTTTAAATCAGAAAGCAGAATTAACAGGTTTATATTTAAAACACCTGAAGACATATATAATTAATAAACGTACATATTCGGGTCCTGGTTCATCTGGTTAGTCTTCTGGGGTATTATATGCCACAGCTAAAGTACATAAAGACATTTCCCTTAAGCCTTCTCTCGGCCTCATAAAATAGTCCTAGTCATAAATCAGGTGAACATTTAGCTCCATTATCACAGCCTTCCCGGGAAAACTAATGTACTCTTCCTAACTCCATCATGTTTGCCAGAGATGTTATTACCCTGGGCCTTAATTATTGGCTTGACGTTGTCCCTCTGAGTTTGCTAATGTACCACTGCAGGCAAGGATACAGGTTGTTTTATTAAAAACTAGTTCACAAACCTAGTTTTCTTTATTATGATTTTGATGAAGAGGTTTTGTCAAATTTAACGAAATTAGTTGTGCAGGACACATGTATTTGTTTATTTTATGGAAAACTTTTATAAACAAATCAAAGATGGTGTTCTAAGATCTCTTGTGAGTCAACCATTGGTAAATATTTTTGCCAGCTGAGGAAACTATTTAATAACTTGTTGACTAGAACGCTGTCCCATGTATTCTCTTTCAAACTAAAATACTGTTGAACTATTTTTCAAGCTTCCAATAACCTCCACCTGCAAAATAATTCTATTTTAGAGCATGCAAACGCTGAATGTTTACTCGTTTTTGATGTTTTAATCACTAGCTCCGACCAACACTTTTCCATTTCCATCTCTCGCGAACAAACTTGTACCGATCTTTGTTTTAATTTTTACAGTTCAGCATTTTTCTCTGTTTAAAATCAACAAAATGTTTCCATTCTTGCGCAGAGCCTTTCCTCTTTATGTTCTGACTGATTTTGATTATACAAAGGATAGTATTTCTCGGAGAATATTTTCATATTAACGGCTATTCAAAACTGTATTTAACAAATACCTGCAGGATTATTTCAATAGTAAATTTCAAATGGAAATTCCTGTGTTGATTGTACCTAAATTTAATTATTTTGCTTCTTTCACTTCAATCTTTTTAATGATAATAATAATAATAATAATAATAATAATAATAATAATAATAATAATAATAATAATAATAATAATAATCTCACAAGCGCATGAGTCACTACTATATACTTACACTTACACTATTGTGGATCTTCACCAATAATAATAATAATAATAATAATAATAATAATAATAATAATAATAATAATAATAATAATAATAATTATAAAAATTCCATAAATGCATGAGTCACTTATATATATTCAAGCTGACACCATTGTGGATTCTTCAGCAATAATAATAATAATAATAATAATAATAATAATAATAATAATAATAATAATAATAATAATAATAATAATAATAATAAACGCATGACTCACTAATATATATTTACACTGACACTACTGTGGATCTTCACCAATAATAATAATAATAATAATAATAATAATAATAATAATAATAATAATAATAATAATAATAATAATAATAATAATTTATAAAATCTTATAAATGGATGAGTCTCTTGTCTATATTCAAACTGACACCATTCTGGATTCTTCAGCAATAATAATAATAATAATAATAATAATAATAATAATAATAATAATAATAATAATAATAATAATAATAATTCATAAAAATCTCATAAATTCATGAGTCACTTATATACAAACTGACAGATTATTAACTTGCAATAATTTACTAATTGTAATAATAATAAGACGGTTCTTAATAATAATTGGTTTATATAATATAATAATAATAATAATAATATATATATATATATATATTATTAAATATTTATATATATATAAACGGTTATAGGAACAATTGGTTTATATATATATATATATATATATATATATATATATATATATATATATATATATATATATATATATATATATATATATATATATATATATATATATATATATATATATATATATATATATATATATATATATATATATACATATATATTCAGAGACACTTTTCTTGGCATTTTGCGCTCTTTAAAGATTATAAAAATAATTGCTCAAGATGAAATCAATGAAATAATTTAATTTTCTCTGCAATAAGGCAAAACATTAAACTAAATTGCATTGTGGGGTCAGCCATAGAACTAGACAACAAAAGTCAATATTGTATTTCGTGTGAAAATAAAATTATTTTAAAACTGCGTGATTCTTTGATGAAAACTAACCCCTCTCTCTCTCTCTCTCTCTCTCTCTCTCTCTCTCTCTCTCTCTCCTAATTCTAGACTGATTAGTGACTCAGACTTCCTCAGCAGTTTTCTTAGAGGTTAAAACGTTACTTCATTCCTGGAAGGCCTTTCCTGGTCACCTAGTATTCATACATACCAAAACACACATACACCTTACTTTCTCTCTCTCTCTCTCTCTCTCTCTCTCTCTCTCTCTCTCTCTCTCTATATATATATATATATATATATATATATATATATATATATATATATATATCGATATACATACTGTATATATATGTATATATATATACATAGATAAATCTATACATATATATATATATATATATATATATATATATATATATATATATATATATATATATATATATATATATATATATATATATATAGTAAAATCTAACGTTCGATAAAAATACCCTGCAAAACCGTCACTACATTCCATTAAATAAAAAAAAATTTAACACACAACACTATATTCCTATTTCTAGCATCATCAACATATAAACAATAAACTATCAAAGTATTCTGCCCAATACCCAAGTCCAAAATATCATATGGTATACAAATGGCAACTCACAATTATTAGAGAAGCTCTCTAGAAGTGTTTACGAGGTAGGAGGTGGGACGAGAGACACACCAGGTGTGGGAGAAACCGGACCAAAGGAAAACTTGAGAGAGAGAGAGAGAGAGAGAGAGAGAGAGAGAGAGAGAGAGAGAGAGAGAGAGAGGGGGGGTGTTGTCTGCTGGTTGGCAGGGAATAAGGAGGAGGGGAGCAGTAGCAGGAGTCCGACGGTACGGTACATTTCATGGATACTGAAACACTGCACAGTAACAAACCTTTAGAGTATTTTCTTATTTGTTACGACATAAGGTAAATTTTCATTTAGACAAAATATTTATATTGTATACATGGATTCGTATATGAAGGAGGAATGCTGGCACAGGACAGTGTTATATAATTTAATATAACTTGATTAGAACTAATGACATCGCTAATCTCTTTCTTTGTTTCCTACTAATCTCTGTTACTTCTGCCAAATGAATACCATTCCTTTGGAAGCGTAAATTTCACATCAATGGCCCCGTGGTGGGCTTGTTCCATATGGATGGGATTCATCTTCTGAATAATAATAATAATAATAATAATAATAATAATAATAATAATATAACGGAAAGAGAAACCCACAAGATTCCTGTGTATAACTTGTTTACTTGTAAATATTTACATGTAACTTGAATCTCGAGTACTTTCAGGTCCTATAACTGTGACCCTTTTTCAAGAGATGTGAAGGTTGTCAGGCTGGTTCAAGGCCCAGCAATCTTCTGGAACTTCTTCTCCCTGTGCTGTCATTTTATGATGGCTGTCCTGGTTTCCATTCTCTTGAGAGTTGTTAATCTCCTCCTGTCGGTCTCATATCCTGAGCTGATGGTCAGTGGGATTAACCATTGTGGTAAGTGAGTGGTCACCATCGGTCTGTTGGGCAGGAGACCTAACCTCTAGGTCAGAAGGGTCGATCTTAGCTTATTTTAATATTAAAGCTCGGCTTATGGGATTACCACAAGGGTTAATCCCACTGACCATCAGTTCAGGATATCAGACCGACAGGAGGGGATTAACAACTCTCAAGAGAATGGGAACCAGGGCAGCCATCATATAAATGACAGCACGGGAAGAAGTCCCAGAAGATTGCTGGGCCTCGAACCAGTCTGACCACCTTCACATCTCTTGGAAAAGGGTCACAGTTAGGATCTGAAAGTACTCGAGATTCAAGTAATATGTGTTAATATTTACAAGTAAACAAGTTATACAAAGGAATCTTGTGGGTTTCTCTTTCCATCTTCAGAAGAAAACTGAAAGAAGTTTTTGTCTGGTTAATAATAATAATAATAATAATAATAATAATAATAATAATAATAATAATAATATACCCTATGTTACTTCTTCCAAATGAATACCATGTTCTTTGGAAGCTTAAATCTCAAGTCACTGGCCCCTATGGTAGGCTTGCTCCATATGGATATGGTTCATCTTCTGAATAATAATAATAATAATAATAATAATAATAATAATAATAATAATAATCCGCAATAATATAGTAAACTATATTATTATGTATTATAGTTTACTATATAATCGTGGATTTTTGTTGCACAGATTGTTTTTCACGAAATTGTGAATTTCTTAGCAATAATAATAATAATAATAATAATAATAATAATAATAATAATAATAATAATAATAACACAGATACAACGAATCTATACACCCGAATTCTCCCTATGAACTCAGCTCCACAATAAACTCTGATAAATCGGCTTTTAAGCAAAGAAGATGAAACACGACCAAAGGAAAACAGACCAGTAGTTATTATGCTCAGATTTCAGCCTTTGGAGAGGGCAATTAACATACAGGGGAGGATGGACTGCGCGTAGGTCTTTATATAGTCAATTCTACGGCCGGAATTAAGCCAGTGGCTTACCAAGGCATTATTTGTAAGACCCTTTGAGACTGCAGCATTCTTTTGGTCATTCTATTATGCATTTAGATTTGACCATACTAAAGTAAATTGCTTTCTCGACATGGGATATTATATAATGAAGATATTTTTCAAGATATATTTCTAAATATTTTTCATGATATTTCACAATGCATCGTTATACCGAAGTCGCGCAATGTTATTTTCTTTTAGAAATCGGAAATGACATACATATACCCCTCGGTAATGAAAATGGAAAATGCAGGGGATTTTATATCTCTGGACTAAAGTGAAAAGCAATATGGGAGTGATATACCAGTAGGTTTTCTGAATATGAAACATTGAAATTCGCCTGGGCTTCTAGATAGTAAAGCATCTAAGTAATGCTTAATATTGCTCTTTTACTTCTTCTTTAGTTGGAAATTTTATGGGAGAGATAAAGAAAAGCTGACCGCAAGAATTCCCTAAGGGTAAACATTTTCTTTTAGAATTCCCGAGACATCGTCCACACAAACACACACACATACACACACACACACATGCACACACACAGACCCACACACACACATATATATATATATAGTATATACATATATACATATACAGTATATATATAAACATATATTTAAATATATATATATATATATATATATATATATATATATAAATATAATATATATATATATATATATATATATATATATATATATATATATATATACTATTTGGAATAAAACTTCAAATAAATATTTGGAGAAAGTAAGAACATTGTTCATTTTAAACCCAAACACTTGGTCACACATTTTCCCACTGAATATTTATGATAATTAAACAAACATGTAAAAATACAATAATGGTTAGTAATGGCTCCGAACATAAGAGCAAACAAACCTCTGGTTTGATGTTCGGGTCACAGCAACTAATTTATCAAGAGGGCAAATCAGGAATTATGAGGTTTTTATATGAGTCTTATAAATCTCATTAGGAAAAAGTAGCAGCTGCATCCAGGCTTTTAATTATTGTTCCATGGCTTGATTTTACACATGGTCACCTTATTATTTTCAGGAATTTTTACACCGCAAACTTCAAATAAATATTTGGAGAAATATAAGAACATTGTTCATTTTAATCCAAAACACTTGGTCACACATTTTCCACTATATTCTGTTTGTAATTTATATGATAATCAAACAAACATGTAAAAATACAATAATGGTTATCTATATGGCTCCGAACAAAAGAGTCCAAATCAAACCTCTGGTTTGATGTTCAAGAAAGCTTGTAACTTTTTCTGAATAAAAAGTTAGATTTTACATTTGAATGAGATCTTTTAGTAATTCTACTAATGCACAGAACAATTGTTATTTTCAGGAATTCTTATATATATATATATATATATATATATATATATATATATATATATATATATTTATATATATATATATATATATACATACATACATACATATATATATATATATATATATATATATATATATATATATATATATATCCATATATATGTATATATATATATATATATATATATATATATATATATATATATATATATATATATATATATATATATATATATATATATATATATAATGGCCATATATTTGTCCTTTATATATGCTTAGCTGATGTGACAGCATATGTGCTTTTACGTTCTTTGCCAAAAACAAAACTTGCACTCAGAAACACGACACATTTATTTAGCTTTAACTTCAGCGACACCAGGTCATGTCCGGGACGGTTCAAAAAATATATATATTTTTTCGAGTATAATGACGCATGACTCTTTTCTGCTTGCCACCACAGTCTTTATTTCATTTTACCCACATACATTGCCAGTTGAAGCGTTATAACACGGTTTGTGAAAATAATAATGCTGCGTTGGATATTAGTTAATTATTCCGCGGAATAGGGAAAACGCTTTACTGAATGTTTTAGTCTTTGTTGATTTTATTAATAGAGCTTGCATATTCATTAGCAAGAGAGGGGATTATATGAAACATTTCATTAAAGAGTGTTAAGAGATTTCAAAAACGAGCCCATTGCTATGACCATTACATAATGAAGTAATATTATAATAAAAATTATACATTTCATTAAAAATATATGAAAAAATCTAGTGAATTAATGATATGTACAAACATAACTGAAGAAAATGAAGACACTGAAGTATATAGGACACCACAGTGACATTTTGAAGAAAGAGAAAACGCTTATTCCTGATACACAGTAATTATTATGAAAAAAAGTTATATAAATAATTAGAAACGAATGAAAAAATCTCACGAAATAATGGAATATACTAACAGAACTGTGAGAAATGGAGGTACTGAAGCGTATAGGGCACCACACTGAAGGTTTTAAAATACCAATGAATGAAGTAGTATAAAAAAAACATTATAATAACGGGTATGAAAAATAACTATAATGAAATGATCATATATGGTAACAGCGGCGCGAAAGGTGAAGATACTGAAATGGAAAAAAAAAAAAATTCAAGACACCACACTGACGCTTCTAAATAGTTAAGAAACGTAGCAGACGATTCCAGATTCCAGGTGTCCCTAAGCCAAATCACGGGAATGCTGGGGTTCGGGTAAGCTCACCGAAATGTGGAGGAACAAGAAGCTTTGGGGAATATCCGACAGGTGAGCTGAGCGGGGCTCGTGGCGAGGAATTTACCTGCCAGTGCTGATTAAGATTCAGGTGGGTTAAAGACGAGAGGAGGTGGGAAACAGTAGAGGCCGTGAGACCTGCGAAGAACGCACGTGACACGGCTGATTAAGCTGCTGTCACGACGAGCCTGGGGTAGGAATATGGTTCGGTAAGTCAATGGAGGAGTAACCAAATGCATTAAAAAAATACTCATTGAAGCATGAGTCTTAAATGGAGAAACAAATCCCGCAGTTATGTAGAGCTTTGTTTTTAAATACTTGTACCCATACAAAACTGGGGATTTATTTCTCCATGTAAGACTTATGCTACGATGAGTATTTTTTAATGCCTTCTATAATAATATGTCTTTATGAACTAGGAAACTGGAGAAATAATTTGCACTTAGTTTTGTCTTACTTCTTTTATAAAATGGAGTTTACATATTCATTAGCAAAAGAGGGGATTATATCAAGGCTGTATTTTTCAATACATGTACCAATACATAACCGTGGATTTGCTTCTCCATTTAAGACTCATGTTACTATAAGTGTTTTTAAAGTCTTTATGAACTATGAAATATGGGAAATAATTTCCCCTTAGCTTTTCCTCACTCAGCCAGTCTATAATCGAGTATTAATCTAATTAAGTGCTCAACCTGTATTTTTTGACGGTAAAATGAAGGCATCCGTGAAAATTCACCAATAGTTTTCTCATCTCAGGCAAAACACGCAACCACGTGACAAAACTTTTGTGTATTCAAAACGGTAGCCTATAAGGCAATGACAATACAGTAAAAACAAGTAAACAATGCATCGAAGTTTCTTCGGCGCAGTCGAGTTTTCTGTACAGCCGATACAACGTATAATCGTTGGTCTTGGTATAATTGTGTATGAGCCGCGACCCATGAAACTTTAACCACGGCCCAGTGGTGGCCTATCCTACATCGTTGCTAGAAGTACGATTATGGCTAACTTTAATTCTAAATCAAATAAAATAAAAACTACTGAGTCTAGAGGGCTGCAATTTGGTATGTTTGATGGCTGGAGGGTGGCTGATCAACATACCAATTTGCACCCCTCTAGCTTCAGTAGTTTTTAAGACCTGAGGGCGGACAGAGAAAGTGCGGACAGACAGACAAAGCCGTCACAATAGTTTCCTTTTACAGAAAACTAAATTCCTGAAGTCATGAAGCTTACACAGATGTATTTCAGGAAAATAGGAGTGAAAAAAAGGTGAAACAGGAATGTGTTAAATAGCTTCTGTAAATCTGTTATGAAGTGAGATTATTAAAGGTCAACCGGCAAACGTATTTTAATACCAGTGAAAGTTTGTGGGAAAATGTAATAGGTAGTAAAAACACATATATAAAAAAGTTAATACAAGTTAGAGAAGGGAGAAAGAAAGAACGAACTTTATAAGTTATGAATTGTCGCAGCCATGAAAATACTAGGTACCAAAATAGTCACTACACATATACAGCTAAAAATGTAGAGCACTTTGAAGTTTCTGAGAATATATACTTTTTTTTTATTCGCCACTGGAACGAATTTCAGACCGCCTTCGTTATTTTTTTTAACCTGAATCCCACAGTCATATCTTGTACATGCAGCCCTTCCACTTTTTTTTTTTTATTTTTATTCTTTTATAGATAAAAAAAAAAAATTTCTCTACCTCACTACTTTTAGGGAGCTTCAGCTGAGGTTTCCAGAATTTCCATTTATTCCTACAGGTGGAGTCGATTCGCAAAAGTACTTTTGTATTCCTTCAGTGCTGAAAACAATAAAATTTTCCGGTATATCTTACGCATATCTTACAAATCTTTTATGCTGTTTCATTCTATTTTCCAACGTTTTTCCAGTTTGACCAACATGCAAGCTATCACGAGACTTACGTGGAAACTGGTATACACATAGCCAATCACCACATCTTAAATCAAACGCAGAACACCGTAATCCAATTAGTCTTTAGTAGCTTGAACCAACTGCAAAGAAGAGATAAAATCAAGAAATATAGTAATATAAATCCACCGAGATATCTAGAGGGAAGGAGCGTCGTCTCCCATCGTTCAGTTTTAATAGTTCCCCGTCTGTAATGAATTTTGGCTATAAATTTCTCCCTCGCGCTGGGACACAGGTGTAGGGTTGATTGGGAGGGAGAGTTTTCTGCTGTCAGTGGGAAATGCAGTTTGGAAATGTTGCGGAAACACGCCCAGTAAAATCATTGGTTTTAAGGGTTCAGTTTTCACAGGCAAAACGGATGTTTTTGCTTTCGTATGCTTGCTTTTTTTTAATTTTTGTTTTCGATTGTTCGTGTTTGCTTTCGGGCTGGGCATTCGCTTCGATGTTCCTGCTAACACTAAACTGAATTTATTCTGTTTCTTAATTGTCTGTAAATGTTCAATTATTCATAGATATCTGTCGTTATGGGAGAAGAAATATCGGAATTCACTTTTCTCTTATATATAAAAAGATCATCAATGTACCGTTAATTTTTCATATATTGACTCCGATGGATCCATTGTAATGTTAATAATTTATATACTGACTACGATGTATAAGTTAATGCCTTTTGGTTTTGCGAATATGATAGACAGACAGACAGAAAGAAAGATAGGTAGATCGATATATAGACTGGTAGATAGACAGATAGATACATACATACATACGAACATACATAGTCATTATAGTTAAACACTGAGAAAGCAGAAGTATATGGACAAAGGGCTACACCATGGAGAAAAAATAATAAAAAATTAACAGTATCTGGAAGACTGTAAAACAAGAAGACATATTCAGTATCATCAATAAAACATGTTCGGAAACTCTGACCCTAAATCTTGCTAAAGATATGAGGCCGAGGTAATTTATTCCCAGTGGAATCGTCGATATCTAGAAAATGATCTTCGTTTCCATTTCTTCAAGGCACTAGATAACCAGTGAAAGGGTTGTTCTGCTAAACGTAATTTCTTGTTTAGTATGATTAGTTACTGCCCCCAAATAGAATAACATAGCATTTGCTTCGTTTAAATAAGCCTCCTTAAGAGGGAGTGACGCCAGTGCACCTCATGTGGTGCACTGTAGGCATTACTTAAGGTTTTTGCTGCGTGCCTTCGGCCCCTGGCTGCAACCTCTTTCAATACTTTTACTGCACCTCCTTTCATATTCTCTTTCCTCCACCTTACTTTCCACCCTCTCCTGACAATCGATTTCGGAACTGCGAGGTTTTCCTCCTGCAACCCGAGAAGCTAAAAGAGTTCAGAGGTCTTTCTTCATTTATAACTAACTAACTCCTCCTGTTACGTTTATCAGAGCTTTTACCGTCAGTTTCCGTTTCGGTGCTGAATGACCTCATAGGTCCCAGGTTTTGGCCTAAATTCTGGATTCAGTTAAATTCCATTCTTTCGAAAAAAGCGTAGCCCATCTGTTCCTTTCAGTAATATTTTAATGAAGATCCACTTTCCTGACTTAATCATACAGATTTCTACATTATAATTTCTGCTCTTATAGTTCTCCAATTTCTTCTATAATCTTATTCCTCCATCACTTCACATATCCTAGCGGTGTTAATTTATACATAATACCATCTATATAAAAATTTATATCTAATTCTCGTACTTATATAATACACGAACAATCACTACGATCTCGATTAACTTTTATATAATTTATTCCTTTTATCCTTTTAATTTGGCCCCAGTTCCCACTTCCTTTCTTCTATCTTGCTGTTGCACCAAGCCCCGCACCTCCATTTGAACCGTTTCAATCGTCGAATGGCTGGAAGTACCTCGTTGCTTGTTTTTATAGTCAAATTTTCATCAGTCACTGCCATATTTTTCTTTGTATTTATTGTTCTTCTCTTAACTTTTGATCCTATCCAAATAAACATCCATAAAACTAAAACCTTCCTTTGAGACACGTACGATACGGAGGGGCAATATTTCCACCGTGTATCGATCCAGACCGGGTATTAGATGCAACATTAAATCTCAGACACAGATAAATCACGCGGATCCTCAACATCTGCTTCTAACACTACCCGAGGAATGATAATTCTTGTCCCAAACTTTTGTGACACTTTTTTTTCCTCCCCTTCTGCAGACAGAAATTTCGTATGGTCGTTTGTTATATTTTGTTTGGCCCCTCTTGTAATAGGTGGTATACTGTATATTGTTAATTGCTTGTTATTTAAAGTGTAATTTTTTTTAGATGGCTGTTGATAAAGATGAGTCCTCGCCTATATTCAAATTGTTGATGAATATTTATTTACTTACACAATTTTCTATACGTTTACACATTTTTCGATGTGTTTACACAACTTCATATTTGTTAAAACTTTTTTTATTCGTCTACACAATTTTCTATTTGATTATACAATTTTCTGTTCGTTTACACAATTTTCTATTTGATTATACAATTTTTAATTCGTTTATACAATTTTCTATTTTTTATAAAATTTTCTATTTGTTTACACAATTTCAATTCGTTAACACAATTTTCTATTTGTTTATATAATTTTTAAATCGTTTACACAGTTTTCTATTCTTTTGCACAATTTTCTATTTGTTTACACCATTTCAATTCGTTTACACAATTTTTCATTTGTTTACACAATTATCTATTTGTTTACGGAATTTTCTATTGGTTTCAAGTTTTCTGTTCATTTGCACATTTCCTATTTGTTTAT
>NC_089744.1:76091016-76108516 GCF_040412425.1 Macrobrachium rosenbergii | reverse complement strand
ACAGAAAGAAAGCAGGATAATTGTTGTTGGCAATCATTTTACCATGCCACTTTCTCTGTCTGCTTTATTTCCATTTTAGCCAATGTTATTTCATTAAAAAGTCCTTTTCCTTACCATATGTACATTTGATAAGTCTTTATCACACAATTTCCCTTACCTGTAGAATAAATTTAGAATAAATTTCCTAGCATTTCGTTCTTATTGTCAAAAGAAGCACGGTGAATTGACCTAAATGAAGATACAACTGTACTTTGGAAATTGAACACTCTGTCCACTACCAACGTCGAGTGTTTTGGTAAAATGTTTATCAATAACAGCACCAAATATAACACTTTTTACGAATTTGAATGCAACTTTATTATTCGATATCTGCTGGAACCCTGTCTGATCATACTTTTCAGTCTAAGACTTCCGAGATCACTCTGTCAAACAAATCACAGTCAGTATAACAAATGAAACACAACGGAGCGGAGCCTTTTCTCCATAAATAAGGGGAGTAGAACGCACCAGTGTCTTACAGTCGAAGTCAACCTGACTTTACCAAGAAAAGACGCCCAGACAGCTGAGGCATGTCCTCAGGCAGTTTAGTTACATACCGTACAATGCCAGAGACCGCTCGTTTAGGGTGCAACGAGAACCTAATATACAGCAATGTAACGTTAGGTGATGTTATACATGCGTTAGTCTTACGGAAGGCCAGTATGTGAAGCTATTGTCGTCAAACTACAATGGAAAACAGTGGTACTTTTACGGCAGTTTTGTTTACATAGCAAGTTCTTCCATTTAAGGAATTAGTTTACTTTGTGTCAGTGCCTTTCTCTCTCTCTCTCTCTCTCTCTCTCTCTCTCTCTCTCTCTCTCTCTCTCTCTCTCTCTCTCTCTCTCTCTCTCTCTCTCTCTCAGCTTTGAAACTTGCCTTTGAGTTTATACATGGCTTATGTTTATAATGTTGGTGTTTCTTTTCATCCTTTTCATGTATAGGTACTTTTTGTTTTCATATTGCCATCATCGCTGTACTACTTTTACGGTTTCTTTGAAGACTGGTATAGCCATGTATAAACTCAACAAAAAGTATAGAGAGAGAGAGAGAGAGCACTGACACAAAGAAAATGTTTAGGTTTTCTTGGGCCTTCATATGAAGTATAAAAAAGAATCTTGGTCTACTTCAGTGTATAATTCACAGGAATCTAAGAATATGTATATATATATATATATATATATATATATATATATATATATATATATATATATATATGTGTGTGTGTGTGTGTGTATATGTGTGTATATATATATATATATATGTGTGTACACATATATATATATAAATATACACATATATATATATATACATATATATATATATATATATATATATATATATATATATATATATATATATATATATATACATAGTCTTAGATCTTAGATTCCTATGAATTATACATGAAGTAGACCAAGATTTTTTTATATATACATACAAGTCCTAAACATTTTCTTTGTCAGTGCCTCTCTCTCTCTCTCTCTCTCTCTCTCTCTCTCTCTCTCTCTTTCAACTTTTTTGTTGAGTTTATACATCAACTTTTATTGAATTTATATATATACTATATATATATATATATATGTGTGTGTGTGTATATATATATATATATATATATATATATATATATATATATATATATATATATATATATATATATATATATATATATATATATATATATATACGTGTGTGTGCGTATGTAAAACTCAGAGTCCAAACCTTGAATTTTATTATAATTTTCATGCAGAAAAAGCCCAATTCATCTAATGGCGAAATAAAGAAAAATAAAAGACACGAAGAATTATAATAGTTGCGCTAATTGCTTCCAATTCTCAGGTGACTATGGACCTGATATATAATTTGATGCATTCAGCTATATAATGGGAGGACCCCGCTGCATGAGGATTTCCCAATAAATCTCATTTTATGGAGATTAAAGCCAAATGAGAAAACTATTTTTAGGGGGAGGGGGAGGGCGGAGGCAAGGCCCGACGAATGCAAAATGCATAACAGGGAACAATTTGCGCGATTCCATTTTAATAATTCCGAATGCGTGGGCGAAAACATGAAAAATGCAGGAATTTTGCGAGATTAAACCGTGAGACCTCGTAGGTAGGAATTCTTGCAAATGGTACCTCATGCGATGGGTGTGGGGCGGGGGAAGAAGGAAAGGCATTCGACTGACTTCTGAAACGTGAATGTCGAGAGTGTTTATTCTTTAAAGGGTTGGAAGTCTTATTCTGTTCAGCTGAATTGGTATGAAGTAAACTCCATCTCCTGGAGCACATTTTTGGTTCGTCTAGACAAATGTTTTCTTGATCGAATTTAAGAGCGACTTATGTAAACATATTTGCATTGAGGTTTACATATGGAAGATATTCTATGCAGTAGTTAAATTTACTTTTTAATAAGAGTCCATGAAATATTTACTAAAGTTTGGCAGTGCACAAACAAGAAAATTATAATAAAAATATTCTTTTTTTGTTAAATTCAATCTTTAATTCACTGTAATTGAATATTAAGCCAAAAATTTATTTTATTTTCAAGCTTGCATAAAACATTTTTTTATTACCTAGAAGTAGGAATAATTTAATATTCATTCATCTCTTCCAATATAACAAAAATGTAGAAAAATAAATAAATACGATTAGAAAAATAAAACTCCCAGAGATTTCATTTCCACCAGGATATTACATTTACATTAAAGTTACCATTTTTGTCAATTAGCGTAATTAAAATTAAATTAAGAATCTCCCAAAGCCTCTAGCTTATATTTAATCTGCACTGCACTGCTCTCAGGAATATGTTCTTGTAAGTATTTTTTAGTCAAAGTTATTTATTATTACGTAGTGGATTGCAACATATTCAATAAATTTATCGTTCTTAATTTCTTTGCGGAATGTAAATTTTGCCCCAAAAATTCTGTAAGCTGATCAGGAAAATATTCAGGATGTGCTTACATAAAAATGTTATCGTCCCATGCTGCAACATTCACTATGATATATATTTATGTTCTAGTGGATTGTATATATATTATAAAATCGCCTAAAGTAATAGTGACTCTGCCTAATTATTTTAGAACAACTACAGACCAACTCAGTCGAAATAATTCTCAGTTAATAATGATTTATTTACTAAAGTTTTGTTTTGCGCAAACGAGAAAATCATAATAAAAACACTCTTTTTTGCCAATAACTTATATAATTTTCAAGCTTACATAACATACCTTTTTAATTACCTAGAAGTAGGAATAATTCGGGTATGCCGTAAATATACTCAGGTTTAATTATCAATCGAAATTTAAAAATGTTAAATCAACAGTTCTAAAACCAAATATTACTTGAAGGGGAGCGTTGACACCATAAAGCCCCATTATCAAGTAAGTGCTTATAGCTACCTTATGAATGAAGGATTTGCTTAAAATTTTCACCACTGATTCTTCAACTAATAATGGAAACTTTCTACGAGGGAAATTTAGAAATTCGACTTCTAAGTTAATTTTTTTTTTGCATTTGACAAACATATCCAAAAATGTTTCATAAATATGCAAAGAAAAGTTTCAATCAAAAATGAATTTCCCATGTACAAACTCAAGATATAAAAGTTATACTACACTCTGTAAAAGTTTCATCGAATTTGGTTCAGTCTTCTTGGAGTTGTACGCATTTATTTTTGAAAAAAAACTAAGTTTTGAGAAAACGGCAAAAGAAAAAAATATGGTTATTTTGTAATAGCTATGGAACTATGACAATTAGAAGACCGATTTTTGCACAAAAACTATTTTATTATATAGGAAATATGCCCTGGAATTTACAACATAATCAAATGAATAGAAATGTGCTCTCTCTTGATTTATATGTTACCTAAAAATTTACATATATATATTTATATATATATATATATATATATATATATATATATATATATATATATATATATACATATATATTATATACATATATATCATTTAGATATATATATATATATATATATATAATATATATATATATATATATATATATATATATATATATATATATATATATATATATATATATATATATATATATATATATATATATATATATATATATATATGAAGATAAAAAGACCCACAAAACGCTATTTGAACGTTGTAACCACATATTTCGAGCACTTCCTTCTGTGCCCCTGTTCACTGGTAAAATATGGACACATGATGTGTTATGAGAGTATATATACAAAACATATGTAGGCGTATATATACTCTTGTAACAGATCATCTCCCCATATTTTACCAGTGGACGGGGCACAGAAGGAAGTGATCGAAATGTATGGTTGTGTTCAAATAGTATTTTATGGGCAACGTTCAATTATACTGTTGTTAGGAAAAGATATATATTATTTATATCTTATATATATTATACTGTTATATATATATTATAGGAAATATATATATATATATATATATATATATATATATATATATATATATATATATATATATATATATATATATATATATATATATATATATATATATATATATATATATATATATATATATATATGTATTTCACATTTATCAGTGCAACGATTTTTCATAACGTAAAAATTAATCAATTTATGCTATCAATATAATGTTTTCTTCACAGTCTATAAAAATAGTATGTGCTACCTATAAAAAAATTGTAGGCTATATGCTATCAGTGCGAAATTTTTTTTATGAATTATAAAAGCAAATGCCTTAATGAGGTTAGGCCAGGACATAGTGTTCTAGGAAAGGTTTGATCCATCGTTTTACACTCGCCCTAAAGATTTCTTCATAACCTATGAAAATATATGCTATCAATATAAATTTTCTCCATAACCTATATACGCTACCACTGTACAGATATTGGAGAGGCAAATAAACAAACAACTGCGAGGATAAAGTAAACAAATGCTGAACAACCAAGCCTACACAAGTCACGAGTCAGACGACAACTCACTGCAGTAAAATCAAGCTTTGTGGTCTTATATAATTATTATAATTTTATGAAAAGTAGTAATCACTAATTAGAATATCACTAATCACTGTTATGAATATCACTAATATAGGAAAACAAATCCCTTACCTAGAAATGGCTGTTCTGGCGTTGTTGCTATCCCAGGCGAGACAATTGCCGTATGGTTCCGTCCTTCTCTTGTAACAAACTTACGAGACGCAATCGTTCAAATTTCTCCCTCATAAGGATGGTACTTCTCTTGCTTACGGCACTGGAATTGCGTGAATGCACTACACGGTAAGAAAATCCCAAAAAGAAATGCATCACAAAGCACTAGGATATCGCTTGAACCAGAACCACACAAATCGAGATGGTTTGTTGGTAAAACCCCGACTCTCTGTTTGGGACTGTTACGTACTTATAAAATTTCATATTTCCGAAAATACGCTGCAAAAATATGTCAAGAAATATAAAATATTATATGTATATGAGTTGTAATGGTACGTCTGTGATACGACAATGACGAGTTCAAAATATCGAGATATATAGATATATATTACTTTGATTTGATACTTTTTTTTTAGAGAACGAACCAGCTCTTAGCGTAGAAAATGGGTAGTTTTTAGTAGGATACTGAAGTAAATTTCTCTCTCTCTCTACCATCGAGAATTAGCAAGTCATACAGACATTGTACGACAATTTGTCGCTCAGGGCGATATCGAGATACATAGATACATATTTACTCTGATATATTTTTTGAAAGAAAGAGCCAGTTTTTAACGTAGATAATATGTACTTTAGTAGGAAAGTAAAGTATGTTTCTCACTTCCACCTAGAAAGTCACACAGAAATTTTGCGACAATTTTTCAGTCAATGCCGCTCAGATGCCGGTAAATGCGGTGAACAAATATGTAAAAGAAACCCACCTAAAAATTTTCTTTTAGGAATAATATTTCAGAACACGTTTATTTAGACATATACCAGTCCAGAACTGTAAAAAAGTAAAAATCGAAAATTCTCGAAATTCGGCAGTCGCCTCCCCCCTGAACGGAGACTACTAAGTTTACTTAGAAGTCATTTTTGCTATACCAGTAAAATTCTATGTAGAAAAATTACACAATCTTCAGTGAATGTAATGGTTATAAGTATTCAGTTATAAACTGAATATTTTTCATTTGCTGTACAGTATATTCAGTAATTTTCAGTACCTTTCCTCTTACGTTAGTTTTAATTCTTGCCAGAGTCCCTCCGTAATCCCTTTCAGGTTTGGTGTCTATTTAAATTAGGAAAAGAAGATTATGTTTTTTATAAAACAAGAAGGAAAACTATGTTTTTCATAATGCAAGAAAGAAAATTACGTTTTCTTAATGCAAGAATAAAAATTATGTTTTTCATAACGCTAGAAAGAAAATTACGCTTTTCTTAAAGCAAGAATAAATTTATTTTTGTCATAAAGCAAGAAAGAAAATCACGTTTTTCTTAATGTAAAAAAGAAAATTATGACTGTCATGAAGCATGAAAGAACCAGGCAAATGACGTGAAATCACCCTTTGCCCAACAAATATAATCAATCGTACGTTTAAATCAGATGTATCATTACACCCAGTTAACTGATGATTATGCAAACGTCTGTTAGAGCCACTTCATTTGAATATCTCTCGAAAGGTATTGATTGAGTCAATGAGGTTCCAGGTATGACTGGAGAGTTCCTGTTCTTGTTCATTAGACGGGGCAAATCTAATCGGATGTATTTGCCGTGAATCACTGACGCCACTGAGTTAAACCTCGTTAGCCATCACTCAATTGATTTCAGATCTAATTTAATGGGTAGTGATACTGTATGGAAGATTATTAGTTTCCGAACGATTGGCCATTCATCATACTCTCTCTCTCTCTCTCTCTCTCTCTCTCTCTCTCTCTCTCTCTCTCTCTCTCTCTCTCTCTCTCTCTCTATATATATATATATATATATATATATGAATTTACATATATACATATATATACATTAATATGTATGTGTGTGTGTATGAATTAAATTTACATACACACACATATATATGCATATCGTCAGTCGTATAATTACTGTTTTCAGACTCCTTCCCACGACACGGTCTCTAGGAAAGGTTGTCTGATTTTTATTCCATGTTGTATAAGGAAAAGGGGCGTAGCCATCGCCAAGGAGAATTACTTTGGTCCTCATAGCTGTTGAGAAGGACATTCTACGCGGTCTGGATTCCGCATTCGGCAGTCATCAGTTAACTTTCAGCAGTCAGTAGTTAACTTTCAACAGTCATCAGTCAACTTCCAGCAATCTGCTACGACTCCAGTCTCAGGAAGATGCTCTGCTACCTGTCTGGAACTTACCGGCAGTTTTTACTGTTCAGCTCGTCAGCCGGCAATCTGAGACACACTTCGTCTTCTGGCGGTCATGTTTTTGTGTGTCCGTGCAGAGAGTCCTTCCGTGTTTCATTGCCTTTGACGAGGAAACTTACCAGTTGCCAGGGCAAGACACCTCCACGGAAGACATCATGGGTACCTTAACGCCTGCTGTCGTCATGATTATATTTTTCAAGACTGCCATGATCTGTGTTTTCTGGTAAGGATTCTGTGGAATTATTGACAAGGCACATGATTTTTTGGAATTTGGTAAGGGAAACATTTAAACAATCGTGTTGAAGGAGAAGGGGAACTGCGCCCGAAAAAGTGGATATTTATTATCTAACCCGGAACAGAAAAAAAATATGAAAGAAAAAGGCAGGAAAGACAGTAAGGGAAGGAAGCTACATGATCTATTTTATTTTCTTTTTGTGAAGAATTTATTATTGTTGTAACGTTTCCCACCCATTAGTATAATTTAGTTTTTAAATGTAGGTTTAAATTAGTAGGTTTAGGTTTAGCATTAAGAGTTTATCAGTTTTATCTATTTCTGTCAGATACCAAGTCTAGCCTGGTATAATTGTGGGTGGCAGAAGTTTTCTCTTTTCTCTTGCAACTTTCCATCAATCTCGTTTAACTGTGAGATTAAATGTTTTTCAGGTTTGTAGTGTGCTAAGGTCTGAAAGGTGCTTATATATGACTGTGTCTTTTCTAACAGTAATATCTTTCTTTTCCTGGACGATTTAAATTATTAATAAGCATAACTTTGTACAGTGATATTTCATGTTTCTACCCCCCCCCTCCTCTAGTTGACCAAAGCTCAAGTTTGTATAGTTATTTTTTTCTTTAAAGATCGGATGAACCATTGACTCTTTGCTCTGACATGTGCATTTACTCTCCCATGCATCCCTGAGTCAGAATTTGAAGTCTGATAAGAATCCTCATGTTTTACTTTTGGTGTTTTTATGTGCCTCTGACACGAACCGATAATTCGTTGCCTTTAAAACATCTGTTATGAGTGTTAAGGAGTATATGATAATTTATGTAATGAGTATCTAGGGGCTGGGCACAATATATGCGAGTATATATATGCTGTTTATATATACATAAATATATTCATATATATATGTATATATATACATATATATATATATATATATATATATATATATATATATATATATATATATATATATATATATATATATATATATATATATATATATATATATATATATATATATATATATATATATATATATATATATATATATATATATATATTAAATTGAGAATACCAATGCATGAAAAAATGAACATGGAATAAGGAATAGTTGACAAACATCTGATTTGTAAAAATTTTTTCTATTAAATTATAGCCGCTTTTACTACTGACTTTCTTTATTCCTTTCTGTAACTGACATCCCTTGATAAAAGTAAATATAAGTGGGTGGGTTTTACAAAGAAAATAAAAGAAACTTAAAAAATAAAGTCATGTTTTCGTCTTCAACTTTACTTTTCTCTTCGATTCAATGGACCACTCGAGAAGAGTCCCATTGTCTCCACTTCCTCCTGATAATGAAATTCTCCAATAAATCAGGGATATGACTCTGTTCCGAAGAGCTCATTTATATTCTAAACTATCTTATCCCCTTCTTTTATTCATCTTTAATCAACTCAGAACGAGGAATTCATAAGAAAGGCATTTTCTAAGTTGTTAATATTACAATTATTATTGGACCATAATTGGCAAATGTTCATACGTGGTAAAGAGAAATATATTCGCAGCATATTTACAGTAGCCTTATATTCTGTATTCTCAAAGGAAGTAGTGAAATGCGGGTTTATAAACCCGTAGAGTTTAATAGCAGGTTTCCGGAATGTGGAACCCGGAGTCGTACCTCAGAAATTCCTCTCGGTTTTCCTCTTGACGACAAGAGGAAAACCGAGAGGAAATTTGAAGTGCAACTCCGGAATCCATCTGCTGGAAACCTGCTGATAAACTCTACGGGTTTATCCTTCCGCCTTTCACTACCTCTCCTATATACAGAATAGCTATTATTATTATTATATATTATTATTATTATTATTATTATTATTATTATTATTATTATTATTATTATTATTATTATTATTATTATTTATTACAAATTCTATTAAATATTATATAAAATACATCCATCCATCCATCCATCCATGTATATATGTGTATGTGTGTCTATATTTATATCTTCTTTTTAACGTGCTTTTTTCCCATTTGTACTAGTATGGGGTAGCGTATGTACATGTATTGTACCAGTCATCAGCACCCTTTCTCCCAGCAGTGAAGAGTCGTTGTGTGGTTAGGTCGACAGTCGAGACGTGTGAGGTGTCTGTTATGTTTTTAGAAGATGTTGGAGTGGTTTTGTTTGTGTGTGTATTAGTTTGTAACACCCATTTGCTTTTAAGAAAACTTATCCATTGATTACATACATAATCCCGGGGTGTCTACACAGATGGCAAAGTGTCCGCCTCTCTGACAGGTCGGCTGCGGATTTAAATCGCGCCACAGACCTCTAAGAAGTCCGAGGCTGCTGCTCTAACCGACTTGGCCATCGAGGCTCTATGTCTGTATATTTATATATGACATCTAAATGCATACTTAGATATCATATATATATATATATATATATATATATATATATATATATATATATATATATATATATATATATATATATATATATATATATATATATATATATATATATATATATATATATATATATTTATATATATATATATATATATATATATATATATATATATATATATATATATATATATATATATATATATATATATATATATATATATATATACATACATATATATATATATATATATATATATATATATATATATATATATATATATATATATATATATATATATATATATATATACATACATACATACACACATACATATATATATATATATATATATATATATATATATATATATATATATATATATATATATATATATATATATAATCTGAACGTCAGGCAGGATACATTCTTAGTGCCTACGAGTATTAGCAGACTTCCTACCTAAGCAGATGAACTACCCGATAGTTAAACTATATTTCAAGATCACAACCTTCCGACAAGAGGCCCTTTTGGAACCACACACTCTCAGTATAACCCCAAGCGGCCCACGAGTCAGACGGTCGGCGAGGATACGCCAAATGACCTTTGACCTTCACAAAAGCAGACATGCTTTGAGTGAATCTGGCGTCAGCTGATCGAGGCCGAGCGCCGAAGGCCGTGCGTGAAAAACTTCGGCTGTAACTTAGCTATTCGAAAAAAGCAAATAATTTGATCACAAATTTAATTATCATTCATCAGGAAATATTTTCAAAGAGGCGTGTCGACGAGAAGTTTTCCATTCCAGATGTTATGAGTGGTGACATGTCATTTTAATTTTTTTATGTGCTTTATGTTATACTGATAAATATATATATATATATATATATATATATATATATATATATATATATATATATATATATATATATATATATATATATATATATATATATATGTATGTATGTATATATACACACACACACACACACACACACACACACATATATATATATATATATATATATATATATATATATATATATATATATATATATATATATATATATATATATATATATATATATCATATATATCTGTCCATTTACGGCGAGAATTTCGTAACGAATTGAAATTTTTGTTAATTATATGCTGGATGAGTGAGATACACTCCCATGCTCATGAGGAAATATCTTATTGAAGTAATATCAGTGTATACGAGATATCAATGTACGTTTCTTGCATTGATTCCATCAAAGCGTTTCGTTTATAAAGTTGGAACGATGGATTCTGCAGGCTCTGTAATGTTTTAATACGTTGCAAATTGCTGTTAATAAGCTTCTAAGGACTCTAGATGAGCAACATAAGCACAAAAATATTAAAGAAACTTGTAAATAAAAAAAATATATCTCAAAATTTAGGAGTTTCACTTTCTTCCAAACAGCAACGCATGAAGTCCGCGGAACTCACTGTTTACTGTTAATTGGGAAAAAAATATATCCTGCGTTTCGACTGGTCGATGAAAATTCCCCTAACCCTAACTCTGATTGGTTGTCCCATAACCGTTACCATGGCAACATCTGGAATATTTAGAAGAAAAAAACTAAATTGTTAATAGAACAGAACAATGGGTAACATTCATTTAGATTTATTGTGATTCTTAAAATTTAAATATTAAGAGAGTTTTTTTCATTACCATCATCAAAACATTTCTTTGAAGGTTTATTTTTAATGTTCTGGCATTACTTCTAAAAGTCGTCTGCTCTTCATATACATTACCTCAAGTTATAGTAACAATGACGTCTCTTTTTTACTTGTAAACAAACGTTCGTTTTTTTAACTTAGTATTGTGAGCAATGACATACTTAGCTTAATTTTGTTACGTCTACGGCAAACATTTCAGATCAGTCTGTGTTTCATATTACTATCTGCTTTTATGATTGGAAATGAAAGAAAAGTTGGAAGATAGCGATATATAACAACGATTTCGTAAGCTTAGTAAGATACAGACGTGACGAAATAGTTGCCATATATGACTATCTTGTAACTTTCTTCGACAATTATTTTCATAGATGAATCCTGCAGGAAGTATATTAGTGATGATATTCACAAAATATTTTCTAGTATTTTCATATGAAGTATAATAGGAATTTATACTATGATTTTATTTATTATACTTAAAAAGGATTTTATTCTGTATTTTCCTTTTCAAATAAAAATAGTTTTTTATTTGAGTGCTATATATCAACGTCAGGTCTCGTGGTAACACCTTTGAGACAACCAATCAGAACTCGATTTAAGTGTATTTCCCCCCTCATATAACGTTACTTCGAGTATTAACCCTACTTGTGCGTTGCTGTTTGGTAAAAAATGAAGCCCAGTTTTGAACCCTTTTTTAATATTTATCTTTTTTACTAAGCTTCTGTGGCTTAAGTTGATCATTTAGCCTTATGAGGCTTTTTGGGAGTAATTTTGATCATTATTAACAACATATTAACGAGCTTTTCAATATCATATATGGTTTTCACCTTATATAGCAAAACACATATTCAGCAAATTCTGAAGATCATCATCACAGAAACTTGATCTCATAGAAAGGCCAGATAAAATATTTACAAATGATGTAAAAATATTGTTATTTGTTGTAGATTCTATGAATCAGTCATGTTTCATTAATTAGAATGAGATTGATCATGTTTTTAATTCCTCAATATTCTGCATTTTATAGAAGAATTTATACTTACTGTAAAATTCTCAATAAAAATATACATTTCCAGTTCAAAAATATAAAAGAAAACACCAGTTGAAGAATATCATTAACAACAGAGCTCTAAAGGATTTTTTCTCTCACCTAGGGTATGTGGGAGGGCCCTACATGTATTACAAAGTTTTTCCAATGCAAATAAAATCTGGCGGTGCCGGATATACCTGTAATAAAAAACCTTTTTTCACCTCAGACGGTAATGTATTTGATATAAGTTCAGATAATTTAATCCAACAAAAGTAGTAATTACAAAATCATTGCAGAGACTTAGCATTGCTATAAAAATTGATAATTTGTTACAGTTTCTTCTCAACAACGCCCCCCCTCCAGAACAAACATACACAAAAGCACAGGCTTTAAAGATTGGAAATTCCATGGGTTTGGAAAAGTTGACAACAGCAATGCATAAAACTGGAGGTTGTTCTACATATCTACTATTTTTATGAATGAAACACGAAGATGCTTGTAAACAATGGTTCTCGTGGACACTTCTGGGGAGCTACCAATAACAATTCGAGTTTTCAGCAGCCAATCGAAACGCAACATACATTTCCCGGCTAAAATACCGGTATTCGAGTATCAACCCTACTTATGCCTCGCTGTTTGGCAAAAAATGGAACTCTGAGTTTGGATCCTTTTTTAATATTTTTCTTTTTTTTATAAAGTTTTCGGGGTTTATGTCGATCATTCAGCCTTATGAGGCTTACTGGGAGTAATTTCGAATATAATTAACAATATTAATGAGTTTTTTTATGCCATATGTGGTTTTCACCTTCTGTAGCAAAACAGTTTTCAACAACTACTAAAAGACAGATGTAAGAATTTCATTTGTTGCAATTTCTATGTATTCCGTGAAATTTTTGCCGTTAGAATGTGACTGGTCATGTTTTTAGTTCCTCCCTCTGCTGCTTTTTAAAGAAGGATATCAATTCATTGAAAAATTCTCAGTGAAAATATATATTTCTTGATCAGATGTATAACGCAAAGCGCCAAATAAAGATATCTTAATCAAATTATCATTAACAGAACAGCTCTGTAGGATTTTTTTTTACATCGCCTGAGATATGCGTGAGGACACTACATGATTTACAAACTTTCTGCAATGCAAATAAGATTTGGCAGAGTTGGATATACCTGCAATAAAAGACTTTAAATTTTCTTTTACCCCAGAAGAAAAGTAGTATGTTGCAAAATTGTTGTAGAGAATTAGCATTGCTACAACAATTGATCATTTATTACAGTTTCTTCTCAAAACTGAAAAACAAAAGTGTAAGCATACAAATAGTGGAAGAAATTCCTTCAGGTTTAGAAAGCTTTACAACAGCAACGCATAAAATTGGAGGTTGTTATACATAGCCACAATTTCTATGAATGGAACATGGAGATGTTCGTAAACAATGGTTTACGTGGAAGCTTCTATGGGGCAACCAATAAGAATTCGAATTTCACTTGTCTTCAGCAGCCAGTCGAAAGGCAATAAATATTTCCCGCCTACACGAGGAATCTGTCGAGAGTTCCTCTGACTTATTCGTTGTTGTTTGGAAAAAATGGAACTCCGGCATTTTGAGTCAGATTTTTATACGTTTTCTTTATATATATATATATATATATATATATATATATATATATATATATATATATATATAATATATATATATATATATATATATATATATATATATATATATATATATATATATATATATATATATATATATATATATATATATATTTTTGGGGCCATTTACATTATTGATAGCTTGGACTGTAGAGGCTTATTGTAGCATTCTTAAAAAAATTTAAAAGTCTGGGTTTCTATATTCAGAAGTAAATAAAGTTATTTGGTTTATTTCTTAGTTTTCAGTAAATTAAAGAACACCATGACAACAGGTATAAATATTATAGTAAGGCTAAATAAGTAATATAAAAAACTTAAGAATTATGTTATTTATTGCTATTTCTTTGCATGAAAAATATTTCTGCCATTAGATAATTCTGACTGGGTTTTCAGTCCCAAATAAATACTGTTACTGATCACATAACTAGAGATGTAAATTTACATAACATTTCTAATGAGTTTTTCTATCACCTAAATTATGTGTGAGTTCCCTCCAATATTGCAACGTTTTTGCAGTGTAAACGAGATTTGGCACTACTGAATAATTCTGCAATAACCGATTTTTCTGCTTCATTTTGTTATCTGAAATCAATTTTTTCACATCTCTGATATGAGTTTAGATATTTCATGTCAACAAGAGAAATTGCAGCATATTTCAAAATCATTGCATAAAACCAGAATTACTAAATAGATAGAAGGGAAATTCCTTAGAGTGTATTAAGGTTTCCAACAGCAACGCACAAAATTGGTGGGTTTTCCACCCTTCCATAATTTCAAATGAAGTGCGAGTCTGTTTGTAAACAATGGATCCCATGGAAACAAAGCGACTATGGTACAGGCAATAAATATTCGAGCTATGGTTGCTTTCAGTAGCCAATCGGAATGCAGTATATATCTCTACCTAAACTAGCAGTAAATTGAGTGTTCCTCTTGCCTATGCGTTGATGTATGGGGGAAAAAATGGAACACGTCCATTTTTTGAAAAATTTTTCGTACCATTTTAAAAAGGATTTACTCCTTTTTTAATCAGTTTTATTTAGATGATTTTATTTTAGGCAAGTAACAACAACCTTTACACTGAAATGAAAATTTTGTTACATTCGCAGTTTCCTCTTGTTTAATTAACAAAAGTTTGGTGCAGTAGACATTTGATTATTGCATGATGAAGAGTATGAAACATTAGGCCTTGTAAAGACTCTTTAATGCTTATTTATGAGACATTCGATATTCAAATGAAATGAGTGTATTCATTGCGTGAAAAATAGAAGATAACTGTGTGATGACTCTTTAAGGTGAGCATTTGTATAGTAAATGCTTAACTTAAAATAACTTCCCCATAACTTTCAAAGATATCTTTCTATATAGTGCTTGTGTACAATAGCTACAGAATCAGAGCTGGACTCAGTTGTGGCAGAAACTTCTTTTGAAAATATTGTTATTGTTTTAGCAAAAGACAGGAAGACCCTGATCATATGAGGACAATCTGGACAGTGATAAAAATACAAAATTTCAAGTATCTATTAACTTTTCTTCTTGGTTAAGAAATTCTTGCATATAGCCAATTGATGACAGTAAGTCAATATAAGTTACATCTGCTTGTGATTGATTGATAACAGTATGTTAATATATGTTACATCTGCACATAGTAGATAGATGACAGTGTCATTACAAGTTACATCTGCATATAGTTGATAGATGATAGTGTCAATACAAGCTACTTCTGCATATAACTGATAGATGACAGTTAGTCAATATAAGTTACATCTGCATATAATTGATAGATGACAGTAAGTCAATATAAGTTACATCTGCATAAAACTGATAGATACCAGTAAGTCAATATAGGTTATATCTGCGCATAATTGATTGATGAGAGTAGGTCAATGTAAGTTACATCTGCTTATAATTGATAAATGACAGTAAGTCAATGTATGATACATCAGTAAACAATTGATTGATGACAGTAAGTCGATGTAAGTTACATGTGCTTATAACTGATTGAAGACAGTAGATCAATGTAAGTTACATCTGCATAAAATTGATTGATGACAGTAGGTCAAGTTAAATCTGTTTTAATCCATGCATTGACTTTCTTATTAGAACTGATACCACATTAACCAGAGAATTTTGCCCATTTAAATTTCTCTTGCTTTAAAAGATAATCAGAACTCCACTACACTTAATAAACAGTCTATGTTAATCCTGATTATCCACCAGTGCTGCTTAATATTCATAAAACCATAATTTCCCCGTCAGATTTCGAGTCCAATGTCAGCGAATTTTTTGTGAGTAGTTATTTTCCCACCAGCCAACAAATGTCAGCTTCGGTAGTTTCATTTGAATACGACCGTCCTTGACGCCGTCTGTTATTAGCCGGCATAATAATTGGTTTCCACACTTGGATATTGAAATCCAGATCGCGGTCGGGGGCTTGATAATGGAAAGTCAGAACAATTCCAACCGAGCTTTACGACGCGTTTTGTACACTCTGCTGCTCTAATATATTACTGAAAAAAACTCTATTTCCGAGTAAATTGTAAATATCCGTTACAGCGCGTCAAACGACGCTCACAATGTTTATGATTTTGGACAAAAGAGGAAAAAGATTCATTAATTATTCGCGCGTATCCACAGCGCGATCGTTCCCCCTGACACATTTCGCCGGCGATGGCTGGACCGCAAATTTAGATTTAATGAATAAAACGATGTAGCGGCTCGCGCCGCGGCCGCGGATTATCGTTTTCACGTTCATCGGAGGCAGATGTGTCGTAACGATATCGTCCATTTGGCCGAATATCGATAGACTGACTCATCTAAATTGTCTTTGGTGTAAATTGTAGTCCCTCTATCCAGAGAGTGTGAAAGGGACGCCATAATTAATTACGAAAACAACAGATGGGTCTAGTGCACCGACTGGATTGATTTGTGAGAATTTTGGTTATAAGGCTGGGGCACTTTCTGGCATTCAACGCTTAAGACAGTGAAAGGCGAGAGTTAGAGAGGTTGGATGGCAAGATTGAAGAAAGGAATTGGGAACACAGGTAAAGTAAGAGTCTAAATAGCTGGTGCAGTTACGGGCTGAAGGGACAGTGCAAACAAACTTTAG
>NC_089744.1:76083516-76086016 GCF_040412425.1 Macrobrachium rosenbergii | reverse complement strand
TTTACAATGATATATATATGCACACACACACACACACACACACACACACACATATATATATATATATATATATATATATATATATATATATATATATATATATAATATACAAAATGATTTATGTAGGTATAAAATTTTATTTCCGATAATAGTTATCTTTAGCCGTTATTTAATGATTTTTTAATCAAAACAAATTTGATTTCTTACTGTAAAAGACAGAAAATATCCATAGAATCTATTAAAAGCAACACATCACAAGAAACACAAAATATGTACTCGCTCCTTTGCCATAAACAAAATATATCCAAAGGTTATGGTGCAGTTCATTGCCTTACGAATACCAAATTCAAATAAAATCAACTTTGAAAATCAGCAAAAAAACATTTTCCACATGGGAACTTTGTTAAGAATCAGGAAAATATCATGAACGTGGTGTCGAAGTCGCCTTTATTCGAGAAAACTCACGTCAAATTTTCTTATCTAAATGCTAATGGCTACTGTCACATTGAAGACTGGCTGTCCTCAACGATTGCGGGTTGATACCTTGAAGAAGGTAAAGACGATTCTGCAGGTTTGGACGATTGCTTGAATGAAGGGAGACCTCTCTCTCTCTCTCTCTCTCTCTCTCTCTCTCTCTCTCTCTCTCTCTCTCTCTCTCTCTCTCTTCGTTAATGCATTGATGTAATTTATTCCTGAAACAGTAGGTGATCCTTTTATTAATTATGCGCTCTCTCTCTCTCTCTCTCTCTCTCTCTCTCTCTCTCTCGTTTTAATTTCTGACGTAATTTATTCCTGAAAAAGTAGGTGATCATTTTATTAATTATGTTCTCTCTCTCTCTCTCTCTCTCTCTCTCTCTCTCTCTCTCTCTCTCCTTTGATGTACTGATGCAATTTATTCCTGAAACAGTAAGTGATCCTTTTATTAGTTATGCTCTCTCTCTCTCTCTCTCTCTCTCTCTCTCTCTCTCTCTCTCTCTCTCTCTCTCGTTTTATTAACTGACGTAATTTATTCCTGAAAAAGTAGGTGATCATTTTATTAATTAATTATGTTCTCTCTCTCTCTCTCTCTCTCTCTCTCTCTCTCCTTTGATGTGCTGATGCAATTTATTCCTGAAACAGTAAGTGATCTTTTTTAGTTATGCTCTCTCCTCTCTCTCTCTCTCTCTCTCTCTCTCTCTCTCTCTCTCTCTCTCTCTCTCTCTCTCTCTCGTTTTATTAACTGACGTAATTTATTCCTGAAAAAGTAGGTGATCATTTTATTAATTATGTTTTCTCTCTCTCTCTCTCTCTCTCTCTCTCTCTCTCTCTCTCTCTCTCTCTCTCTCTCTCTCTCTCTCTTCTTTGAAGTACTAATGCAATTTATTCCTGAAACAGTAAGTGATCCTTTTATTAATTATGCTCTCTCTCTCTCTCTCTCTCTCTCTCTCTCTCGTTTTATTAACTGATGTAATTTATTCTTGAAAAAGTAGGTAATCGTTTCATCAATAATGGTAGCTCACATATTATCATTAGCATCATAGTTATTATTATTATACATCTACAAGCGATAATTGAAAAATTTATTTTGTCATTATTATTATAAAATCATCAAGTTATAATGACATAAGTTGTTGTTGTTGTTATTATTATTATTATTATTATTATTATTATTATTATTATTATTATTATTATTATTATTATTATTATTATTATTAAATAATAGTAATTATTATTATCTTTATATCAACAATCTATTTGGTTAAAAAGTTATCTTATTATTTTTATCATTACACAAAAAAAATTATAATTACAAAATGTATTTTATAATTTTTTCATTATTGCACCAACAAGCTACAATTACAAAATTCATTTTCAAACGTCACACACCGAAAGATGAAGTTCCATTGGAGAAATATTACACTGAAGTAACCACTTCACACACCAGCAAGATTGAGTTATCGGAATCAACCCTACGCGTATGGCGAAATTCATCTCAATTTTCCACACCAACACATCTGACAGTTCTGTCAGCTTGTCAGCCAGTCCCTCTCTGTCTCTCCCTCCTCTCTCTTCTTTCATCAAAAGACACGGAAACATTGTCACCTGTACTGACCTTCTGCAACATATAACATCTCTATGTTTCACCATCATTTGTATGTCTTTAAAATTCCCTTATAGAAACTATTTTGCTCCACTCTGGAGCATTAATCTTCCAATGGCTTCGCACAATAAATCTGTTAGGTAGATTCTTTCAGCATGGTTAAAAGATTCCACACTATGTTCGACTTACAACTGGTCATCCAGGCACCAAATTTAAGCGACGTTGGTCTGGCCAGTACTTGGATAGGTGGCCACCACCAAGGAATACCTGTCGTCCTTACCTTCTTCAGTCATCCACACTTCACTTCCAGAGAGGGAAATTGCCACAACAATTCCTTTATACATTTTACCAAGAAATGCCTGTCATCCTTATCACTCAGGTCATCCGCACTTCACATCCATAGAGGAGAATTGGCTCAAC
>NC_089744.1:76073516-76076016 GCF_040412425.1 Macrobrachium rosenbergii | reverse complement strand
AAAAGTGCGGACAGAGAAAGTGAGGACAGAAAAAGTTTGGACAGAGAAAGTGAGGAAAGAAAAAGTGCGGACAGAGAAAGTGCAGAAAGAAAATGTGCGGACAGAGAAAGTGAGGACAGAAAAAGTGCCACAGAGAAAGTAAGGACAGAAAAAGTGAGGACAGGAAAAATGCCACAGAGAAAGTGAGGACGGAAAAAGTGAGGACAGAAAAAGTGCCACGGAGAAAGTGAGGACAGAAAAAGTGAGAACGGAGAAAGTGCGGATAGAAAAAGTGAGGACAGAGAAAGTGCAGAAAGAAAAAGTGTGGACAGAAAAAGTGCGGATAAAGAAATAAGGACAGAAAAAGTGCGGAAGAGAATGTGAGGACAGAAAAAGTGCGGACAGAGAAATTGCCTACAGAAAAAGTGTGGACAGAGAAAGTGCGGACAGAAAAAGTGCGGATGGCGAAAGTGCCCACAGTGAAAGTGCGGACAGAGAAAGTGAGGACAGAAAAAGTGTGGACAGAAAAAGTGCAGACAGAGAAAGTGCGGAAAGAAAAAGTTTAAACAGAGAAAGTGCGGACAGAAAAAGTGCGGACATTTCAGACAAAGCAAACACAATAGCTTACTATTACAGAAAGCTAGTAATCAAATATCCTTAAAAGTAAATTAGTGGTGAAAGGTTTGACGTATGTTGATTGAAATGTCGGGGATATGGATTAAGAATGTCATGTTACTTTCACGTGTTGACACTTATATCTCTCTCTCTCTCTCTCTCTATATGTATATATATATATATATATATATATATATATATATATATATATATATATATATATATATATATATATATATATATATATATATATATATATATATATATATATATATATATATATATATATATATATATATATATATATATATATATAGAGAGAGAGAGAGAAGAGAGAGAGAGAGAGAGAGAGAGAGAGATAAAAGTCCAAACACGAGAGTAACAAATCCCAAAGGAATTACATAAATCAGGAGTACCACTCCGACATGGAAATTACTCTGACCTGCTACAGTTGGGCTTCCTATTTTATGTCACGTTTTTACGTTCACTGAACGCCTAGTGAGAGAGAGAGAGAGAGTCTCATACGCAGAGATGATATTAAAAATTCATTTGTCATTTCAGATGAGGGGGGTGTAACCCCCTTTTTTCTACCTGAGAACGATATTATGCTGCCACTGAATATTTTACTATGCTTTCGGATGCTAACAAGTGCGGTTTCCGGTATATGTCGCGTTTTGTATATTTTCTTTTATTTTTCTATTATGTCAGGTATTATCTATTCATTCTTGAAGTGTTTTACGTGTTGTATTGACGTAACAATCAATAACATACGCAGCTAATACTGACAACGAAGCTGTTTGAATAATTTTGTATATATAAAGTAAAGATGATAATGTACAATTTACCGTCATATATATATATATATATATATATATATATATGTAAATTATATTAGGCGTTCAGTGAACATAAAACCTTGGTATACAATAGGAAGCCTAACTGGGGCTATCATTTCCATGTGAGAGAGGTTCATCTACTTCATGTTAGTTAATCTCGCGTGTGGACTTGTATGTCTCTCTCTCTCTCTCTCTCTCTCTCTCTCTCTGTCTCTCTCTCTCTCTCTCTCTCTCTCTCTCTATATATATATATATATATATATATATATATATATATATATATATATATATATATATATATATATATATATTATATATAAAACATATGGGGTAAAATGAATGATAGGCTTTTGGTTGAGAAAGTCACATACATGTTGAAATGATAGACGGCGGAAGAGCAGTAAGGATTTGGACGAAGTAGAGTCTCTGTCGTTTAAGAGTGAAAGGAAACAAGTAAAAAATGCGCCGGAATGTCTTCGGCACAATCGAGTTTCCTATACAGCCACTTCAACGTATAATCAAGGCCACCGAAAATAGATCTATCTTTCGGTGGTCTCGGTATAATGCTGTATGAACCGCGGCCCATGAAACTTTAACCACGGCTCGGTGATGGTCTATCCTATATCGTTGCCAGAAGCACGATAATGGCTAACTTTAACCTTAAATAAAATAAAAACTAATGAGGCTAGAGGGCTGCAATTTGGTATGTTTGATGATTGGAGGGTGGATGATCAACATCTCTATTTGCAGCCCTCTAGCCTCAGTAGTTTTTAAAATCTGAGGTCTGACAGAAAAAGTGCGGACAGAAAAAAGTGTGGACAGAATAAAGTGCGGACGGATAGACAAAGCCGGCACAATAGTTTTCTTTTACGGAAAACTAACAGCTACATGTTGTCCCATAGTAAATTTAGGAAAACTTGCGATAGAACTGACAGGGATGCAATAAGGATGGATCTGGGTTTACAGGCTACCTTGAATTAAGAACATTTCTGAGAAAAATTTTTTGGGAAATTTCATGGTAATAGCAAAATCTGTTCAGGATGTACAATGAAAATGATAAGTTGTGTCAG
>NC_089744.1:76063516-76068516 GCF_040412425.1 Macrobrachium rosenbergii | reverse complement strand
ATTATATATACATATATATAAATATATAAATATATATATGTGCATATATACTGTTATATATATATATATATATATATATATATATATATATATATATATATATATATATAATGTATATATATACACATATATATATATATATATATATATATATATATATATATATATATATATATATATATATATATATATATATATATATACATATATATATATATATATATATATATATATATATATATATATATATATATATATATATATATATATATATATATATGTACGTATGTATGTATAAATAAACAATACTCACTTGGTCATCCAGTCAGAAAAAATAAGCACCACAAAGTCAAGACAAGAGACAGTTCACATAAACCCCAATTTATCCAGAGGACATGACACGTGTCTAAAAACTTCATTCGGAAAATGGATGCATGAAACACCATC
This sequence comes from Macrobrachium rosenbergii, assembly GCF_040412425.1. Taxonomy (NCBI): domain Eukaryota; kingdom Metazoa; phylum Arthropoda; class Malacostraca; order Decapoda; family Palaemonidae; genus Macrobrachium; species Macrobrachium rosenbergii. Next base: position 76,068,069 of record NC_089744.1, on the reverse strand, counting down.
AGTTCCTCGAGGAATATAAGAAGTTTATTAAGCGAGAAGGTTAGTTTCAGACCTCAAGCACAGCTGAACACGCAACCAGGGTGAATAAAGTTGCAAGCACTCGGCATTACCAACCACGCAACAGCAGGAACACTTTCTCACGCCCTTTGAAGTAAGTGCCACCTTTGTTGGCTTTAAGAGTGCTTTCAAAGAGAGGTTATATTACACGATGTCGATAGCATTCCGAATGAATTTTTTCAGGCAATCACAAACATTCATATATATATATATATATATATATATATATATATATATATATATATATATATATATATATATATATATACTGTATGTAATATATATATGAATATATATATATATATACATATATATATATATATATATATATATATATATATACATATATAGGTATATTTATATATGCATATATATATATATATATATATACATACATATATATATATATATATATATATATATATATATATATATATATATATATATATATATATATATATATATACATATATATAAAGCGACGAGGTTGTAGTTGCTAACATCATAAAGACAAGAAAGAAGGGAAACAACAACAAAAAAGTTCACGGTTGAACACTAAAGCAAAGTTTCAAAGCACAAGGCATCATAATTTCCAAACATTAAAAGTACACAATATATAAATACACATTCAAGGTAAATTTCAAGATGCAAATGCCAAAGTTACATACACTTTACGATGAAGATGAAATCATATACACAGCAAGTAATACACTTGTAAAACGGACCAACCAAGAGGTATGTTAAGGGAAGACTGTCAAGGAAAAAGTGGGTTAAGGTACAGGGAAGGCCCAAGAGAGGTAAAGAGGGATAGTAACAGACTGCTTGTTTAAGAGGGTAATAGGGTAATTAGCCGATTAATCAACGACGACTCAGTAAGGGCCAAATGGTGTTGGTTAGATGTCCTGCCGAAAATTTCGAAGCCCTCGTATTCGATTTTACATCTGCATTTGTTTGTAGGTTTTCTGATGTTAGAGAGCTTCGAGATGCAAATCTGACGCCAGCATTATATATATATATATATATATATATATATATAATATATATATATATATATATATATATATATATATATATATATATATATATATATATATATATATATATATATATATATATATATGTATATATATGCATGTATATATATACATATATGTATATATATTCATATGAATATATATATATACATATATATGAATATTATATATATATATATATATATATATATATATATATATATATATATATATATATATATATATATATATATATATATATATATATATATCACCACTAAAATGAAAGAAAGATTTCAGCTGTCAAGTGGAATTGAAATTGCATTCAAGATGATTTGAGTGTCTAGTACACAGCATATCCGACCACAGTCGCCTCGCTAATACCAGTTAATCCATAAAAAAAAATAAAAAAGAAAGAAACGAGAACCAGTGTGTTTCCAACCGATCTTGCTTGCAGCAGTCAAACTGATATTTCAGAAGCCGAGAATAGTGAATCTATGGCCACCCGCGATGACGAATTGGCCGCCGAATAATTTATTCCATTTAAGGGGATGGAAAACACGAAGGCCTTACTACTGCTTCTACGTCGTATAGGGTAAACTGGAACCACTCTGTGTGGTGTATATTACATTCCCCAAGATAAACAACTTCGGCACGTGGACGAGAATCGATAACAGACTTGTGTCGAGAAGTAAGTTAACTGAAGAAAATCTTAGTCTTATGAGAGACGTGAATTTTATTAAAATAGGTTGAAGTGTAGAATAATTAAATGAAGAATTTTCAGGCGCAAACAAGAACGTGAACAGAATTTATATTGATAGATTTAAAAATGAGAGAGAGAGAGAGAGAGAGAGAGAGAGAGAGAGAGAGAGAGAGAGAGAGAAAAAGCATAATCCTTGATAATTGATATTTACACCAAGGAGTTTTCAGTTTGTGAATTCATTCTCCTTAGAGAGAGAGAGAGAGAGAGAGGATAAAAGCATAATCCCTGAAAACCAATATTCACACCAAGAATGTTTTTTCAGTTTGTGAAAATATTCTTTCCTTAGACAGAGAGAGAGAGAGAGAGAGAGAGAGAGAGAGAGAGAGAGAGAGAGAGAGAGAGAGAGAGAGAGAGAGAGAGAGGATAACATTATAATCCATGAATATCTATATTTGCACAAAAAGGTGTTTTTTAAGTCTCTGTGAATTCATTCTTTCCTGTGTGCGTGTGTGTCTGTGTGTCTGTGTGTGTGTGTGTGTGTGTGTGTGTGAGAGAGAGAGAGAGAGAGAGAGAGAGAGAGAGAGAGAGAGAGAGAGAGAGAGGATGAAAGCATAATTCTTGAAAATCAATAATCGAGCTAAGGAGGTTTTTTGACCTCTGTGAATTCATTCTTTCCTTAGAGAGAGAGAGAGAGAGAGAGAGAGAGAGAGAGAGAGAGAGAGAGAGAGAGAGAGAGCTTCCTCATTGGAACGTAAATGCAAAATTGTATTCAACAGACGGAAGATTGGAAGTGTGACCTGCCGGATGCTGGCGAACAGAAACTTATCAGGGCTTCTGGAAACAGTATTAAAGCTTCTTTTGCACCGTCCCTTTGAGCACCAGTTGCATTGCTTCTCCTTTGATGCTTCATAATTACACTTCCTTTTGTCTCTTCCTGCATGGCGAACCGGTCTCCTACAATTTTGTTTTACGTAGAATTCTTAACTTATGTTTACGAGGAAATCGGGACAGCACTGGCAACCTAGAAATAACATAGGCGTACTTAAACTGCTTCAGGATATAAACTCTATGCTTTAAAGATTAGGTTTTGTGGATATATACTTTTTAATTCCAGCAGGGAACAATAGAATAATGTAAGATAAAGATAAATAAAATATACTGATATTCAATATTAGATTATAACATTCCACAGTAAAATTATACAATTGTTGTTTTACCATGAAAAAATTGGTTTTACAACAATAACAAGATTAAACCAATCTGTAAGTAAGTATAATATATGAATAAGGATACAAATATACATGCTCTCAACACAAATTACACACCACGCATAAAGAGAGAGAGAGAGAGAGAGAGAGAGAGAGAGAGAGAGAGAGAGAGAGAGAGAGAGAGAGAGAGAGACCTGACTCCAATTTGCAGTATTCAGATTAGGTGTGAAAAATAGTTTCAGTTTCCTTCGTGATCAAAACCATGCAAAAAGTCTCTCTCTCTCTCTCTCTCTCTCTCTCTCTCTCTCTCTCTCTCTCTCTCTCTCTCTCTCTCTCTCTCCGTCAAAAGGAAAAAGTAAAGACACAGTGAGTAAACCAGACCTTGCTTTTCATAGCAAATATACCTTCATGTGCTCACACAGAATATTTTATAGTTCACTTGTAATCTAATTAATGTTTCTAATGACAAACATCACCACAGGTGTCACCTCAGCCGAATAGCGGCTGAATTTAGCGACGCAAACTTTATTGACATATTGTTATTTTATTCCCGATACCTACAAGCGCCGCAATTTCTCCCCTATTGTTTTTTCCCTCGCTTTTAATGGGCTGATTTATCACTTCTGTCGAGGATAAAGCTCGCTTTAATTCCTGCCCAATTTATTTTTCTGTATATTCCAAACTGAGTTTGGATAGTCTCATTTGACTGTTTATCCTATCAACCTGTATATTTAAGATAGTTCCTCTTAATTATTGATCCTATTAGCCTGCATATTTGAGAATAACACGAAATAACAGTTAATTTTCTCAAACTATACAAGAAGTGACAAAGTAAAAAATGCGCCGAAATTTCTTCGGCGCAATCGAGTTTTCTTTACAGCAGCTACAGAGTATAATCAACGCCACCGAAACTGGATCTATCTTTTGGTGGTCTCGATATAATGTTGTATGAGCCACGGCCCATGAAACTTTAACCATGGTCCGGTGGTGGCCTAGCCTATATCGTTGCCAGACGCACGATTATGGCTAACTTTAACATTATATATCATAGGAAACTACTGAGGCTAGAGGGCTGCAATTTAGTATGTTTCATGATTGGAGGGTCAATGATCAACATACCAATTTGCAGCTCTCTAGCATCAGTAGCTTTTAAGATCTGAGGGCGGACAGAAAAAGTGCGGACAGAAAAATGTGCGGACAGAAAAACTGAGGACGGACAGACAAATCCGGCACAATAATTTTCTTTTACTGAAAACTAAAAAGTAATCCGTTCTCGTTTCATACGCAGATATTTGTTCTTCAGTATAAAAGGAATTCATGTCTACGCGAACATACTGTGTTATGGCCCATAGAAAAAAGGAATTCTGTTTTATGAAAAAAAAAACACCTACGAAAAATACAATCTATGGAGTACCAAGTCCTCGCGTCACTGACGAAATAGAAAATGTTGAAGAGAGACACCTGGCAGAGAGTCGAAAGCCTACTGTATGACAGATCATGGTAGAACTGTCAGGTACAAATTATTTTTAGCACGCTCGTTTCACAACGGAGACAGAGAGAGAGAGAGAGAGA
>NC_089744.1:76033516-76058516 GCF_040412425.1 Macrobrachium rosenbergii | reverse complement strand
ACTATTTTTAGACAATGTTTTTACAGTCTGGGATTAGATGTTTTTATACAAAATATTTTTAATAGTCTTGAAGTCATTCATTAAATTCGTGGACCGCCGCGAAACATTATTTTAAAGTGAGGTCCTGGGAAGACTTGGTAGCGAGCCAAACTGGAAAAGAAGAGCCCTATAAACCTTAACACGGAGGCGAACATTCTATCCACTTAGTGTAGTAAAGCTATTCATACCATAGGAAAGCCCGTAAAGGGGGAGGGCCGTCAGTGCACCTCATGGGGTGCACTGTAGGCATTACTAAAGGTTCTTTTCAGCGTCCCTTTGGCCCCTAGCTGCAACCCCTTTCATTCCTTTTACTCTCCCTCCGTTCATATTGTCTTCCTTCCATCTTGCTATCCACCCTTTCATTAACAATTACTTCATAATGCAAACTGCGAGGTTCTACTCCTATTACATCTTCCAAACCTACCTACTCTCCATCTCTGTTCCAGCGCTGAATGACCTCATGGGTCCCAGTGCTTGGCCTTTGGCCTAAACTCAATATTCCATTCCATTCCTACATTGATGGAACAGAAGAAACTCGTTACAATCACGTTACGCCTGGCAGATGATAGCATCAGTCTGCCACGTCGAGAAAGAAAATAAAAAAATGATATTTCCTGCAGTAACACTCGACAGTTATACTGGTAATAACATAAAACATATAAAATTTGGAACATTTGGTTTTTGGGGTTGCAAGAGTTTTCCCCCCAGACGGGGCGAGGTATGAAAGACGATTGCCTCGAAAGAAAACACTCAAACTTCTTAAGAAGGAGAGGTCGTTTCATACTTTCAACCTTTCCTCGCGGGGAAAGAAGCGATATCGATTTCAGAAATTGGTTGCCATAACGGGAAAGGAAAAAGTTGAAGAGGGAGCAAGAAATTAGGTTTTTTTTTATTTCTTTAGTTAACTGAATAAGTCAATCTTTAAAATAGTCTGGACATGAAAACGTATCTGTCAGTTATAAAAATATTAAAAGCGTCCCTAAAGGTTGTCAGCCTAAGATGTGTACTTGAATTGTTCAAAGCAAATAGATTCAAAAGAAATAAAAAAAAAGCAGTAACGTAGTCATCGATAACAAGGCAACAAAACTAATTTCTTTAAGTGCATTCATGAGTATAATAGCATCATTTCCTTGCCCGCCATTCGACAATCTAGTAATGACTGAACTATCAAGGTCCTATAAACTTACCCGCAAAAAACATGCTCATTCAAACACTATTGTGCTCGAGCCTCGGAGAATAATTTCTGTCGTTTTTCCTCCTTCCTCACAGACACAGACACATACACACACACACACACACACAGAAGAAACGAAACGGCCAATGTCCCATTCTCACTTTAACTGCTGAATCGCAGGTGGAACTTTGTTGTAAAACTTCCTCAACATTAACTGATTCAAAGACTCAAACAGAAGACTTATCAGCACCAGGAGCTCTTGAGAAGAAGTCTTCGTTTTTAAATGATTCCAGGCCATTTATATATAGCAATTGTTCCTCTTTTTTTGGACAGGCTGTGGCTGTCATCTGAATAATTTTCAATACCCTTTATGCATGGATACTTTTAGCCCATCCCTTCTGTCCATTAATACTTTGTGCGAAATTTGGTTCAAAAGGTTTCAGTGATTGTCTCACTCCAGAAGTCAAAATTTCACCTCTTACATACATACATGCATACACACACACATACATACATACATACATACATACATACATACATACATACATACATACATACATACATACAGACAGACATACATACAAACATACATACATACATACATACTCTCGGAAAACTTTGATCAGAAAAAAGCCCGTGTGATCTCCCAGCTTAGGTAAACTTAGGAACTTGTGTTTTAACGAACAGTATAATTTGAGGAGCAAAAAATCGAACATTTAAAACCCCATTTGATCATTTCAGGTTTTTTTGATTTTTAGAATAGAGTATATAAACTCTTCATGCCCTTCACATGCGAATTCAAGGCATAATCCTGTTATATTTTCATTCTAAATAATACAGGTTTTGTAAAACGAGTGGCAGAAAAAGGGTAGAAAATAAACGGTGAAAAATAAACAGTCAGAACAATAAAAAAAAAGCTAGGGCTTTTGTTTACACAGGAAAAGGAAACAGTCTGGCTAAATAGATATGTAAGTAATTGACACAGGAATGGTAGCAACTTTTACTCAGTTTTTTTTTACTGGAAATAAAAAATCCTAGTTTTTTTTTTTTTTTAAATCTCGAGATAAGTTGGAGACATGAACAATTTTACGCTTAATTTTATACTTACAATAGCAAAAGGTCACTGCCAAAAAGTGGATGCTATGAAACTTAGAGAGAGAGAGAGAGAGAGAGAGAGAGAGAGAGAGAGAGAGAGAGAGAGAGAGAGTAATTTATCCATACTGAACAATTTGATTAGCTTTTTTCCTCTGAGAGAGAGAGAGAGAGAGAGAGAGAGAGAGAGAGAGAGAGAGAGAGAGAGAGAGAGTAATTTATCCATACTGAACAATTTGAGAGAGAGAGAGAGAGAGAGAGAGAGAGAGAGAGAGAGAATATTTTATTTATTCTAATAAATTTTACTACCTTTTTTCTCTCATGAAATAAAATGTGAGCCAGAACTGGGGGTTATAAAAAATGAAAATGGACAAGGCTACCAGATTAATTTTTCCGGAGGGAAATAGTTACTCGATGTAAATGGAGTACTAATGTATTTTGTTTGCAATGAAATGTGTTAATTGATTTTCATTGCTCAAAAGAGAAAACGGTTAATGACACTACTGTATATCTTCTTTCAGTAACCTATAATCCTAACCTATAACCCTCCATTCTCTGCAGATGACTAAAACATCTATTCACTGCTGAATTTTAAACTTGTAAATTTTAAACTGGTACTCCTAAGGGGAATTTCTATGAAGTCAGCAGTCCTTCTCACTCTACGAGTATAATACTGATATCAATCCTAGGTATTAAGTAGTTACTCCTATAGAACCAGCAATCCTTCTCACTATACATATACTAATATTGTTGTTAGCTGCCCTCACCCCAAATCATAGTTACTCCTAAACAGGTAGCCCTATAGAGCCAGTAATCCTTCTCACGTTATATACTGCTATTATTGCTAGATACCCAAGATAAACATCAGATCTTGTGGTTTTGAATGAACGTGAGTATGACAGAGAATGTATGAAATGGCATACAGTTGATAATCTTATACAATAAGAGACGATGAATTAGAAAATGAGTGGTTCATGTATTATCAAAGAAATTCTCTTTGTAAAAGAAATGAATAATATTTCTACCATGTTTTCCGGTATCCCTATGTACCACCAAGAAACCAAGAAGCCTATTTAATTCTTTGTAAAAATTCTTGACAGCTTCGGAACCCTCTGATACTAGGCCCTTGAATCATTATAATTGCAAGCATAGGTCATATTATTATTATTATTATTATTATTATTATTATTATTATTATTATTATTATTATTATTATAAATGAACCCTATTCACATGAAACAAACGCACAGGGGCTATTGACTTGAAATTCAAGTTTCCAACGAATATGCTGTTCATTTGAAAGAAGTAACAGGAGGTATATATAGGACATACAGAAAGAAGAGATCGGTTATTAGGAAATAAAAGATAAATTAACAGATAATAAATAGACAGATACAAATGTAAATAAATTATCAAAACACAAGGAGAATTGTTGTAAAGAAATAATGAGCTCTATTTTCGCTTGAACATTCGAGGTTCCAATTGCACAACGCCCTCAGGGAGACTGTTCCACTGTCCAACGGTGTGAGGAATAAAACATCTCTGAAACTGAGGAGCTCGGCAGAGAGGCACATTTACATAGGAGTTGGCAGAGGAGTTATGGGAACAAAGGAGAAGTTATATTATTACAGTAGGATTTACGTTTCAAAGAAATAGAAAGCTGGTTTAGACAATAAACAATTTTGAACAACAGCAAGAAAAGTAAAAGGACATCGTTCTCTGTCTTGTGAAATAAGTTCCTTTTGGTTTACTTTTAATAAAAGGAAGTAAACAAAGCGCCGAGGTTTCTTCGGCGCAATCGAGTTTTCTGTACAGCGTATAATCAGGGCCATCAAAAACATATCTGTCTTTCGGTGGTCTCGGTATAATGCTATATGAGCCGCGGCCCATGAAACTTTAACACAGCCCGGTGGTGGCCTTTCCTATATCGTTCCCAGGCGCACGATTATGGCTAATTTTATCCTTAAATAAAATAAAAAGTACAGAGGCTAGAGGGCTGCAATTTGGTATGTTTGATGATTGGGGGGTGAATGATCAACTTACCAACTTACAGCCCTCTAGCCTCAGTAGTTTTTAAGATCTGAGGGCGGACAGAAAATGTGCGGACGGACAGACAAAGCTATCTCAATAGTTAGTTCTCTTTTCAGAAAACTAAAAGAAAAACCTGAACGAGAAGATAACGTCATCTCTATTCACCAGATAAAAGGAGAAATTATATTTGGCATAAACGTGAACAAAAGAGTTTTATGAGATTTTCTCCATTCAATAAATGCAGGTCTACGTTCATTTCATATCGCTGGGATCATCTGTTATCACCCAGAGTCTAACTCTGTTATTTATTATCTGTGTGCATGGCTTTCCTCCTACCTGTTAATATGCATAAATAAAAATCCCAGGTGTCAATTTCGGATATTTCCGTCGCTTGAAACTTTAATCCGATCAAATATTTAATCTGCAGCTGAAATGAATTTTTTAATGTAATAAATATCTGCCAGCAACTATTTCACGAAGTTAAAATCTGCATACCCTTTTCAATTCGAAATGGAAATGGCGTTATCCTTTTTCTTTTCTCTATTGTTAGTTTAAGGTATATTTTTTGAGACGAGTGAATGGTTTAAATGAATATTTGAGAGTTACGAACGAAGGGAACTTATTTTTGAGATTCATTTAGTTATTCGTATGACTGAATTTGATGTGATAATTTATTATAACCGTAATAATGTTGCAGCCACTATTAAATTTCATTTTCGTATTTCCTCTCTTATTAGAATTTGGAACAACACTTACAATTAATAACATAGACAAAGATAAAATTTTTATTTGTTTTAACTCCAGTTGAGAGGAATTTACATACGTTTGAGATGGCGTACGCTTCAGGAATTAATTAATCAGTGTCTTAAAGATTTCTACTCTTGTTAAAGCAATCAAATCTGAATATTCAGTGATTTACATAATCTGAGGAAATGATATGTAAGGAAAACATCATAAAAAGATAAGTTAATCGTGATATTTAAATCTCTGTAACTTCTTTTATAGAGGGACAATAAAAAGGTATAAAAAAACGAACGTAAAAAAAAAGAGTAAAGAATTTCCTCGTCCTGCCTTTTAGCAGACGAGATCATTAGTTCCTTCCCCCACTTTCTCTCTCCCTCTCTCTCTCTCTCTCTCTCTCTCTCTCCCCTCACTCGACCGATGTTTACTTTCTTAATTACCACTTTAAGATCCCATTCATCCTTGTCAGATGCATTTTACTCGCTAATGAAGCCCTGGTATTTGCCCGTCGAATATCCCATCCCCTCTCTCTCTCTCTCTCTCTCTCTCTCTCTCTCTCTCTCTCTCTCTCTCTCTCTCTCTCTCTCTCTCTATTTTGGAAAGATGAATCAGCTCCGCTGGTCCGGATGTTTACATTCTGAACATGGGACACGAAGTCTCATTACCATTCTAATCGGTTACGAGAGCACAAATCATTGCTTTCGGGCGACTAATGCGATGGCTGGGAGCATCATTGGCGTTTGTGTTTGTGTGTGTGTGTGTGTGTGTGTGTCTATCTCTGTCTGTCTGTCTGTCTGTCTATCTATCGCTCTCGCCCCTTGTGGAAGGGAAGGATATAAATCACAAAGAGAAACTCTCTCTCTCTCTCTCTCTCTCTCTCTCTCTGTGTGTGTGTGTGTGTGGAAAGGAAGAATATAAAAAAAAAAAAAGGAAACTCTCTCTCCAACCGCACCCCCACTCTCACTGTGTGTGTGCGTGTGTGTGTGTGTGCATTTGTGTGTGGAAGGGAAGATTATAAAAAGCAAGAAGAATCTCTCTTTCTCTCTCTCTCTCTCTCTCTCTGTGTTACGAAGGGAAGACTATAAATCACAAATCTCTCTCTCTCTCTGAATATAAGAAGAATATAAAACAAAAGAAGAAAAAGTTGATTCGATACTGAGAAATACAAAATATTTTCGTATGCGTAGTATCATGCAACCGCCATTATTCCTGCAAATTGTTACATATCAAAAGAAGCCATTGACTTCCACAGAAAACCATTTATTCCTTCAATGGAAAAGGCAAGCAGAGAATGTCGACCCACACTGGAATACTTCCTGTCTAATGTTTGCCTTAAGTTCTTTTCCTTCAAAGGACAACTCGAGCCAGAAAAAGGTGAAAGGAAAATCGAGTTAATAGCACAACACCTGTTCTTTACAGCGAATATTGATTACAGGTAAGGCAGCCGTTTGAAGGTGTGCTTCGCCTTCTGAGAATGACACATACCTTTCAAAGGGAGCAATTAAGACGCACTTTTGTTGTTGTTGGATGAATATTTTGGTTATTATATATACAAAATAATCTTCGTCTGTCTTATTTTATGCTGAAATTTTGTACTGGTTTAATCGACACTTCATTATGTTTCTAAAGTGTGAAGACGCACTTTTTTGTTTGGTGATATTACGGAGACTATCTATTATATTAATTTCCTTGGCTGCCTTTCTGTGTGTGTGTGTGTGTGTGTGTGTGTGTGTGTGTGTGAGTCCCTCCCCTCCCCCTTTCCCCTCCCACTCCCCTCCCCTTCATCCTCCCCCTCCAATCCCCCTTTCTCCACCTCCTCCCCCTTCCCTCTTCCCTTTTCCATGTTTTATGATGAAATAAGATGTGTTGAGATGAGTACTATTATCAAAATGTTTTTAGATTTGTAGGGACATATATTTTTTTTTATAAAAGTAATGTACAGGTTTTCCAAATCAAAATATAACTGGCTTGACCTTGAGAATTTATATGAAGTGTTAAATTAACCTCATGTGGTAACTAAGAACCACCTGCATTTATCTAAAATAATCTTAAGTCTTATTTTATGCTGAAATCTCGTGCGCATTATACTACTTCATTATATTTCTAAAGTGGGAAACACTCTTCTACGTTGATGAGAAATGTATAGGAGTTGTAAAATTACTTGTGTTCATAAAGTAGTGCGGTACTTTTGTACCTAAAAAAAAAAAAAAATATGACTGCATCATATAGCGACGATAACTGTGTTAGTATTGGGTGATACAATCCATGTACCTATTAAGAAATACAGAAATACACAAAGGTTCTGAGGTATTAATAGCTGTTTATACTGCTTAAAGGAAATGTTGATAATCCAAGATAAAACGTATCACTCAGCTTAGTCCAGCAAAGGCACTTTGTCATCTCAAAGAGAAAGATTATTTATTGCCGCCAGGTAAAATCTAAGGCCTTTCGAAGATCATTCAATTATTATTATTATTATTATTATTATTATTATTATTATTATTGTGTAATAAAAATCGACAATTATATAGTAAATATATTACTATGTAAAATAAACAAAGACTTTCGAAAACTTGAACGGTGTTCCTCATCAGTGCTATCGTTAAAATGCTGGTTCAGGTATTGTTAGGTTATTTCAAATTCAAATTCCTTGATTTTCGAACTTTTGGCTATAAATACCAAAAGGATAAAGAAATTGTTTATACCTATAAAAACACCTTGGCGAAAGCCCTTACCAAGAATAATAACAGCACCAAGAGAAACAACGGTGTTTACAGGGTTTCCTGTCATGATTGCAATGGTTGTTACTATACTGGGAGGGTGGTAGGGGACTGTATGTAAGATTAAGAGAACACAAAAGGGACTATGGTCTTCATACACAGGGGAGCGCTTTGGGATGGTGCACGAACTATTTTTAAAAGTGACTATTCTCACTTGAAAAGATAAGTTGAGGTGCTTTTATAAACATGGGAATATCTATTGAAGATAACAAGACATTTACAAATGAAGACCCTTTTATCAACTGGTTTATTGCCAAACACTACATAAAACATTTTAATTTCAAAACTGACGTTGACCGTGTGAACCCAGGTGCTCTGCTTCATTCTTCCCCTCTCTCTCTCTCTCTCTCTCTCTCTCTCTCTCTCTCTCTCTCTCTCTCTCTCTCCAGATAGCAGGCGTCCCTGTGGATGGTTCCGACTATGGCGCCTATGCAGCGCAGGCAGGTGCAACATGGCAAGTTCGAAGATCAAGGAGGTTGGCTCAACTGCCTGTTGAATTTGGAATAACATAACAACACCCGAACCAGCACTTCCGTGATGGGCTGTTATCTTCTCGCGCCGCGCCCGTTTTTTAAAAACTATTCATAAGAAAACCACCCTCTCATTTTACATCTTAACGTTAGCACTGATGAGGAACACCGTTCCGGTGTTCGAAAGTCTGTGTTTATTTCACATAGTAATATATTTACTATATAATTGTGGATTTTTATTACACAGATTGTTTTTCACGAAATTGTGAACCTCTTAGCATTATTATTATTATTATTATTATTATTATTATTATTATTATTATTATTATTATTATTATTATTCAGGGTTAAAAATCGTCCAGGGAACATGCCTCCTGTGTCCGGTGCTGGCTCTCTTTCTCTCTCTCTCACGCCTCCTCTTTCTCTTTCTCTCTCCCTATCATTCTCTCTTTCTCTCTCACTTTCTCTCTCTCTCTCTCTCTCTAGCACCAGACACAGGGGACATATTCCCTGTACGATCTTTAATCCCGGATAACAGCCACTCCCAAATACCCACACCCATTATTATTATTATTATTATTATTATTATTATTATTATTATTATTATTATTATTATTATTATTGTTATTGTTGTTGTTGTTGTTGTTGTTGTTGTTGTTGTTGTTGTTGTTGTTGTTGTTGTTTAGTGTGGCCATTGATTTGAAATTCAAGCTTCCAAAGACTATGGTGTTCATTTGGAAGAAAGTGACAGAAGGTAATAGGAAATACAAGCAAGAGGAGATCAGTTAATCAAAAAACGAATAGATTTACCAATTTAACAAATAAATATAGAGTACTTGCATGCTTCGTCTTCTTGATTCATCGGACCGCGGAGGATCTCTACGATGCTAAAGACCTCTAGTATTAAACACTGGTCTGCTTTCCTACTTCAGTAACAAACCTCAAAGTCTTGCCTACAAGCTGCGTCACCTTTACCATGTAAACTTCAAATACCCAGCGAAGTAGATCCTTAAATTTGCACAGCCGAAGAAAACGAGTACACCTGACTGGCAAAGGTAACTGTCGTCACCTAGCATAAACAGATACAGCACCCACTTGCCACTTTACAACGCGCGAGTTTGCTGTTCTTTCTAGAAAACGCTAGTTTCATATCTCCTTTCTGTCCGCCCCTTCACTCTGCAGAGCTTCTGGTTTCTGGGGGTACTTTCCATCAGTGACATGAAGTTGTCTCTCTCATGACGATGATAACAACTTATTTGATTAAGTTTCCTTGTGTTTCGATAATTGATGTAAACTTTAATGTAATTTGTTATTAACTTGTTGGTTTGTATTTTTTTTTTCTTTTCTGATAACTGATCTCTTCTTTCTGTATTCCATATTCTCTTCTATAACTTCTTTCAAATGAGCACCCTTGTCTTTGGAAGCTTGGATTTGAAGTCAATGGCACCTGTAGGCTTGTTCCGTATGAAGTGGAGCTTTTCTTCTGAATGATGATAATACTTACAGTTATTAACATTAATTTAAGACAGTTTATGTATAACAGCTCGCGAAAGCAAGTAATTATATTTAAGTTATGATTACATTTACGCCTAATACCAGGTTATACTTTAATGTTGTAGGTTAAGTTTATCAAAATCTAAATTTCTTACTCCACGCAGAATATATCTGCAAAAAAAAAAAAAAGAATTTTTAATGTCTTTTAACTTTTGGCCCCCATTGAATAAAATAAGTTCATGATGCGGCGTGTCCCATTTTGCTCATACGATATACATGAATTCGTGTTCCCCAATATCATGTTTCGCCTGTTCTTTATTAAAAGCCTACGAATACATATATCCATATTTAAATATATTTTAACCAGACAAATTACAGCTTTCCCCGGGGTTATCGACGGAGAATTTATATTTTCACTCACGTTCCGCTTCAATATTGACTCAATTAATTCAATAATAAATCTGACATGCGGAGACGAAATTCTTCGGAGCACTAAAACTGAATTTTAGATTTGAAGGCAAACCGATTCCCAATTAGGAAGCAAGTCAAATAAGCACATAAAAGTGGGAATGGTATAAAAGATGGGAATGGTATATCTATCTATCTAATCTATATATACATAGTATATCATGTATATTTATGTATATTTATATATATATATATATATATATATATATCTATCTATATATATATATATATATATATATATATATATATATATATATATATGCTGAAGAAAATCTTCATCAAACATTTGTTAGCCCGATAATAAATAAGTAGCTAATTTACAGCAGCCAAATCCTTAATGAAAACTCAATCAGTCTTCTGAGACAAGAAATAATGTGCAAAATTCAGGTATAAAAAAATGAATAAATAATTTTTTCCTGCTGTCTTATGACATACTCGTGAAAGACGGCAGTGAAATTAGTTTTTAATTTCCTTAAAAAAAAGTCATAGACATAAATGTCCACATTGGCCTCAGAAAGGCATTGAATTAATCAGATTCTCATCTGACTCTGCCGTGATTCCTTTATCTATATAATTTGTTATAAGGGAACTAAAACGGCGTTTCAGAGTAAAGCTTCAATCAAAAACAAGTAAAAAATACGCAATCGAGCTTTCTGTTCAGCCGCCGCAGCGTATAATCAAGGTCACCGAAAAAAGATCTATCTTTCGGTGGTCTCGGTATAATGCTGTATGAGCCACGACCCATGAAACTTTAACAACGGCCCGATGGTGGCCTATCCTATATCGTTGTCATAAGCCCGATTATGGCTAACTTTAACCGTAAATAAAATAAACACTACTGAGGCTAGAGGGCTGCAATTTGATATGTTTAATGATTAGAGGGTGGATGATCAACATACCAATTTGCAGCCCTCTAGCCTTAGTAGTTTTTAAGATGTGAGGGCAGACAGAAAATGTGCGGAGAGAAAAAGTGCGGACCGAATAAAGTGCGGACGGACAGACAAAGCCGGCACAATAGTTTTATTTTACAGAAGACTAAAAGAAGAAGAAGGAGAGGAAGAAAGGAGGACACACAACCGAGCATTTCCCAAAATTTTTATCGATTCCTGACTCACCGTTTCGCTAAAAGGAAGCCCCAGCCTCGAGATATCCGATGTACGATAACGTATGTAAATGTAGAGATTCACCGTGGCCAGCTGACACTTTAGCCAGCCCAAGGAGAGGATAACTTTAATAAGCGGGAAACCACTTCCCTTCTTTATTTCGCTTTGTAAGCTTATGGATTTGAATTACCTAAGCAATAGAGGCTCGGAAAACGGCGACTGAGCACTTGGCATTCTCTCCCGAGCGACTTAAAAGTGACGGGATATCGTACACGGGCGCTATCAGGGAAGTCGTATCGGGGGATCTTCGATTTATGGCCCATCCGCCACACCCACGCCCCCCTCCCGAAAAAAAAAAAAAAATAATATCCTTGCAAAATTTTAGCCACACTTTCAATCGGAGAAACACGAGTTGGGTACACGGAAGAAGTAATAACACATTTGAGTTTGTTTCAGTGATCTTAGTTGAACATTGACATACTTGAATTTGTTTAACATATTTGAGTTTGTTCCAGTGATCTTATTTGAACAATGAAATATTTGAACAATGACACTAACATATTTGAATGTTGTTCTTATTTGAACAATGAAATATTTATGATACACAGAAGTACTAAAATATTTGAGTTTGTTTCAGTGATCTTATTTGAACAATGAAATACTTGAATTTGTTCCAGTATGATACACAGAAATACTAACATATTTGAGTTTGTTCCAGTGATCTTATTTGAACAATGAAATATTTGAATTTGTTCCAGTATGATACACAGAAGTAATAAAATATTTAAGTTTGTTCCAGTGATTTTATTTGAACAATGATCCTACTTGGACCATGAAAGATACAATGATAAACAACAGTGAAGTTTGTTCCAGGAACCTAATTTTAGCAATGAAAGACAATGAAATACTGAAATTGTTCCTTTAATCCAGTCCGAACAATGAAAGGGAGAATGAAAGACATAACTGAAGTTTGTTCCAGGAACTTAATTTGCACAATGAAAGTCAGCTTGAAAGACAAAATACTGAAGTTTGTTCCAGTTACCTATTCTGAACGATGAAAGAAGAAGGAAGGCAATAAAATAAAAATAAAAATTAGTTTCAAAAATCCAATTTGAACAACGAAAGAAAGGTGTAAAGCCAATAATATACTGAAAATACTTCTAATACTCAAATTCGAATAAAAAAATGTGTCGAGACAATTAGGTACTAACACTTGTTCCAAAAATTCAGTCTGGGGAATGAAAGAAATGTAAAGACAATAGAATGTTTGTTAGTTCCAGTAAAACAAGTTAAACTATAAAAAAAATGTAATGAAAAAAATAGATATCTATGCAGATAACTTACCACATAATACAATGTTGTTCGTGTTCTGAAGGTATATTGCACAGGTGTACAAACGGGAGGTTTGAGTATATCATTTTACATGAACCTGTAAAGAAGACAAGAAAAAAATGCGCCGAAGAAACGGGTTTTCTGTAGAGCCGCTACAGCTTATAAACAAGGCCACCAAAAATAAATCTATCTTTCGGTGGTCTCGGTATAATGCTGTATGAGCCGCGGGCCATGAAACTTTAACCACGGCCCGGTGGTGGCCTATCCTATATCGTTGCCAGAAGCACGATTATGGCTAAATTTAACCTTTAATAAAATAAAAATTACTGAGGCTAGAGGGCTGCAATTTGGTATATTTGATGATTGGAGGGTGGATGATAAACATGCCAATTTGCAGCCCTCTAGCCTCAGTAGTTTTTAAGATCTGAGGGCGGACAGAAAAAGTGCGGGCAGAAAAAAGTATGGACGGACAGACGAAGCCGTCAAAATAGTTTTCTTTTACAGAAGACTAAAAAAGAAATTTTTTTTAATGGCAAGGGTACGTATGCAATGACTTAGTGAAAAACAGTTTTATAATTTTTTTTTATTCTTAGTATTTAATCTCTGGCAGGAATGAGTTTTACAAATGCAGACCTACACAAATACAAATATTGCTCTTTATTGTTAATCAGTTTCTTCAACAGGTGCTAATTATTTTCCTCTAGCATTTGAAGAGAACCTCCGCAATTTTTTACTCTCAAAAAATACGTTTTTTTTTCACGCAGAAGGGAAATACAATATCTCCTTCATAAACTCAAATTCTTGTCTTTGTCAATAAAATCTTCAACAAATCATGTATATTCAAATCCCTCCCCCGCCTCTTTTACA
Organism: Macrobrachium rosenbergii; assembly: GCF_040412425.1. Classification (NCBI taxonomy): domain Eukaryota; kingdom Metazoa; phylum Arthropoda; class Malacostraca; order Decapoda; family Palaemonidae; genus Macrobrachium; species Macrobrachium rosenbergii. The sequence goes on along the minus strand of NC_089744.1, from coordinate 76,044,925 downwards.
AGATAATTAATCTATAATCTATTACAGTTTTAAACCAACACTTTTCTCAGCGGTTCCACACACCAGTCTGACGCCTCCATCAATATTCTCTGCCAGTGAGGTTCAGAGTTTTACTACACACATAAACACTAGCAACGTATCCAAACCGGATCTTCTTCTCGCGTCTTCCGTTAGGAAACTTAGAGACAGTTAGCTCGTGCACTTTGCTGGTTTATAAATAGTAAGTAACGCTTATCTCTGCTTCTGAGAGCGCTCCCTGATTCAGCCTTGGATTCCTTAAAATGCTTCCAGTTACTATTCCATTAACTTCTTCCACTGCTAGAGCTTTTGGTACGTGACTTACTTCTCACTTTCTTGGACAAGTTGAATATATATATATATATATATATATATATATATATATATATATATATATATATATATATATATATATATATATATATACACATATATACAATATATATATATATATATATATATATATATATATATATATATATATATATATACTCTGTATATATACGCTGTATATATATATTCAACTTGTTCAAGAAAGTGAGAAGTAAGTCACGTACCAAAAGCTCTAGCAGTGGAAAAAAAAAAAGTTTATCTTAGTTTAACCGGACCACTGAGTTGATTAACAGCTCTCCCAAGGTCTGGCCCGAAGGATTAGATTTATTTTTAAGTGGCTAAGAACCAATTGGTTACCTAGCAACGGGGCCTACAGCTTATTGTGGAATCCGAAACACATTATAGCGAGAAATGAATTTCTATCACCAGAAACAAATTCCTCTTGTTCTTCACTGGCCGGTAGGAGATTCGAACTCGCGACCAACAGAGTGGTAGCTGAGAACGGAACTTAATGGAATAGTAACTGGAAGCATTTTAAGGAATCCAAGGCTGAATCACGGAATGCTCTCAGAAGCAGAGATAAGCGCACGACTTACTATTTATAAACCAGCAAAGTGCACGAGCTAACTGGCTTTAAGTTTCCTAACGGAAGACGCGAGAAGAAGATCCGGTTTGGATACGTTGCTAGTGTTTATGTGGGTAGTAAAACTCTGAAACTCACTGGCAGAGAATATTGATGGAGGCGTCAGACTGGTGTGTTGGGAGGGCCAGAGGTAGTGGAACCGCTGAGAAAAGTGGTGGTTTAAATCTGTAACGGATTATAGATTAATTATCTTGGAAAAGGAGGGTGGCGGGGGAGGGGGGCTTGCGGGATGTGAATATACATAATTTGTTGAAGACTTTATTGACAAAGACAAGAATTTGCGTTTATGAAGGAGGTACTAGATTTCCCTTCCGTGTGAGACAAAGTATTTTTTTAGAGTAAAAAATTGCGGAGGTTCTCTTCAAATGCTAGAGGAAAATAATTAGCACCTGTTGAAGAAACTGATTAACAGTAAAGAGCAATATTTGTGTTTGTGTGGGTCTACATTTGTAAAAGTCATGCCTGCCTGAGATTAAATCCTAAGAATAAAAAAATTATAAAGCTATTTTTCAGTAAGTCATTGCGTGCGTAGCCTTGTAATAAAAAAAAAAGCCTTTCTTCTTTACAGGCTCGTGTAAAATGATCTACTCAAACCTCCCGTTTGTACACCTGTGCAATATATCTTCAGAACACGAACAACATTGTATTATGTGGTAAGTTATCCGCTTAGTTATTTATTTATTTTTTTTTTTTTACTTTTTTAGTTTTCTGTAAAAGAAAACCATTGTCCCGGCTTTGTCTGTCCGCCCTCATATCTTAAAAACTACTGAGTCTAGAGGGCTGCAAATTGGTATGTTGATCATCCACCCTCTAATCATCAAACATACCATATTGCAGCCCTCTAGCCTCAGCAGTTTTTATTTTATTTAAAGTAAAATTTACCCATAATCGTGCTTCTGTTACTATTAGCACTCTGTGGTAATTTGGAAACATTTTGGTTTCGCCGTTGACATCTCAAAGGGATTTAGCAAAAGGGTGTTTTTCATTTCATTTCTCTCTGTAACACTACATTTATTTAATATTTATTTTGTCAGAGTTTTAGACAGTTTAGTTGACAAAGTTATATCTGCGGACTTTCCAACCTACGCTGGCTCCGTTCAGGAATCTGTTCACTCATCAGCAATTTTCCATCTCTAGCTTTGTGACCTGGTACCTGGTACCTAGTGACCAGAGTACCTGGTGATTACCTGACGGTTGGGGGATGCTGCTATGGCAAGAAAAAGCATAAGGCAAACTCATCCTAAAATTATTGGTAATTAGAAACACCCATTGCAGTAAATAATGAGGGAAAAAAGTGTGTCATATATATATGTATATATATAAAATTATTGGTATATTATATATATATATGAACACCCATTGCAGTAAATATATATATATATAGGGAAAATATATATATATATATATACATATATATATATATATATATATATATATATATATATATATATATATATATATATATATATATATATATATATATATATATATATATATATATATATATATATATATATATATATATATATATATATATATATATATATATATATATATATATATATATATATATATATATATATATATATATATATATATATATATATATATATATATATATATATATATATATGGGTTCTCGTTTTTGAAAACATGTCCACAAAAGCTTTTATAACGTCCGCATAAAGCCCGCGGATGCTTGAGAAAAGCACTGAAAAGAACTCGACCCTCTCTTCGCTTACTTTTACATCTTTCACATTTGTGATACGAGAATCATTTCATTAAATACCAGGGCCACTCAATGCTGGCTTCTCCTTTTACACGCAAGAGACAAAGATGGAGTTGCTCCTCTACTTGAAGAGTCCTTCGAGGCACAAAGGTATCCTGGGTTTCTAGCTATCCTAGCTATCCTCCATTTAGAATTGTAACGTCTGAAGGGGAAGGGTTATCCAGCCTCTCAAAGGACTCTCAAGGAATATCCATTTGTAGGATTTCGTATCAAAGAGGCCAAAGAGGTTTACATGGTAATGCCATACTTGTGAAATATAAAGAAAGGAAAAGAAAGGAACCATGTGGAGTGTGGCAGCGTATGATAAGCAAGAAGGCATTCCAACTTCTGAAAAGAATGATTGCGTCACTCGAAAGTTGAAATACCGTGTTTCAGTCTTCAGTCTCCCCTTTTCCTGCTCTCATTTCTGGATTTGATTCCCTTTTCGCACCCGCGATGAAATTCTCTTTGTTTCAGTGTGCGGGGAAAACAAAGAACGCGGTTATGAATAATGAAGGGCAAAAACCGATTTCTTTTCATGGTTTTGATAATTATGAATTTTCTGTCATATCAAAAATCAAAACAATTTCACTATTTGTAGAAGTATATCATGAGTTTCTGGTTCCTGAGCTTGTACAGAGATGAATTCTTGCTTCAAATTGTCCCTTTGGTGGTGATTTCTGATTTCTGAAGCCTCCCACGTTGGCAATGCGAAAGTGAACAATAAATTGTTATACATGTCTAAGAATTTCTTCTGTTTGTGCTGGCACGGGCTCATGCTTTAAGGTAGCGCGTAGTTCTAGGATGTAGACTTACATTTGGAGAATGTAGTTACTAAGGATGAAGAGAATTCTCAAGGCAATATTCAGCATAATACGACAGGTATAAACCTAATATAAATTTCAACTATCTCATTCAATGATTAAAGGGAATTATCTTGAAGCAGTACTTTCAAGAAGACATAAGAATGGAGAGGAAGCGGAGATGTGGAAACGGTTATTCTATAGATTTAGAATGTATAAAGAATGCAGAATATACTCTTACTAGTTGCCATTAGCAATAACATCAATATATTTTGGGGCCCCGTAGGGAGGGTATTGCCATCAATGTACCTCATGAGGTGCGCTGTAGGCATTACTTAAGGTTCTTTGCAGAGTACCTTCGGCTTCTAGCTGTAATCCCTTTCGTTCCTTTTACTGTACCTCCTTTCTTATTCTCTTTCTTCCATCTTAATTTCTATCCTCTCCCAACAATTGATTCATAGTGCAACTGAGAGGTTTTCCTCCTGTTACACCTTTCAAACCTTTCACTGTCAATTTCCTTTTCAGCGCTCAATGACCTCACAGGTCCCAGTGCTTGGCCTTTGGCCTAAATTCTATATTCATTTTAATTCAGTTCAATATATTTTAGGAATTAGGCCAAGTTTCAGATGCTTTGAGAGAATTTAAATGATTTTCATGATGAACATTCCAACCTCCAAGGTCTTTCCTCACTTATCAGTTAAAAGACAAACTAATCAGGCTAATAGTTCATCATGTAATCTACAGTACTTTACCTTTCCTATTTATTGGGCCAGGAGAATTGATAATTGCAGCCCGTGAAACCGCTTTGGATCTGTTAAGACCCCTAAGCGGAGGCAAACCCATCAGAGCCAATTATAGTCTAGATTTCACCAGCCATATGCGGAGTATCGAAGGTCCTTAGCGCGATATTGGTAAGCCGTGTCAGGATGACATTCACCCCAATCCTCTGCTGAGATCATTAACCTGCTGGAGGAGACTACCCATAAGGTACTATAGTTCCTCGTTCGACGAGTCGGTAGACTTCACGGCTAGCACTCTGCTAGGCCCGATTTCGAGTCTCCGACCGGCCAATGAAGTGTTAGAGGAATTTATTTCTGGTGACAGAAATTAATTTCTCGGGATAATGTGGTTCGGATTCCACAATAAGCTGTAGGTCCCGTTGCTAGGTAACCAGCCGGTTCTTAGCCACGTAAAATAAGTCTAATCCTTTGGGCCAGCCCTAGGAGAGCTGTTAATCAGCTCAGTGGTCTGGTTAAACTAAGGTATATTTAACTTTAACAAGGTGCTTAGGAAAATCTTTAATATAATCAATTCTTCTTGAGTATAAGTTTTATCATCAAAATTGTATTTTACACTTTTTGAGAAAAAAATCGTTTTACTTCTGTATATTTGGGATAAACTGATAGTTTTGAATGCTGTGACGTACGTGCTAAAAATGTGCCTTTACTGCACTAAAGGGTAGTGGCTCTCTGATTTTCATATGGCCTTGTAGGATGAGGCTGCGAGGCTGCTTAGCACATTCCCTTCTCTGACCTGTTTACAGATGGGCCGAATTAGTGGTGTCTTGCTCGTATGGAACAGTAAACCTTGCAAAGGAGACATTACTGAATTACAAATGAGAGACAATATTTGTATATATATGTATATATATATACATACATATTTGTGTATATATGTATATATATACATATATACATGTATATATATGTATACATATTTGTATATATGTGTATATATCCATCTATATATATGTATATATACAGAATGTTTATATATATATATATATATATATATATATATATATATATATATATATATATATATATATATATATATATATATATATATATATATATATATATATATATATATATATATACATATATACTGTATATATGTATACGGACATGAAAACATTGCAAGTCCAGATACAGCAGTAACACTATTGATGAAACGCCATGCACGCCAAGATAAACACAGTGTCTCCAAGTCCCTCTCCCCAACCCCACCTCCCCTCCCCCACCACCCGAAAAAAAAACCTCTAAGAAAAGACACGACGTGCCAGACTAAAAGAGAGAGAAAAAAAAAACAGGGGACGAACGGGAGAAAAAAAAAAAACATGAGCTCCAGCATGGCGATACAGAGAGAGAGAGAGAGAGAGAGAGAGAGAGAGAGAGAGAGAGAGAGAGAGAGAACACGACGTGTATGCAAAGAAAATTCCTTCGCCAAAATACGACAGATAATTTGGCTGCGATCACTTCGTGCTTGAGCGAAGATCAGTTGCAGGCAGTTCACTAACAAATGCACCGTGCCTGAGAGAGGGAGGGAAAAAAAAAAAAAACGGCCTCGTATGTTCGGGAGCAAGGTGCATTAAATTTGCTTCCAGGTGGCCAGTTTCGGTCCTCATCTGCCGCGATGTGATGTTGATTGGATAGACAAAAATAATGGGCTGCTTGTGCAGGTGTGTGTGTGTGTGTGTTTGTGTGTGTAGAATACACACACATATATATATATGTATATATATGTATATATATAATATATATACATTATATGTATGTATATATATAATATATATACATACATATATATATATATATATATATATATATATATATATATATATATATATATATATATATATATATATATATATATATATATATATATATATATATATATATATATATATATATATATATAAATATATATATATATATATATATATATATATATATATATATATATATATATATATATATATATATATATATATATATATGTGTGTGTGTGTGTGTAATTGTGGGTTAATTACACTCTGTGAATATGTATACACACACATACACACAAACACACACACACACACACACACACACATATATATATATATATATATATATATATATATATATATATATATATATATATTTTTTATGTATATACGTATACATACACACACGCATATATATACTCAAACTATGCTGAATACAACATGCTGAGTAACTCAAACCTATTCTTAAAAAATGTGACTAATATCCGATAAAAAATTTAACATATGAGCTAAACGATACGCCAAAGATTTCCATATTAGGAAAATAAAAAAAACAAACGTCAGATACATCGTAAATTGAATCATTGAGCTCATATCAATACGACAATTAAAAAAAAACACATTTGATTTTCATATTGTCAAGATGAATTAACCAAACTATATTAAGATCGCAAAGAAATATAAAAAAAGTGTTCAAATAAGAGCAGTAAAAGAGATGTATATTCAATTAGACGAATAACAGGAATTAATATGTAATCATATAATACTTAAAAAACCAGTAATTAAAATCCCTTGGTTCTTCATAATGAAGTATACCACTTGAAACAAACTTTATTAAAAAAAAAAACAAAAGTGGTACAAAAATAAATAAATAAACCGTTGTTTAAATAGAAATAGAAAAAATAAAAGGGGAAAAGGAAATAGAGGAAATATGGTAGACTACAAAGACAGGGCACTAAGAAAAAATAAACATAGAATGACCATTGATTTAAAATGAGAACACAAATATGTGGGATAAATATAAATAGCCCAAAGAAAATAAAAGCGAAAATAAGGGAAAATGGAGGGAAATTGCAACAGTAGATGAAAGGGAGCAAAAAAAAAAAAAAAAAAGATTAAGAGGGATGCCGTGCATGAGAGGTTTACCGAAGGAGAATAATGAAAAGGTTGCAGAAATTAGAATAACGGAAATAATCTTAAGAACATAAAAGGAATGACCGGGAGAGGAGGAAAGTGACATGAGAATTGTAATGCTTTTTTCGTTCGTTTAATGTATTATATAGTTATTTACATGGTAATGTGTTGTTACCTTTTAATCTCTCTCTCTCTCTCTCTCTCTCTCTCTCTCTCATTATACAATGAAGCACAATTCCAAGTTTCAGAAAAAGTCCTTTGGGATAAAGGCACTAACACTCCTGGTCATATATATATATATATATATATATATATATATATATATATATATATATATATATATATATATATATATATATATATAGAGAGAGAGAGAGAGAGAGAGAGAGAGAGAGAGAGAGAGAGAGACGGGAGAAATAATAAAACAAACAGAAATTAGATAAAGAAAACTCAGCAGAACTCAAACCCTAAGATTATGAAAGGCCATCATGGATCTGCTATAATATTCATTACACTTTAAAAGAAAAACGACCTGAGAAATATAAATGTGAAACATGAGCGTATTTTGTAGCAGTCTACATTCTTACGGTAGCTCATTTTTAGCAAATAAAATTTTCTTCCAAAAATATTCTACATCACATTTCCACCAGACCGTACATGTTACACAGATATAAATCCTATCGTAGAATATTTCTAGGTCCATGTATACCACATACAAGAATCTTATTTCACTCCTAGGCGCCGTAGTTACTTTTTTATGCCCGTTTTATGGAGTCGCCCACACGAACCAACTTTCTCCATAAATTTCAATCTTCGGCTGGTGAATTCTGTTTATCGAGTTCCATCCTTTCTTTTATTCTCTAGGGTATGTTTACTTTGGATGAAATATTCTATGAGCTGACTTTGTTAGATATATGTAATTTGATGTTCAGTATGTAATGACTGCTTTTCGATGCCTGAATCTAATCGTTGTCGATGACAAACAACCCTATTTGTTAAAGGCGTGTTAAAGATCTATTACTGAAACTAAAGTTAATAACAGCAACTAGCTGAAACTGACAGTTCCTCTGAAATATAGTCACCGATAATTATCACATTTTCACCTTAATCTCATATTCAAACATTTCAGTATTTTCTTTCACTAGTATTCTGATTATAATATTCACCTTTTTTTTGTTAATAATGCCACTTGTACTGTGTACTAAAAATTGCTTGTTGAGAGAGAGAGAGAGAGAGAGAGAGAGAGAGAGAGAGAGGACTTCCCCTCTCTCTCTCCCTCTCTCTCTCTCTCTCTCTCTCTCTCTCTCTCTCTCTCTCTCACACATAAACAATTTCCATCTTATAAAATTCCCCTAAGTCTCGAGCCCATAGCTCACATCGTAACTCAGAATAGGACCATCAAGTTGCACTCAAGAAAATTGATACCGAAGATTCTTGGTACTTCTCCTTCGTCCAGGTGTGTCCCTCCACGTTATGGGCGATTGAGGATGAATGAATATTGTTTGGTGGTGTGCGCTGTCTCTGATAATTAAGAAGAAAAAAACTAGTTATGAGGGTACATTATGCATGTTTTGAAACCAAATGGGCATAAATATCTAGAAAAATGTGCAGTTTGGATTTTGAATCTGTAAAACATACCATATTTTATATTGATGTATTTTGGTATATTTCGCAAATTTTTTTATAATACTTTGAGAGTCCGCGTGATTTATGGGACTCCGGTAAAAAAAGTAAACCATACTTCAAATGTCATTTTGAGATATGTAACTGAATGTTTAATTCAAAAATTGTCTCCTAGTTTTAACAGATGTTTAATGACAGTGTTTGTATTTATTGCTGTGAATAAGAAGAATAGGACTAAATTTTCTAATGCGCGCCATATATAAAGATATAAATATGTGTATGTATGTATATATATATATATATATATATATATATATATATATATATATATATATATATATATATTAACTAGTTCTTTTCTCCCGAAAAATCTCAGTGAAAAATTATGTTTATACGTATATATGTGTATATTTATATGCATATATATATATCTATATAAAATATATATATATATATATATATATATATATATATATATATATATATATATATATATATATATATATATATATCTATCTATCTATCTATCTATCTATCTATCTATCTATCTATCTATCTATATATATATATATATATATATATATATATATATATATATATATATATATAAACACACACACACACACACACATATATATATATATATATATATATATATATATATATATATATATATATATATATATATATATATAACATACACACATGGACATATACATACACATATACATATACATGTTCGCATGTTTTTAGTAACAACCAGTAATTGTTAATTTTTTCGTACTGATTCACTAACGTTGAAAAACTGAGTAAGGGAAAAGCCGTTGTACAGTAAACTTTGCTTTTATTTCCCTTTACAGAATCAATCGTACTCCAGCATTCAGTATTTACAGGAACATGAATTTGCCTACAAAACGATTCGTCTTTTCCATCGTTTAATTAAATTAGACTCTCTTCGTGTATTGAAAATGCCGCCGAAAAAGTTTATTTTAATTCACTGCTCATTCCTTTCTTTTCCTTTTCAGCAAAAGGAAAAGACTTTCCTTGATTGCCGATAGGAAAACAGCAAGCATTTCCAGGTTTCAACAATAGATTGCAACTTGCATGTATTTTTTCTTGTGCATGGAATTTTGCAAGCATCTTAGGCGCAGGATTAAGTAGTATTTATTTTCCCTAAATATTCTTCTTAGTCTCTTATTGCATTGCTATTCAAATGCATTTATTTTGTGACCATGTTTTGTATTCTAACTGGATAAATATCCATTAGTTATTTTTCCTGTAATTTGTATTATAAATGAATAGGAACCCATCAACAATTTTTTCTTTACTTTGTATTCTGACTGACGAAAAGTCCAGTAGCTAGTTCTTTCCTTAATTTGTTATTCTAACTGAATAAAAATTCAGTTAGTTATGTATTCCATCAGTTTCATATATTAGATCAGCTCAAAAGACGCTTAATTTCTGGGTATTATGGAATAAGGATTAAGATAAATTGAAATAAATTAATTTGTCTCTGCATAACTGGGGGATTCCTCCTTCAGCCGCTGGAAATGAGTTGTCTATGTTTTTCCGAAGGGAACTCTTTCAACATAGTCCCCGCTAATTAAAATTCGCACCATGAAAACGATTCCGCGTAAAATTTGGAATTCATTTAGCTTATGCAAAGCAATTATTATTTTTTTGGGGGGCCTTTCTTAGGTTTACGTTTTAATTGCCTTTAAAAGAAACGCTGGATACAATGCTTGGATTTTTTTCTCTCAAGTTGAAAGGGTTGACTGAATTTTTTTTTTTTTTGTAATGTGTTTGGTCCGACACAATGAGTTTTCCTTTTCCTTTTAAAATTTTTGTGAGCGTGTACAATTACACCAGTGCTCGTAGGAGGTTGATGGGATATATGGATATATATATATATATATATACTATATATATATATATATATATATATATATATATATATATATATATATATATATATATATATATATATATATATATATATATATATATTATATAAGAATGTATGTATGTATATAAACACATGCAGACACACACACACACACATATATATATATATATATATATATATATATATATATATATATATATATATATATATATATATATATATATACATACATACATACATACATGCATACATATACATATTTGTATATATATATATATATATATATATATATATATATATATATATGTATTACCCATAATGATCTCTAAACATCTCATTTCTTGACACTTTTTTTTGATACACTTTTCGCTATAAAGCCTTATACCCAAATGGAGAAAGAGGTGAAGAAATTCTGACCCCCTTGGCAGGATTCGAACCCACACCCCCGACATGCATGAGGCCATTGGAGGCAGGGGAAAAAAGGAGAGTAACAAATCAAACAATAACATGCTTTTGCATATTAAATAAATTCAGTTATACACTACTTGATAGAAGTCTGGGAATATATGGCACTTTTGCTACTAGCTGAGATTTGGTAACAATGACTTTATAGAATAATGGATCATTAAAATC
>NC_089744.1:76001016-76028516 GCF_040412425.1 Macrobrachium rosenbergii | reverse complement strand
CAACGTTTGCAGCAGCAGCAGCATTCTTAGTCTTCCTGGCTACCGGTGCAAATAGTGTGTCTTTATGTAGAACCAGGTCACACTGTTTGCAGCAGCAGCAGCATTCCTAGTCATCCTGGCTACTGCTGCAAACAGTGTGTCGTTATGTAGCATCAGGAGACACTGTTTGCAGCAGCATTCCTAGTCTTCCTGGCTACTGCTGCAAACAGTGTGTCGTTATGTAGAACTAGGACACACTGTTTGCAGCAGCAGCAGCAGCATTCCCAGTCTTCCTGGCTACTGCTGCAAACAGCGTGTCGTTATGTAGAACTAGGACAGACTGTTTGCAGCAGCAGCAGTAGCATTCACAGTCTTCCTGGCTACTGCTGCAAACAGTGTGTCGTTATGTAGAACTAGGACACACTGTTTGCAGCAGCAGCAGTAGCATTCCCAGTCTTCCTGGCTACTGCTGCAAACAGTGTGTCGTTACGTAGAACTAGGACACACTGTTTGCAGCAGCAGCAGCAGCAGCATTCCCAGTCTTCCTGGTTACTGCTGCAAACAGTATGTCGTTACATAGAACTAGGACACACTGTTTGCAGCAGCAGCATTCCCAGTCTTCCTGGCTACTGCTGCAAACAGCGTGTCGTTACGTAGAACTAGGACACACTGTTTGCAGCAGCAGCAGCAGCATTCCCAGTCTTCCTGGCTACTGCTGCAAACAGTGTGTCGTTACGTAGAACTAGGACACACTGTTTGCAGCAGCAGCAGCAGCATTCCCAGTCTTCCTGGCTACTGCTACAAACAGTGTGTCTTTATGTAGAACTAGGACACACTGTTTGCAGCAGTAGCCAGGAAGACTGAGAATGCTGCTGCTGCTGCAAACAGTGTGTCGTTATGTAGAACTAGGACACACTGTTTGCAGCAGCAGCAGCAGCAGCATTCCCAGTCTTCCTGGCTACTGCTGCAAACAGTGTGTCGTTATGTAGAACTAGGACACACTGTTTGCAGCAGCAGCAGTAGCATTCCCAGTCTTCCTGGCTACTGCTGCAAACAGTGTGTCGTTACGTAGAACTAGGACACACTGTTTGCAGCAGCAGCAGTAGCATTCCTATTCTTCCTTGCTACTGCTGCAAACAGTGTGTCGTTATGTAGAACTAGGACACACTGTTTGCAGCAGCAGCAGCAGCATTCCCAGTCTTCCTGGCTACTGCTGCAAACAGTGTGTCGTTATGTAGAACTAAGACATACTGTTTGCAGCAGCAGCAGTAGCATTCCCAGTCTTCCTGGCTACTGCTGCAAACAGTGTGTCGTTACATAGAACTAGGACACACTGTTTGCAGCAGCAGCAGTAGCAGCATTCCCAGTCTTCCTAGCTACTGCTGCAAACAGTGTGTCGTTATGTAGAACTAGGACACACTGTTTGCAGCAGCAGCAGTAGCATTCCCAGTCTTCCTGGCTACTGCTGCAAACAGTGTGTCGTTATGTAGAACTAGGACACGCTGTTTGCAGCAGTAGCCAGGAAGACTGAGAATGCTGCTGCAAACAGTGTGTCGTTATGTAGAACTAGGACACACTGTTTGCAGCAGCAGCAGCAGCATTCCCAGTCTTCCTGGCTACTGCTGCAAACAGTGTGTCGTTATGTAGAACTAGGACACACTGTTTGTCGTTTTCTAGCATCAGGATCCATTATTTGCAGCAGTAGCCAACAACAATGCTGTTGTAGCAAATACTCCTAATTTATGAGGGTTTTATTCTAGACCAGTGGCTCTTTACCAGGGGTGCTTGCATCCCTGGGGGTGCGAAGCCGGTTCCTAAGGGGCGCGAGGAAGTCTATGAATAATTAAAGAAATATGTATTTTTAAATACGCATGTTATTTTTTTCTGCAAAAAATAAAAATAAAATAAAATAGAATGAAATAAACAACAATAATAATAATAATAATAATAATAATAATAATAATAATAATAATAATAATAATAATTATTATTATTAGTATTATTATTATTATTATTATTATTATTATTATTATTATTATTTTTGCTTTTTTTGAGAGTGGTGCATACATTGAAAAAAGTTAAGAACCACTGTTCCACATCGTAAATGAATTATTTCTTTTTTTTCTCTGTAGGGTAGTTACAAAAATGATCCTGATACCAGTCTGATAGTGAAAATACCGACGAGATGCTGCATTCTCTGGCCCCTCATTGTTAAATTTGGTAATGGGGATTAATGCGTTCTCGCATATTAATATATAATCATTAGCTAGCCAAGTAATCTTTCTGATACATCCACTAGCGGATCCCGGGGGTTGGGGGCGCCCGGGCACGTGCCTCCCCACGAAAAATAATGTCAAAATAATAATACTGAAGATTTAGATAATAACATAAATGGGAAATATGGAAATGGGAAAAAGCCAAAAGCTATTACAGAAAATAGAAATAATATATATATGCATATAAATAGAAATAATATATATATACATACATATATATATATATATATATATATATATATATATATATATATATATATATATATATATATATATATATATATATATATATGAAGTTTTTATCACATCACCGTGATTCATATACAAACATTAAGCTACAAACGTCCTTTAATATCCAATTCGCTCTACCTCGGAAGTAATATATTTTCATATATGTTACCGAAGGGGAATTTTGTAGCTGATAATAGTACGCCATCCCGTGGGCTCGAACCAGCGATGGACAGGAACTCAGGACTACAGGGACGCATTAACCCACGCGGCCACAAGAGGTAGAGCGAATTGGATATTAAAGGACGTTTGTAGCTTAATGTTTATATATATATGTATGTATATATATATATATATATATATATATATATATATATATATATATATATATATATATATATATATATATATATATACAGTATATATACATATATATATATATGTATATATATTCATATATATATATATATATATATATATATATATATTTATATAAATATGTCTGTATGTATGTATGTATAATATAAAAATTGGTGGGCCCCCACGAAATTTTTCTGGATCCGCTAGTGGATACATCCCAAGTGAATTATATATTTTAGTTTCTAGCCAGGGTGGAAATTTTTAAGAGAAATCAGAATCTTAATAAGTTTCAAGGCCTCTTCTAGTCGAATTCATTCAAGCCAGCGAATGTTCTTGTTATTACGTTTATCTGACCAGGTACACATAGTTAGAAGTTTCAAAAACTCTGGAATATGCAATGCAATCTTAGCAATCTTGCTGATAGTTGAACACAAGACTGGTTAAATTATTTTCCTTTGCCACCAGCGACACTTCAGCATTACAGTCTGACGTCGTATACTTATGTATGGGGGTTTAATTGAAAGATGTATAAACTACAGCAGAGGATAATACCAAATTAATACTCACGCTAGTAGTAGTAGTAGTAGTAGTAGTAATAATAATAATAATAATAATAATAATAATAATAATAATAATAATAATAGATTTGATTTCAGTTCAAGGTCATATATATGGAATATACAAAGTAGAGACAATAACATACGTAATCTAGATATGAGATAACATGATAAGAAACGATAAATCGGCAATATCCACACAGTTGCTGAAGAAGTATAAAAAAATAGTCGTCATAGTAATGGTAATGAAAGTAATAATATTGAGCATGGTAGTGGCCAAGGTTAGTCATTTTACCCATTACAACAATCGGAATATAAAATAACTGATTAAATACCGCATATCTTTTTTGGTGAAGTTGCAGTCAACATCAAAAATATATATAAAATTATCATTAGCAAGTGTCTTTCCTCTACAGCACAATCATTTTGGAGATTTTTCCCCAGTAAACATCAAAATTTATAAGATAATCATTTGTATATATATATATATATATTTATATATTTTTATATAAACATCAATATATATATATGTATATATATATTTATATATATAGCACAATCATTTAGACATATATATTTATAATAAATAATACAGTATATTTATATATATATATATTTATATATTTTTTATATATATCAAATATATATATATTATATTTGCAATATTTATATATATATATATATATATATATTTATATATAAATATCATATATATATATAATTATCATCTGCAAGCAATCATTTGAATATTTTTCCTCAACAAAGCACAATCATTTAGAAGATTTTTCCCCAGTAAACATCAAATTTGTAAAAAATAATAATTTGTTTTTCCTCTACAGCACAATCATTTAGAATATTTTTCCCCAGTAAACATCAAGTATATATAAAATTATCATTTTGTCTTTCCTCTACAGCGCAATCATTTAGAAGATTTTTCCCCAGTAAACATCAAATACATATAAATTATCATTTACAAGTGTCTTTCCTCTACAGCACAATCACCATTTAGAATATTTTTCCCCAGTAAATATCAAATATATATAAAATTATCATTTGCAAGTGTCTTTCCTCTACGGCACATTCATTTAGAATATTTTTCCTCTCGCCCTCGTATTAAGGACAGGAAATTTTACTGCCGAGTTCTGCACGCGGGTCGAATGGCAACTCAGCATTCGGCCAGCGCTCTCCTCCAGTATTAAATTTCATTCAAAGGATAATGAGCGCGAAGGTCTTTATACAAACAACAATGGAATCGTTCCGGGGGGAAGATTGAACTGTAATTTTCCTTTGTGCGATAACGGATACTCTTATAACCGGCAAGTCAAGAGAAATGAAAAAGAAAAATAGATGCTGGGAGACCTCACAAGCCGTTCCAGAAGCCAAATGACCAATGCTGGCATAATCTTTTCTTCTTCTTTTTTTTTTTTAGGCGTTTAATTCATCTTCCCATTCTTGCGTCAAATTATGAAAACCATTTTACCTTCTGCAGTTCGGTTCGTTTGTAAACAAAACAAATAATTCAAACTTAAACAGATAAACCGATTGTATACAAAAGATGCAAAGGTGTTGTTGACGTTTGAAAAACAGGATGAAAAGAACAAGCAGTTGGAAAACTCAGTCGTTTAAAGATTAATTATATCAGTATCTTCATGCCTTAATTAGGCTGGTTCTTTTTCATTGCTGAAAAGAAATAAATTTTGTTAATTTATTATTTGTTTATTGTTTTGATACTTATTCCATAGATTTAGACTCCGGAAACATATACAGCTACTTACTTTAAATTTTGCTGGCACACAGGCCTATTAAATGGTATATTTCAGCTGTCTCTCTCTCTCTCTCTCTCTCTCCTCTCTCTCTCTCTCTCTCTGTCTGTCTCTCTCTCTCTCTATGTATATATATATATATATATATATATATATATATATATATATATATATATATATATATATATATATGAATGTATGTATGTGTTATATATATGTACATATATACATACACACACACACACACACACATATATATATATATATATATATATATATATATATATATATATATATATATATATATATAGACAGAGCTAAGGTCACAAAGAAAGTAATACAACGGAGTGCAATATTTCCCGCCTTTACGCAGAAGTATTCTGAAACTTGAGAATGGTTTACAGTAAAGGCGAAAGATCTTGCAATTCGTTGTATCACTTTTCCACGACCAAAGAATGGAAGTTATATATATATATATATATATATATATATATATATATATATATATATATATATATATATATATATATATATATATATATATATATATATATATATATATATATATATATATATAATTTGGCAGCACAATGACACCTCATGACTAGTCTCTCTCTCTCTCTCTCTCTCTCTCTCTCTCTCTCTCTCTCTCTCTCTCTCTCTCTCTCTTTCTCTCTCTTTCCTTCCTTTCTAACTGGAACCTGCAACAGTCGACTGATAACCAGGAATTTCTGGGAACGCGCCTATTCTTCTTTCGTCGTCAGCTCCTATATCCGTTGAGAGAGAGAGAGAGAGAGAGAGAGAGAGAGAGAGAGAGAGAGAGAGAGAGAGAGAGAGAGAGTATATAAAAAGTCAATAAAAATAAATTCACTTAAATAAATAAGTCCCAAACAAGCAAATAAATATATTGAAAAGGTTCAAATTAATAAATAAGAGACGAATTCAAATAAAAAATTATATAAATTCAAAAAGTATACATGTAAATCAAAGCTAAAATAGATATATGGATTTAAATAAATTCAAATGCATAAATAAATTAATTAAAATATAAATAAATAAATTCAAACAAGAAAAAAATAAATAGATGAAAAGTATTGCAGGGTCCAGTGTCCTTAAAAAGACAATTAAACCAGGGAACGAGGATTAAAAGTAAAAAAAAAAAAATGCGCAGCAAAAACGACAAAATGGAATCCGAATTTTAAACCGCCAAAGTTTTCCTGACACAAATTTCAATTAGCGCATGACAATGGTGGTATCATTTCCTCTCAGAAAAAAAAAGAAGATATAAAAGAGGAAAAAAAAGGTAAACTAGGAAAAAAAGATAGTATTTTTTTTTTTTTGGACATCCCTAATGGCTTATTTCCGTCTGCTCAAGATGGCTGGTCAGTCCTAGGAAAAAGGAAAGTAACATTAACGCTTGTTATCTTTTGTTCTGCCACATATAGAGATCGAGAGTTTCTGCCTCATTTCTTGCGGGAGATTAAGGGTAGAAAGAGCTGCTGTGTTTTCTATGGAAACAAGTAAAAAAATGCGCCGAAGTTTCTTCAGCGCAATCAAGTTTTGTGTACATTGTATAATCAAGGCCGCCGAAAATAGATCTATCTTTCGGTGGTCTTAGTATAATGCTGTATGAGCAGCGGCCCATGAAACTCTCAACCGGCCTTGGTGGCCTGTGTTGTTGCGTTGTCAGAAGCACGAGTATGCCTAACTTTAACCTTAAATGAAATAAAAGCTATTGAGTAGTGGGCTGCTATTTGGTATGTTTGATGATTGGAGGGTGGATGATTAACATAACGATTTGTAGCCCCTCTAGCCTTAGTGGTTTTTAAGATCTAAGGGCGGACAGAAAAAGTGCGGACAGAAAACAGTGCGGAGAGAATAAAGTGCGGACGGACAGACAAAACCATCACAATAGTTTTCTTTTCAGAAAGCTAAAAGAGAAAATAAAATACAGTGTGTTATGTTAGCACAGTAAAAGTATCTGTAGGACAGTCCTGGAAAAACAAATGCTAATATTTCTTGAACTTAATCATTTTTCTAAATTACAAGCAAGTGTAATAAAAGGAGTGATAAGTAGTGTACCTATAAAAGTAAGAACTAAAAAAAACCGGAAATTTCTTTTCCATTCTCTTGAAGTAAATTGAACGAATACATAACATATGGAAAGAAAGGTTGCTTTGAATATTAAGAAAGCAATTAATGAAAGCTGAAGGCTATACACACAAAAAAAGTGTTTATTTGGAAGTTAGAAAAAGTGAACTCTTACACCGAATTAGCATGAACAAACCCCTTTTTCACGAATTAAGCCAAAATTGCCTTAGAACATTTCTGACGATAAAAAGACACAAAATACACATTCCAACACATATCATCCTCCATCGGGAATATTGTTCCGCCATCAAAAACCTGTTATCAGAACATTATCATAATTGTTAAGCCTGCCGTAACGCTGTTGGTCCAAAGTAAAACTTTTACGCTTCATTGCATTAGCGGTTGCGCGTTTGGTCTGCCCATACGTCCATTATAAACGTAAATGAGATTTCAATATTTTTTTTTTATTTGGTAGGTGTTATTAACTCAACATCACTACCGATATGAAAGTATGAAAGCTATCAAATATAACTGGATGTTTACAGCAGCAGAAGACTGAACTCAGTCTACATTGCTAACTAGATTGATGTTCCCCTGGTAATATTTTTGTTTATATTTGTTTGCTTAAGGTTTTTCAATTACGTTTTTGCTTGAGACAATTTTTTTCTTAATCTTTCTCACTTTTAATGAATTGATTTTTCCACTGAAGAGATGGATATCAGCTTAATGCCAACTGATACAGATTATCTGATAGATAGCTCCAAGTAAAATAAAGCAAGTAAGAAATGCGCCGAAGTTTCTTCGGCGCAATCGAGTTTTTGTACAGCCGATACAGCGTATAATCAAGGCCACCGAAAATAGATCTGTCTTTCGGTGGTCTCTGTATAATGCTGTATGAGTCGCGGCCATGAAACTCTTGGCCGGCCGCTTTGGCCTGTGTTGTTGCGTTGTCAGAAGCACGATTATTGCTAAATTTAACCTTTTAAAATAAACACCACTGAGGCCAGAGGGCTGCAATTTGGTATGTTTGATGATTGGAGGGTGGATGATCAACATACCAATTTGCAGCCCCCTAGCCTCAGTAGTTTTTAAGATCTGAGGACGGACAGAAAAGTGCGGACAGAAAAAAGTGCGGACGGACAGAAAGCCGTCACAATAGTTTTTTTTACAGAAAACAAAAAATATCGCAGAAATACAAGCAATAGAGAGAAGGTTCAATAGTGTCTAACAGATATAATATCCCAAAGCCTAAGTCAAAGAAAATTCATTTTTTACAAATTAAAAAGGCGACAAAATCTGTTTTTGAGTGCTATGCAACCCCCGTTGTCCAAGAACGCATGCCATGTGTTCTCAAAATGAAAAGATAAAAAATGTGATTACTTTTAATTACAAAGGCAACGAAATCTGTTCCGAAGTCCTCTGCAACTCTTATTGTCCGAGAAAGTATGCCAAGAGTTCCCATTGATTCCTTATTATTAAGTGTTCTCAAGTTTAGAACAGGTGAAAAATGCGCCGAAGTTACTTCGGCGCAATCGAGTTGTCTGTACAGAGCATAATCAAGGTCACCGAAAATAAATCTATCTATAAGCCGCGGCCCATGAAACTCTCAGCCGGTTGTGATGGCCTGTGTTGTTGCGTTGCCAGAAACACGATTATGGCTAATTTAACCTTAAATAAAATAAAAACTACTGCAATCTGGTATGTTTGATGGTTGGAGGGTGGATGATCAACTTACCCTCTAGCCTCAGTAGTTTTTAAGATCTGAGGGCGGACAGAAAAAATTTATGTGCGGACGGAGAGGCAAAGCCGGCACAATAGTTTACTTTTCAGAAAACTAAAAAGCTAAAACAAATATATGATTTTCTTTTTCTAAAATAAAAAGGCAACGAAATCTGTTACAAAGTCGTCTGCAACCTCATTGTCCAAGGAAGCATGCCGAGTGTTCTTATGAATTCTGTATTAAAGAGGTATGAAGATTCCATGCAAAGACCCTTTTTGCATAGTTTAAGTTACTTTGAATTATGCATCCCGGAGGCATTTCCCCGAGATGTTAGTTCTTTGTTGGGAGAGTGGGTTCCGTTCTCAGCTAGCATTCTGCTGGCCGCGGGTTCGAATCTCCGACCGGCCAGTGAAGAATAAGATGAATTTATTTCTGGTGATAGAAATTCATTTCTCGGTATAATGTGGTTCGGATTCCACAATAAGCTGTAGGTCCCGTTGCTAGGTAACCAATTGGTTCTTAGCCACGTAAAATAAATCTAATCCTTCGGGCCACCCCTCTCTAGGAGAGCTGTTAATCAGCTCAGTGGTCTGGTTAAACTAAGGTATACTTAACTTTTCCCCCGAGATGTAACTTAGTACCGGAACCTTTCCTAAAAAAAACGGGACGCCATATCTTAAAAACTAACCATAAAATTTTCCTGAAGATGGTCTCATTATGTTTCTCACACCCAAATTATTCCAGTGATATTAAACTAACCTAACCTAACCAACCTAACCTAGGGCATGGCCAAAAACCGGGGCTGGTGAAATACTAGCACACATCTCAGGAATTTGCAGGGTAAAATCTCAGACGACTGCGGGAGTATTACTGTAGTCCAAACGGAGCAGTTTCTGTGAAACAAATTAAATGCTGACATATTATTACAACTAGTTATAGCTCCTTAGACCTGTCATACTATGCCAGAAGATTTCTACGAATCAAACCCTACCGTTGAATACTGTATAAATACAGATATCTTAAGATGGATTGCAGTCTTGGGAAACAAAATTTTCACTATTTTCCCTGTGGACTTCTTCCGTATGAATAGGAGTTCACCTGCTGAACAACAACAACAACAACAATAATAATAATAATAATAATAATAATAATAATAATAATAATAATAATAATAATAATAATAATAATAATAATAATAACTGAGGAGAATCGAGCAGGTTCTCGAAAACTCTTTTGTATACATAAATTTTTTTGGTATGTATTTACATCCACACCATTGTGGATTTCTTTTATGAATAATAATAATAATAATAATAATAATAATAATAATAATAATAATAATAATAATAATAATAATAATAATTGAGAAGGAGAATCGAGCAGGTTCTCGAAAACTCTCTTTTGTATATATATATATTTTTAGATATATATTTACATTCCACACCACTGTGGATTTATTTTATAAATAATAATAATAATAATAATAATAATAATAATAATAATAATAATAATAATAATAATAATAATAATAATAATAATAATAATAATAATAATAAACTTAAACAAAGATTAATAAAGAAATCAGTTCAGCTCTCTCGCATTTCTAAAAGATTCTTGTGCTCATATTATGTTTTAATATCTTTATTTTTAAATACTCCTGTTGTATAAATGTCATCTTCGCGGGGCGGATTAACCATCTGTCCTTGTTGTTCAGAAATAGAATGCTAACATCCATTATTTTTGCCCAAAGAATTACGTAGGTTTTTCAAAATGCTTCGGTTTATTTTCATTTCCTGGTTTACCTCTTTGATGTACAATGTATTCTCTTTAAAAAACATTCGTCCAACATATTTCGTTACATAACATAATCTACTAATCTTGCATGATCATACTCTGTATTTAAACAACACGCTTCTCATCCACCGAGAGAGAGAGAGAGAGAGAGAGAGAGAGAGAGAGAGAGAGAGAGAGAGAGAGGGGATAAAAGCTTAATCCCTCTACATCATTGACCATCAATCTGGCTCTCACACCAATCGGAGTCCAGGCTTCATAAAAAGAGAAAGAGCTTTCATTTGCATATTGTCCAATTACTTACCGATGGAAGTGAGAGGAGATGTAACGAAAGAGTACTTTTTATGTATCTTTAAAGATATCACGGGTAAAAAAGTGATGGATTCACAAAAGGGGTGGTAAAGCCCAGCCACAAGAGACAGATATGGAGGTCAGGGGACACAAAGGAAGGGCTTAACTTCGCATCCTGATAAATTATGATGAAAGCGAAAAGTAGAAGTAGGAGTCTTTTCTCAATCAGTATGTATCATATCATATATATATATATATATATATATATATATATATATATAAATGTGTGTGTATACAGTATATATATATATATATATATATATATATATATACATATGTATACATATGTATATATATGTATATGTATATATATATAAATATATATATATATATATATATATATACATATATATATATTTATATATATATTTATATATATATATATATATATATATATATATATATATGTATGTATATATGACTTTTTATCACATCGTGATTCATATGCAATCAGTAAGCTACAAACGTCCTTTAATATCAATTCGCTCTACCTTGAAATAATATATTTTCATATATGTTGCCGAAAGGGAATTTTTTAGTTGATAATAAGTTCGTCGTCCCGTGGGCTCGAACCAGTGAAGGACAAGAACTCAGGACTATGAAAATATATTATTTCCGAGGTAGAGCGAATTGGATATTAAAGGACGTTTTATACTATATATGAATCACGGTGATATATAAAAAGTCATAATATGCATGCGACAAACGCACTACACGGTCAACATGGCAGAGGTGGGTGGATATCGTCACTAAATACAAACACCTGAGTTCGACGGGGATTTGTATATGGAGGCGATATCCACTTATACCTCACTTGCTGGTCGTGTGGTTTAAAGCGTCCACTGTAGTCCTGAGTTCTTATAGCTGGTTCAAGCCCACGGGACGACGAACTTATTATCAACTAAAAATTCCCCTTCGGTAACATATATGAAAATATATCATTTCCGAGGTAGAGCGAATTGGATATTAAAGGACGTTTGTATGATTATATATATATATATATATATATATATATATATATATATATATATATATATATATATATATATATATATATATATATATGTGTGTGTGTGTATATACAAATGTATATATATATATATATATACTATATATAAGGACGAAAACGTTTGTACGCGAACAAAAGGAAAACGAAAAAATCAGTAGAAGTAATATTTTACACAAATGACCAAACCGGGGATTTTCAATGCTAACTCAAAGGAGGCAGTTAACCTCTGGACTGAGATAGCACACCGGCCACAAATAGCAGCCTGCATATTTCAGTAATTAAATTAAACGGTATAAATATCCTGCATAAAAACTCAGGTATCAGTTTCACAGCAATTTAATTATAGTAATTTTCTTTAATTATAGTAATATTCATTCGTACTTGTTGCAAATCATACCAGTCTAGCAAGTTTTATGTACACTCACATACACACACACACACGCACATACACGCACGCATATATATATATATATATATATATATATATATATATATATATATATATATATATATATATATATATATATATACTTCATTATATATCGTTATGCCAAAATCCAAGCGAATTAAAAGTTATTTCATCAAGAGTGATGAAAGGTAATATGCGACAGGCTTATGCTACAAATGATTTCGTGAGCCCTAAAAGAAATTACGAGTTATATTCATATAAATCTATTCATCATGTGCTGTATTTTAAGCTTCTACGAAAGACGAGTAAAAGAAGGGAGTAGGAAAAAAAAACACTCGCAAAATCAGCGATTTCAAGGGTATCCATGGATCGCATTCGGTCGTGTTCCAAGAAGCAAAACACTACTGAGACTTGAGAGTCCTTGGCGAATGGCAACATCGTTCGAGTTCGGACTCTCCGACAATTGAACCTTCGGACTTTCGACTGTAACACCGTTTTGGGCGGTAGACGTTTAACAGGAGCTAGCTAAGTGATCGTTTTTTCTTCTGAAGTGGCGTATTCATTGCCTCCTTAATTTACCGTATCGTAATTAGTCCAGTTGTGAAGTTTTTACGAAAAAAACTGTTTTATCACGCGACTGGACTACACTTGGCGCGTGAGAATTTCCATCGATTGCTGTTACTTCGTTGGCCCAGTTATAATAAACCCAGGGATTCTGCATGGTAACAATGTCATTTTACTATATTATTGCAAATATTGTATATTTGTTCTAGGGTTTTTCGAATCTTGCTGCGTGTTTAGTCTCGTACAAATCTTTGGCAGTCATTATAACTATTTCTATGGGGGTTTACCCATAATTTGACTTGAGTAAACGCCCAAAGTTACGCACAACTCTAAAGCTTTGTCTTTTCCAGGTTGTTTTGGTACGAGTTTTACTTTTGAGTTCCTGTTCTAACGGTAAAGCTTTTCTCTAGCAAAAGGTATGTAGGAGGTATTTTTTCCCTCTAAGTTTATTTTTAAGTCGTAAATTTCCATTTTTCATAAATTTACTTTAATTTTTGCAATAAATTTTTGTATTCAACTTTTTAAATTTTTTTTTTAAATTTTATAATAAATTTACTTTTGAAAATTGTAATAAATTTTTTTATAGGTTTACTTTATTTTGTCAAATTTACTTTATTTTTGTAATTTAAACTTTTTTGCAATTTACTATTTGTCATAAATTTACTATATACTTTTTAAAATTTGTATATACTGTTCCTGTCCAACTTCGCCTTATCCTCCACCCCTTCGGGGCGGCACCCCTGGAGGGGTGGGGGAGCCCCCATGTTCTGCATAGTAGGTCGTACGACCTACTATGCAGGTTCTTGGGTGGTTAACAAGGCTGCTAATCAAACTTTCTTTCAGGTGATAAGTATAGACAATCTATTGCCTGGTTTTCAGATAGGTATTAGGGGTTTCAAAGTGCTTGGCTATCTCCCACTCAGTTAAGTTTAAGTTTGCAGAAGCTCCCTAAGGTTTGAGGAAATTAATATTCATGCCATCAAACGGCAATAATCAACATAAGCCAAATTAATCTTGTGTACAGGCTGGCGTCTTGGTATGTTTTACTTGATAATTTTAGCTAATTGAAAAGGGGTTAAAGTTTATGGTTAGGTTAAGTCAGATAAGTTTTGGCCAATATTCAAGAAGGTTTTGCCCGAATTTAATTTTTTTAGCGTAAAGTTGGCTTTAGACTCGACAGAATTTTCAGAGGATTCGGACCTGGTATTTCCTTTCTCGCAACTGAAAATTTCTGTTTATAGGGGTTACAGGAAGCTCCCTAAATGTACGGGTAATTTGCGATAATAGGGCTTAATTACCCAATAGCTAATCTCTTGAAAATCTTCAAAACCATGTAAATTTTTCCCAGACAGATTATGTCCAGCGTAATGTTTGGTTTTCTGCTGTTAGATGAAACTACTTGAATGAAGTTTGTCAGTAACTCATAGCTAGAAACTTTCAGCTCCTGTTAACAGACAGCACGAAAACAATTTTTTTTTTTAGTTTAAATTATGGAAATTTTGTCATGGATATAATTGGCATAGAATAACTGAAATGTTTTGAGTGAGGTTTAGTCACGTTAAGTTTGTCGGGTATGTTGGTTAGTTTTGATACTATTTAAGGTTATTCATAGCATAAGCAGTGTATTTGATGCTATCTGCTAATATTGAGTTTTACACTGAAGACAGGCAATGAGTTTACTTTATGAACATAGGCAATGAGTTTACTTTATGAACATAGGCAATGAGTTTACTTTATGAACATAGGCAATGAGTTTACTTTATGAACATAGGCAATGAGTTTACTTTATGAACATAGGCAGTGAGTTTACTTTATGAACATAGGCAGTGAGTTTACTTTATGAACATAGGCGACGAGTCTGTTACTCTATGAACATAGGCGACGAGTTTGTTACTGTATGAACATAGGCGACGGGTTTGTTACTGTATGAACATAGGCGACGGGTTTGTTACTGTATGAACATAGGCGACGGGTTTGTTACTGTATGAACATAGGCGACGGGTTTGTTACTCTATGAACATAGGCGACAGGTTTGTTACTCAATGAGCATAGGCGACGAGTTTGTTACTCTATGAACATAGGGGACGAGTTTGTTACTCTATGAACATAGGGGACGAGTTTGTTACTCTATGAACATAGGCGACGAGTTTGTTACTCTATGAACATAGGCGACGAGTTTGTTACTCTATGAACATAGGCGACGAGTTTGTTACTCTATGAACATAGGCGACGAGTTTGTTACTCTATGAACATAGGCGACGGGTTTGTTACTCTATGAACATAGGCGACGGGTTTGTTACTCTATGAACATAGGCGACGGGTTTGTTACTCTATGAACATAGGCGACGGGTTTGTTACTCGTAAACGCAGGCGACGGGTTTGTTACTCGTAAACGCAGGCGACGGGTTTGTTACTCGTAAACGCAGGCGACGGGTTTGTTACTCGTAAACGCAGGCGACGGGTTTGTTACTCGTAAACGCAGGCGACGGGTTTGTTACTCGTAAACGCAGGCGACGGGTTTGTTACTCGTAAACGCAGGCGACGGGTTTGTTACTCGTAAACGCAGGCGACGGGTTTGTTACTCGTAAACGCAGGCGACGGGTTTGTTACTCGTAAACGCAGGCGACGGGTTTGTTACTCGTAAACGCAGGCGACGGGTTTGTTACTCGTAAACGCAGGCGACGGGTTTGTTACTCGTAAACGCAGGCGCGACGGGTTTGTTACTCGTAAACGCAGGCGACGGGTTTGTTACTCGTAAACGCAGGCGACGGGTTTGTTCGTAAACGCAGGCGACGGGTTTGTTACTCGTAAACGCAGGCGACGGGTTTGTTACTCGTAAACGCAGGCGACGGGTTTGTTACTCGTAAACGCAGGCGACGGGTTTGTTACTCGTAAACGCAGGCGACGGGTTTGTTACTCGTAAACGCAGGCGACGGGTTTGTTACTCGTAAACGCAGGCGACGGGTTTGTTACTCATACATAAGCATTGAGTTTGTTAGTTACCCCTGAATACTGGCAAGGAGTTTGTAATGTTACCCACGAATACTGGCAATACTTTTGTGATGAAATCCATGAACGTGGTCAATGAATTTATTTTCCAGGAGCCCTGTCAGATGCATGTTGTTACCCGTCAACACAATAAATGGTACTATCGGCGCAATGATTATGATGTTCATGATCACAGGTCACTGAGACATTCATACTATCCTTGAGTAAGGGCAGTGCTTTGTGGGGCTGGTCATAACATAAGCGGGAACAAACTGTGATGCTTCCTTGAACAGTGTGTTGTGGAACTGTTCATGAACACAGGCAATGAGTTTGAAATGTTAGCCATAACCAAGGCATGAGTTTCCAATGGTATTCATCAACAAGGCTTTGAGTATGTGAAATACGCATTAACATAATGAGGTCGTGAAGACATGAGCTGGATGCAATTGCTAGTATTAATTTAGTGGATGCGATGCTGTAATGAACGTCAGTGCTCGCTAAGCTAT
Organism: Macrobrachium rosenbergii; assembly: GCF_040412425.1. Classification (NCBI taxonomy): domain Eukaryota; kingdom Metazoa; phylum Arthropoda; class Malacostraca; order Decapoda; family Palaemonidae; genus Macrobrachium; species Macrobrachium rosenbergii. The sequence goes on along the minus strand of NC_089744.1, from coordinate 76,011,924 downwards.
CACTGGCAATCAATTGTTTGATCGTATTTGCTATATATGCCTGAAATGATTAAAAGGTCATCAGACAAGCAATGCATGTACAAATATACATTTTCAAATGCAGTATACTAAGGTAGGAGCTGTTGAGTCTTTGGTAATGATTAGTGGCAAAACTGATCTATGATGTAATGATTTCCTCACTAAAAAGTCCTCGCATTACACAGCTTCGTTGCTTTATTTGAAAGTTCAGCGGTTTCTTTAACTTTTACCCGAGTTCTTAAAAAGATCAAAGGTATCTTTTTAAGAATACGACTTTGATCATAGTATGTGGGTTATCTTAATTTTGATTTTGGCGATTTTCAGAATAGCACATTTTCTAGGTATTCGTATACAAATTTTGTTTGAGTGGTTTCTGCGTATAGTGTATAATTTTATCATTAAAAGGCGTCAGAAGCAGAGTAGCATTGTAAAGTGTAAATGCTTGTTATACAGCCTTAATGCATAATTATGGTATGAAATGTACGAGATAATCTTAATCCAGATGGTTGCAAGTTTTCAGTGGGTAATAATCTTTTTTGGGCATTGATTGGAGAAACGCAACTCATGGCTTATATAAGCTAATTATCCTTGAAGTAAAAGATACCGTACTTATTTCAAGAAAGAGTTAACGTTCTCTTTACAGAGTTGCCGAGTAATTGCCGTAAGAACATTTTCTGCTGCTGTTGTTTTTCTGTTACAGGTCACAACTAGCTGGATGAACCAGAATTTAAGAAAATGTGCAGACACGGGGCTGATTTGCGAACCTTTCTGTGTTAGGTTGATATTTCTAGGAATCCAAGATGTCGACAAGATAGATGTAGGCTTCTATTCATTTAATTTCTAAATTTTCCATGCTGCACTCTTCAAAATCCTGATGGGTTTGTAAGTTAGGTTCCCTCGATGTTCTGCATTCGTACACCTACCATTTGCCTTTGTATTATAATTTTATTTTTATTATTAAATAATGGGTCTTTAGTTTACAGTTCTTGATTACTTCCTCGATATTTTTATAGGGGAAAACAAAGTATGAAGAATATGGTTTATCCATAGTTACTGATGTTGAAGGTAAAAACTACTTAATTTAGAAATATACTTAAATGTTTAAATGTTTAACAGTATTCACTTTAGTGAATACACAAGTGAAAGGCTTACATCAAATTTGAAGCGTAAGAAAATTAATGTAAGCCACCCTCAAGGAATAGTAGTAAATTTCATTTGTTCAATAATTATAACAAATGTGGTTTGGGAATTGGTTGTAACGACTCGAATGCCCTTAGCTAATATGTGAGAAGTAAAGCTGAAATCTGACTCCATACTAATGAATTAATGTGCAGTACCAAGAGCGACGTTAAATGTATTGGGAGCAAAAAAAGTAAATTGTGAATTTACTACTTTAGGACGATAGTTTTACTTGTTTCATGAATCTAGTACAAAGAAATCTATTTCCATTCATTCCTATGAAAATTTGATAAATGTGATGGTCAGCTACACTTCATGGATGAAGGTCTTAAGCTACGTGGCTAAATATAGGATTTAACGCACGTGAATAGAATTAAATTATATAAATTTTTTTGAAATATTGAAGTTAAGGTACATGGTTAATTATAGGATTTAAAGCAGGTGAAAATTTTGAGTTATAGATTATAAAAAAAATTTCAGTAAGATTCTGAAATACTGAAAGTTAAATTCTTGTTAAAGTATTGCGAGAGTTTGTAACGATTTGGGTGGGGGCTGAGAGTGGAGGTCGTTTGGTAAACAAAACTGGTGGTTGACCACATATACATTGTTACTTTTTTTTAGCGATCGTTTAATAGGTCACTTCGATTCTGAAGAACCTCATAGCTCCCAGCGCTTTGCTTTTTGCCTAAATTTCGTATTAATCCAATCAATATAATACATCACTATAATAGTATAGAGCAAGTAACTCTGCTGCCAGTTAACGGAGTTTGGAGATGACTGACTGGGATTTTGGTAATGAAGTTCTGAAGGAATTTTTTTTTTTTTTTTTAAAGGCAAGGCGCTCAAATATAAATATAGACATGCATGTTCTCTCTTGTTCTAATGGAATGGAATATAGAGGTTGGGCCAAAGGCCAAGCACCGGGACTTGTAAGGTTATTCAGCGCTGGAAAGGAAAATGAGAGTAGGTACGTCTGAAAGGTGTAACAGGAGGAAAATCTCGCAGTTGCACTATGGAATAATTGTTAGGAGAGGGTGGATAGCAAAATGGAAGAAAGAAATGAATGGAAGTACAGCTAAAAGAAATGAAAGGGGTTGCAGGTAGGGGCCGGAGGGACGCTGCAAAGAACCTTTAGTAATACCTACAGTGCACCCTGTGAGGTGCACTGACGCACTACCTCCCTGCGGGGCTTTTGTTCTGATCGGTGCTGTTATTCCGTTGATCATAAACACTCTATACATGACTGATATGGCGAACAGTACTACTATATTGGCCACTGGAACTTCAGAAGTTCAAGCGAAGACGCAATGCATTACCCTCGCACTATTATTCTTGCATTTTCATACGTTTTTATCGATTTGTTGATTTATTAATTTATTTTTTCGTTTTTAAAAAGCGGGGTCTCTTACTGTATTTCTCTTTACCTTGTCTTAATGCTTCCTAATAAGCACCATATTCTTTGGAAGCTGAATTTCAAGTCAATGGCACCTTTGCTGGGGCTTGTTCCATACGAATAGGTTTCATCATCTGAATAATAATAATAATAATAATAATAATAATAATAATAATAATAATAATAATAATGACATTGCTCGATACGCATTCCTTTCCTGGAGGATGAAGGGGTATCCAAGAGAAGGGCCCTGGGCACTGCATATGCGACAGGCTCGTTCTAAGTTTAAACTAGCACTTCAATGGTATCGAGAACAGGAGCTGTTAAGAGCAACAGCCCTTGGTCAGAGTCTAGTCTGTAAGTGCATGAAACGTTTTTGGTCAAACGTTAAGTTACGGACTAAAAGAAATGCCCTAATATCCCCCACAAAATTGAAGAAACCGTAGGTTCTGAACAGATACTCCTATTTTGGAAAAAGCGTTTTCAGTCTGTTTTGAATATCATTCAATATAGCATTACTAGAAATACTGTATTAAGAAAACTTGAAATAAGTGATGGCAATTTTAAATATATTTTGCTCTTGATATGGTGAAGACAGCTGCTCATTCTTTGTCCTTCAGTAAACCAGTGGGCTCTGATTGTATCCCTGAGGAAGTCTATAAGTCTGCCCCAGACTATTTGCTCCTATTGATGAGCCTCTCTTCTTTTTTTTTTTTTTTTTTTTTTTTTTTTTTTGTTAGTCTATTCCATACTAGCCTCTGTTATGAAAATTATAATGGTCACAGTTTTAAAGAAGTAACCAAAGACCCCGTAGTTATAAACAGCTATAGGCCAATCGCAATTGCCACACATTTTTCTAAAATTTTAGAATTATCAACAATAACAAATAGAAGGGAATTTTTATATACAAGTGAGTACCATTTTGGGTTGAAACCAAATCTAGGCACAGAAATATAAGTTTATGCTTTAAAATTTGTTATCAATTATTACCACGTACAAAATACGTCCGAAGGGACGCTGCAAAGAACCTTAAGTAATGCCTACAGTGCACCACGTGAGGCGCACTGACGGCACTAACCACCTACGGGAGAGTAGAGGAATTGCTTAAACTGAGGATGGCAAACTCAGTAAAGAACTGCTTAGGCCGAGGAGAATAGACCAGAAACTAGGGCGAGGAAGTGAGGCGCGAAGGGAAATTGCTTAGGCCAAGGAATAACATCAACAAGTATAAACCCTTCGGCCACCAGCTGCAATCCCTTTCATTCCTTTCTCTGTACCTCCGTTCATATTCTCTCTCTCCTTTTTCACCTGCTGAATGACCTTTCAAATATGACAGTCATTTTCCAACGCTGAATGACCTGGCCATTGGCCTAAATTCTATAGTCCATTTCCAACTCAACAAGCATAAAGCTATAAATAAGTGAACAGCAATATACGCGATTGTGCATGACACCTGGGAATGGTGGTTTGTGTTTATAGTTTAGGGAATGAAAACCTTCTGGTAGGGAGCCGTGTGACTGCACTGTAGGCATTACTTAAGGTTCTTTGCAGCGTCCCTTCGGCCCCCCATTACTGTACCTCCGTTCATATTTAATTTGACTTCCCACCCTCTCTAAAAATTGTTTCCTAATGCAACTGCGAGGTTTTCCTCCTGTTACACCCCTAAAACCAGTCAGTTTCTCTTTCAGCGCTGAATGACCTCATAGGTCCTAGGGCTTGGCCTTTGGCCTAAATTCTATTATCTTATCTATGGCATTTAAGGCGGCATTTATGGCCTCGTCCACACGATCGGTTGTCGCCCGGCTGCCTTGGTCCTTCAACCGGCTCCATCCCCCTGGGCATAATTGTTATGTCCACACTTGTTTGTGGGTCAATTGAACTGTTGTCTTGTTGGGCAGTAGAAAATGAGTGGTATTGTCCAGTGTGACTTCCCATGTTTTTATTTTCTGTACATCAAATTTTTCCTCTTGTTAAACAATTTTCTTCTCACGTCTACTCCTATTCAGTTACCTAACGATGATTATTATATATATCTGTTTCAGTTTGATTACAGTTCGAGTCCCATCAAACTTGTTTTAGGCAGATTTTTCCACTGATATAGCTAAGTTTCAAATTTAGTTTTGATGACATATGGTTTTCCTTCATGACAATTATAAATATTTTACAATGCTGCTCGAGCCGGTACTCTCTCACACACACATGCATACGGTTGAGTGACTGGAGAAGAACTTTGCGACTTTGTACAAAAAATAATATCGAAAGAAGATCCAATGAAGGCAGATTCAGTTCTCTAAGAAGAGAGGCAGAGGAAGAGTCACACACACACACACACACACACACACACACACACACACACACACACACACACACACACACATACACATATATATATATATATATATATATATATATATATATATATATATATATATATGTGTGTGTGTGTGTGTGTGTGTGTATGTGTGTAACTCTTCCTCTGCCTCTCTTCTGAGAGAACTGAATCTGCTTTCATTGGACCTGTTTTTGATATTTTCTTTAACAGTCTCAAAGTTCTTTTGCAGTCACTCATCCCGTACGCATAAAGGAAGTCCTTTCCTCTCAGGCCAGCCTGGGCCAAGGTTTAGACCCCAGGTGATACCTCGCTACTGATGAGAGGCAACAGTAATCTCCTTGCTGTCTCAGTGACGAGGTAAATTCCGAAAAGCCTGGCTTCTAAAAAGGCGAATATCACAAGACGAGAACAAACAGCGAAAACGACGCGCAGCCGATCAACGGGTTTTGGGTGTAGCGTTTAACAAGAGTCACTGGACTTTCATCAGGCATTGCCAAACTTGCCTGAACAGATCAAAGGATTCTCGAAACAAAGGAAGGCCAGGCAGGTTACACAATACCTGGAAGTGGTGGCGACCTGTTCGAGAGCCTTTGTCGTGATGTTTAGCTCTCGTGACAAACGGACGGTAAGCAAATATCCCTTAGTCGCAGTGGCTCTTAACCTTTTTCAGTGGCCGTACCCCCTGATATCTCAGAAAATTTTCTCTTACCCCCATCCAATATAAATACAATACAAACATATGGTAAATATACAGTAAATATACTGTACCATTGCACTGTCTCGTACCCCGAGGTTTAAGGTTTCGTGGTACCCCAGGTTAAGAATCACTGCCTCAGGGTCAAATGAGCTGATTATCGCTTTATTAGAATGGCGGCTTTGCATGCTCTGCCGGCTCGTGTTCCAGTGTCCTTGCATGAGCTGTAAATCCACTATTGTATTGGCTATTAAAATAAAATGCATTTTTCCAATGGCTTTTAGTATTAAAACGATTTTGTGTTTATTTTTGCCAATGCTTTCATGTAGGCATGACCTTCAAAAATATTCCAAAACTGAATATGGATATTAATCTTTATTAGTACGCTCATCAATGACGATTTTAATCTATGAGTGCTGGCGTTAGAGAGAGAGAGAGAGAGAGAGAGAGAGAGAGAGAGAGAGAGAGAGAGAGAGAGAGTATGTTCCATCCTATCTTATCAAGAAAGGAAACATAAGTAGAACCACCTTAAATAAGATACCATGTATGAATAAATAATAGTAAGATAAAACAAGTTTATGACGTATAGATACTGGGAAGATAAAATGAAATTACGACGGTAAAACAACGCTGGCAGCATTTAGACTTTTGAGTTATGGCCACTTCAACGCAAGTTCCGAGCAATCTCAATGTCGACCTGAGTGTGAGAATTTATAACGCACTGAACACGATACGAGATCGTCTGGGTGACAAAGTCTTAACCTTATTAGGATTTAGGGCAGTTTCCCGACTACGAATTGGCGACATATCTCTGCTCAGTCAAGTACCTATTTCACTTTACCCAAGGTCGGTACTAATAATTACAAAAAAAAAAAAAAAAGAAATAGTTGAATCATTAACGGATGGTTTTTTTTATGTCAGTTCCAAAAAAGTATTAATAAAAAGGAAGAACAAGTAAAACATGCGCTGAAGTTTCTCCTGCGCAATCAAGTTTTCTGTACAGCGTATAATCAAGGCCACCGAAAATAGATCTATCTTTCGGTGGTCTTGGTATAATCCTGTATGAGCTGTGACCCATGAAACTCTAACCAAGGCCCGGTGGTGGCATGGGCTATAGTGTTGCCAGAAGTACGATTATGGCTAACTTTAACCTTAAATAACATAAAAACTACTGAGGCTAGAGAGCTGCAATTTGGTGTGTTTGATGATTGGAGGGTAGATGACCACCGTGCCAATTTTCAGCCCTCTAGCTTCAGTAGTTTTTAAGATCTGAGGACGGACAAACAAATAGCCATCTCAATAGTTTTCTTTTACAGAAAAAAAGTGCGGACAGACAGACAAAGCTCCAAAAAAGCATTAATAAAAAAAATGAAAGGTTTCAGTGATTTAATGTGAAGAAGACTAAGCGCGTATGATCTCTGCTAATTACTAAGAACACTGTCAAAAGTGTTTTAATGCTAGTTAACTTTAGTATACAAAGGAAGTGAAGTGAGGTGAAATAGACTATGGATTTTTAAGAAAAGGTATATTATATTGAAAATATGCGTATTATTTTTCCATGTGGTCTTCATAACAGGAAAACATGATATTTGTATCATAAATTTCTGCAGTAAATAATAGCCTACATAAATTACTAATGTTTCAGGGTAATCTGATTCTTAGGAGACCATAGGCAACTACTTTCCTGTCAGCTAAAAAGTGAGTTCTTTGATTCAGTAAGAGATTTCATACAAGTATATGTAATCCATCATGATTAAATGATTTTGCATATCAAGATAAAATTAACAAAATAAACTAGAAATAATAAACGCCAGTAAGTGTGAAATAAAAAGTATATTCTGTCTACTGTGATACAGGACACTCAGTCGACATTTCTTCCAGACTTCACGAATTCAGTTTATGAAATTTAGGCTGACAAGCCAAGCAATGGGGCAATTTTGACCATTCAGTGCTTTGGACAGCGGAAAAAAGTCAGAGTTTCAGTGACTGGACAGCAAGATAAAGAGATCCAGGAAAAAAAAAAAACATGTGAAGTACAAAGATCCAAAGGTAGAATTGGGAGAAAACCCAGCAGTTGCACAAATAAGTAATAATTAGAAAGGTTGGACAGCAAAACTGAAGAAAGGAAGGGGGAATGGAGGTAACGTAAAAGGCTAAAAAGTGGGTATAGCTAGGGGCCGAAGGGACGCTGCAAACATCCTTTTCTGATTAACTCTGATAAGCACAATGCCCCTTAACTTCTCGATGTCTTCGCGTTTTGGAAACGCTTGTCACTACCAAGCCTAGATCCAAATGAAAAGATATATGAAGATATCCCGACGCCCGGGGAGAGATTCGAACTCGCGTCCAGGGTCTTAGAGCGAGGAAGATATTCTGAGATTCGAACTCTCACCCAGGGTGTCAGATCGAAGTAAGGTTAAATACATGGCCACGAAGAAATGTCTGCAGTGAGTTGAGTGAGATGATGCACTGACGGCGCCGTTCTCCCAAAGGATTCAGAGTGTCAGAACGAGGAACGTTAACTTTCTGGCCACCAAGAAGTCTGCAGTACACGTGGTCAAACTTCATGAGAGTTGACTGTCAAAGTGTGTGTGTGTGTGTGTGTGCGTGTGCGTGCGTGAGCGTTTGGATTCTACTGACTACGAAATCCGTAGCAATCAGCGCTTGTTAAATGGCTCCGCTGCATGGGGCTTAAAGACGAGCATTCATTTCCTGGTGAAAATAATTCCAGCGCTCGCGCGCTCCCGCTCCACCAGCAACCCAATATTGAAAAATTAATAAAAGGATTATGCAGTTTATCAGAATAACAAAGTGTACTGAGCTTTATGAATACAAAATAATGGAAGTAGATGATATATGTTTTATGTTGTATACGAATGGACGTGGAGCCTGGAAAGAAAGATAGATAGCGGGGAAAAGAGACATTAAAACGCGAAAGGCGATATTGTAAACTATTGTTAAATTAGACCTGGATAGTGATTTAGGTAAATAAGATTCTTTTTTAAGTCGAACACAGTTCGTAAAATCAACTGGATTTACGAAAATATAGTAAATTTCTCATACAACGATCCATACATTGACCATACATATATGAAAGATTAATAAAAATTATGCTATACTCAAGTTGTTTAGTCTGTGGACCACTCTTGAAAAAACAGAAAGTCGTGCGGGCCACCTGTGTGTATGTATATATATATATGCATATATACATATATATATATATATATATATATATATATATATATATATATATATATATATATATATATATATATATATATATATATATATATATATATATATATATATATATATATATATATATATACATACCAGGTGATTCGAAATTAAGGCCCCCTCCACAGAACAAATGGAAAGTTATGAAGTTTTCTGCTATAGCCTATCTCCAAGTACATTATTTTAAGTTTCTATTAAGCTATTTTTCATTTTACATTTTTCTTGTATTTTCAGACTGAGTGACGGAGTTAGATACAGCCATGGCTAACGACTCGGAGGAAATCAGATGGACTGACCGAATCCGGGCTATAACCTTCAGAGAGGCCAGGGATGCTGGCGCATCCTTCATTTCACGTTCCTGGATAGCTAAATACATTAAAAGAGATGAATCCTTTGATAAAAGAAACTGGAACAAAAATCCATACAACTGTCATCGCGAAAAAGAGTGAGAATCTTGGAAGGCCTGATGTCCTTTCTCAGGAGTCAAAAGACATCATAGCTGAGGCAGTGGGTAGACCAAGAAAGTCTTTACGTAAATTGGCGCTTGAACTAGAAACATAAAGGAGAAAGAAGAAGAGTTATAGTGCTGTTTGTCGTGAGTTGAAAAAATCTGGTATCAAGCCATTTCATGTTATCAGCAAGCCCAGCATCACTCAGCGACAGAGAGAAGACCGTGCATGGTTTTGTGCTTCATTTCTTAAAGATTGGGATGAAACTGACTTTCTCCATGTTGCCACATCAGATGAATTCTTCATTTACACAGTCAGGAAGCCAAATCATAAAAATGACATCATTTGGGCTGCAAAGTTGGATGATATCAGCGATGACGTGCGCTTTCTCCAAGTTGTGAAATTTGCTGAATGTTTGGGAATTTTTCTCTGTTTCACAGCCAAATGGTTAATGTGGATCATCAAAGAAAAAGGACAGTCATGGAATGGCGAAACTGTGCTTACTGGTGGAGTATTTCCTTTCCTCAAAGATCCTGAAAATGCATTATCTGTTGAAGAAGTCACATTTTTGCATGATAAGGCACCATACTTCAAGGCTCTTCAGACACAGGAGCTGCTTCGAAACAGTGGTATCAATTTCTTCTCATCAAGCGAATTTCCAGGTAGGTTCCCTGACCTTAATTTGTGTGAAAACATTGCTAGTATCTTAAAGGATTGTGTTGAAGCATGCACAGTGAACTGTGATGGTATACCAAACCTCGACAACCTGCAAAGAGAGGTGACCAAAGTGCTCAGGGAAATGGAGTTTGAGTCTCAGCTTTTTTGTGGCTTGCTGAAATCATACCCCTCAAGAATGCAGGCTGTGGTACAGGCAGATGGAGGCTACATAAAATATTAAATACTCAGAGAGAAACTTAAATAAACACCTGTTCTGAATTACTTTTGCTTTTGTCCATATCAATTTTAGTTTATGCTGTAGAAGGGGGTGGGGCTCTAATTTCGAAACACCCTGTATATATATAAATTTCTGGCTCACATCAGGATCAAACCCATGTCTTTCAATTGAAAGGCAAGGACGCTGCCCACTAGGCCATACAAGTCATAAAAGAAGTTGGAACCTGAGGGCAATTGCATCCAAGGAATTACCTGGGCAAGCTAACTGCTCGCATACCAGGGTGTTTTCCCCAACTTCCCAACTCAGCAATGACCCAATTAACAGCATTTCATTCGAATTATCCCTTCTGAGTGAATAAGATAGAAACAATCAACACACAATCACGTGTAGAACAGAATAGATTTCTGACTCACATCAGGATCGAACCCAGGTATGCAAGCAGTTAGCTTGCCCAGGTAATTCCTTGGGTGCAGTTCGCCTCAGGTTCCAACTTGTTTTATGACTTATATGGCCTAGTGGGCAGCGCCCTTGTCTTTCTATTGAAAGACCTGGCTTCGTTCCTGATGTGAGTCAGAAATTTATTTCTGTTCCACACGTGATCGTGTGTTGATTATTTCGATATACATATATATATATATATATATATATATATATATATATATATATATATATATATATATATATATATATATATATATATATATATATATA
>NC_089744.1:75981016-75998516 GCF_040412425.1 Macrobrachium rosenbergii | reverse complement strand
GCAATTTCAACGCGAATGATATCCTTTTATTATTATTATTATTATTATTATTATTTTATTATTATTATTATTATTATTATTATTATTATTATTATTATTATTATTATTGTATTTTTTGGTATTCAGCAAAGAAACATTTTCCAAATTTTATGATATTTGCTCATTAATTATTTTCAGATGTCAAAAACCATGTATTTGAATTATGGTAAAACTTTCTCTCTCTCTCTCTCTCTCTCTCTCTCTCTCTCTCTCTCTCTCTCTCTCTCTCTCTCTCTAACTCAAGGCCTTATAATTACTTACCATGTTTAATAATCAAACTTTGTACAGTTTTTTGGGGTCTTTTTTCTAAAACATGAATTCATAATTTTTTCAGTGTTTGGGAACCGCACATAAATTATTAAAGTTCTTTATGAATTAATTGCATATATTCTGCACTGTTTTCCGAAGTAAGATTGCGTTTATTCTAATAAATCTAAATTTATGATAATTAATGCATTGGACGCTTTGATTGATAGACTCCCAGCATACATAAATCATCTCTCCCACCAAACAGGAAAAGCAAATCTATTGGACTCGTAGATAACTAGATTAATCAAACAAAACTGTTGAAAATCCGTCTGAAATATATACTCTCACATTTGCTTCTATTTTTCAAAATTTTGACATTTTTTTCGAACTTTCCTAATACAGCTTCATTAAAGACACATTATTGGGAATGCTGAAAAATACCTACTTCTATTTTTAGGAATTTGGACATTTTTTCTAAATTCCTAATACAACTGTATTAAAGGTATTGGATGTCCTGAAAAATGCTACTTCTAGTTTTCGGAATTTGGACATTTTTTCTAAATTCCAAATACAACTGCATTAAAGATATTGGATATCCTGAAAAATACTGCTTCTATTTTTCGGAATTTGGACATTTTTTTAAATTCCTAATTCAACTGCTTTAAAGATATTGGATATCCTGAATAATATATGCTTCTATTTTTCGTAATTTGGACATTTTTTCCAACTTTCCTAATACAGATTCATTAAAGAAACACCATTGGGAATCCTGAAAAAACACCTGCTTCTATTTTTCGGAATTTGGACATTTTTGCTAACTTTCCTAATACAGCATCATTAAAGACACACTACTGGGAATCCTGAAAAATGCCTGCTTCTATTTTTCGGAATTTTGACATTTTTTCTAAATTCCTAATACAACTTCATTAAAGATACTGGACATCCTTAAAAATACCTGCTTCTACTTTTCGGAATTTTGACATTTTTTCAAACTTTCCCAAAACAGCTTCATTAAAGACACATTATTGGGAATGCTGAAAAATACCTGCTTCATTTTTCGGAATTTGGACATTTTTTCTAAATTCCTAATACAACACTTTAGAGATATTGGATATCCTGAAAAATACCTGCTTCTAGTTTTCGGAATTTGGACATTTTTTCTAAATTCCTAATACAACTTCCTTAAAGATACTGGATATCCTGAAAAATACCTGTTCCTATTTTCGGAATTTGGAAATTTTTTTTTCTAAATTCCTGATACAACTTCATTAAAGACATTGGATATCCTAAAAAATACCTTGTTCCATTTTTCGTAATTTTGACATTTTTTCCAGCTTTCCCAATACAGCTTCATTAAAGACACTATTAGGAATCCTGAAAAATACCTGCTTCTATTTTTCGGAATTTGGGGAATTTTTTCTAAATTCCTAACACAACTTCATTAAAGATATTGGATATCCTGAAAAATTCCTGCTTCTATCTTGAGAAATTTTGACATTTTTCCAACTTTCCTAATACAGCTTCATTAAAGACACTTTATTGGGTTCCTGAAAAATACCTGCTTCTGTTTTTCGGAATTTGGAAATTTTTTCCAATTTTCCCAATACAACGTCATTAGACACACTATTGGGAATCCTGAAAAATACTTGCTTCTATTTTTCTGAATTTGGAATTTTTTCTAAATTCCTAATACAACTTCATTAAAGATAGTGGATATCCTGAAAAATACCTGGTTCTATTTTTCGGAATTTAGAATTTTTTACCAACTTTCCCAATACAACATAATTAAAGACACACTATTGGGAGTCCTGAAAAATATCTGGTTCTGTTTTTCGGAATTTCGACAGTTTTTTAGAACTTTCCTAATACGAGTACAGCTTCATTAGAAACACACTATTGGGAATCCTGAAAAATACCTAGTTCTATTTTTCGGAATTTGGGCATTTTTTTTTCTATATTCCTTATACAACTTCGTTAAAGATACTGGATATCCTGAAAAATACCTGCTTCTCTTTTACGGAATTTGGACATTTTTTCCAACTTTCCTAATACAACTTCATTAAAGACACAATCCTGAAAAATACCTGCTTCTCTTTTTCGGAATTTGGACATTTTTTCCAACTTTCCTAATACAGCTTCATTAAAGACACACTATTGGGAATCCTGAAAAATAGTTCTGGTGCATTTTCAATATTCTATATTCGTGGCCTACGTCAAACTAATCACCGAAATTGCTTGCATAAAGACTGGCCGCCACACATATTTTACAGAATTTGACGCTGCGGTTGCCTTTTATGGGAGGCAGTAAATTGGCGTTTGTGAAAGATTCCACGCGCCTGCAGACCTCATGCAATGATTGAGTTTATTCTTGTGGAAATGTAAAGAGTATTTTATAAAATAACCTCTATGAAGTATACGAAGAACTCGTTGACTGATGTAAAGCTATTGAATTGGATATAGAATTTAGGCCAAAGGCCAAGCACTGGGACCTATAAGGTCATTCAGCGCTGAAACAGAAATTGACAGTAGGAGGTTTGAAATGTGTAACAGGAGGAAAACCTCGCAGTTGCACTATAGATCAATTGTTAGGAGAGGGTGGAAAGTAAGATGGAAGAAAGAGAATATGAAAGGAGGTACAGTAAAAGGAACGAAAGAGGTTGTAGCTAAGAGCCGAAAAGACGCTGCAAAAGCCTTCAGTAATGCCTACAGTGCACCGCATGAGGTGCCCTGACGGTACTACCCCCTTACGGGGGATGCAAAGCTATTGAACGTCAGGTTAGAATATGGTAGTTGCTTTCGTAAAAAAAAAATTATTTTACATATATAACTACATCAAAGGATTAGAATTGTAATGTAGACACGAATAAAGTAACCATTTCATTCCATTTAGGTTTATTTTTTATATCATATCCTCAAAACTAATGACTGAATTCAGTTTGGTTAGCAGACACTGGGAAAGAAGGTATTTTGTATTTTTATAATTATTTTTGAAGCCCGGGAAAATGATTGATTGACCCTCGACTTTATCTAAAATGGCAATGGATTAAAAGATATATTGTAGTTTCTCTACAATTTAACAATTTTTGTGAAGCCTACTGGTATTTCATTCACACCTTCAACTTTCGCTTCAGTTCAGTGATGGAACGTAATTTAGACATTTGGATAAAGAAACACACACACACACACACACACACACACACACACACACACACACACACACACACACACACACAAACACACACATTGTAAAACTGGAATTTTAAAGGGAAGTACTGCAGAAATTAACAGGACTAAAATCTATATATTTGGTACACAAACAGAATAATATAGAATGCTGGATTTAAAAAGTGATAGGCTATAGATACTGGGCGTTCACTTCTCTAGTGATTACCCGGAGTTCATTCATTTCAACTGGAGTTAAAACAGCGATAGATAAACAAGAAAATTAGAGCACTGCACAATCTCTAAAGTATGAGAGTCAGTGCAGAAATGCATGGTAGTTAATTCGTTTAACTGCTGAAAAAAAATATCCGAATTTCACCTTTAGTACTGGATATCAAGCACTCTACCTTTTCGGCAAACCTTATACCTGTATATAAGATTCATTGACGGCACTAGCCCCTTGCATTGGAGTAGTCTTTGTGAGTATTAGTGAAAAGTATATTTGCTCTTGGTAAGACCCCTGAGTATCCTAAATGTATTACTCATTACCTGATTTACTTTTCTTGTTCATGTGTTGTAAGGTAATATCTTGACTCTCTTTTTGGAGGTCTCATTAGAAATTTTTTATATTATATTTTGCTAGGGTTTAGCTTTGGGTTACCATTTGTTGATATACATTCAGTTCTGTTAGGCCAAGCCAATACATAATATTTTTCTACAAAGGGCGTGTTTAAATAGGTCTATATTATGATTAAGTACATAGTTGGATACCTCATTGAGGGGGATAATTTGGTCTCAAATTACTGGGTCATATTTATTCTCTTCCCTAAAACTGGTAAAATCACCTGTACCATTCGTCTTTCGAAGAGTAAATATCTCAGAATTTGATCTTACCTTATTTCAGCCTCGTGCCATTGGACCCCTATTTGTTCTCTAAATAAAGCTGACTGCCTTCTCCCCTGTTTCCCAGTAGGTCAAGGGATAATTTTCTTGCTCATTGAACAGTGGAGAAAGGTTAAATTTTTAAGACTTCTTCTTTTGAGCACTGCCCCATTCGCTCATCGTGAAAGTCAAACGTATGTTCTTCAGTGGCCTCTGGGAAACGAAAAACAGCCCCTGTTTGGCGTTTGTATTCTGCTGCAACATTTTGTCTTATTTTATTGTATTTTCGACGTTCTCTCCTTGCGGCAGATTTATATTTTCTGGTTTTTAGTTTTCTGTAAAAGAAAATTATTGTTCCGGCTTTGTCTCTCCGTCCACACTTTATTCTGTCAGCACTTTTTTCTGTCCGCACTTTTTTTATGTCCTCACATTTTCTGTCCGCCCTCATATCTTAAAAGCTACTGAGGCTAGAGGCCTGCAAATTGTTATGTTGATCATCCACCCTCCAATCAGCAAATATACCAAATTGCAGCCATCTAGTCACTGTAGTTTTTATTTTGTTGAAGGTTAAATTTAGACGTAACCGTGCTTCTGACAACGATATTTGATAGGCCACCACCGGGCTTTGTTAAAGTTTCATGGGCCGCGGCTCATACAGCATTACACCGAGACCACCGAAAGACAAATCTGTTTTCTGTGGCCTTGATTATAAGCTGTAGCTGCTGTACAGAAAACCCGATTGCGCCGAAGAAACTTGGTTGATTTATTCTATACTGCTGCATTTTTCTTCTGCTTTATTTGCATAAATTATGAATCCCAGACGCTATTGTAATTGCGATTTCGTGGAACTGACGTGGCTTAATTATTTTCTAGACATTGCACAATATGGAACATTCATAACTTTCATATGTTTTCATAACGTCTCTATTTCGATGTTACTACTAACTAACTCGGTTGTCTATGTCGAGTAAGTTGCTATTGCTGTAGTTCCTGCGTCGGACGTAATTTATTTTGTAATTCATTTCAGTAATTGGAGAGATTTTTTCCTTTCTTTTCATTACGTGTTTTCTCATTTTACCCGGAAGGACCGGAAAATCTCGCTGGAATTTTAATCTCATCAAACAGTTGTGGAAAAGAATTCTTTGAATAGAATTCTTTGAAAAGAATTTTTCAATTTATATATTTATTTATTATTTATGCATGTACTTACTTATTTATTGTTTTATTTATTCACTTATTTAACTATTAATTTATGTATTTTATTTAGGAAACTGGCTCCCTCTCTAGGGCAATGAGGAATCATCTAATTTTGATTGAATATTTTCAACGGGAATAATAGCCCTTAAATTTCCATCCAAGGGTTAATTTACACTGTAATACCTTCTTGACCTCTGTCACTGTGAGGTTAGTTTCTGATAGGTTATGCTCATGTGATACGAATATTTTGATGCTCTAAGTTTTAAAAGCATTCTGTGCTTTTTTAGTTTTTTTGTGCAGGCTTTATCTGTCCGTCCGCACTTTTTTCTGTCCGCCCTCAGATCTTAAAAACTACTAAGGCTAGAGGGCTGCAAATTGGAATGTTGATCATCCACCCTCCAATCATAAAACATAACAAATTGCAACCCTCTAGCCTCAATAGTTTTATTTTATTTAAGGTTAAAGGTAGCCATAATCGTGCTTCTGGCAAAGAAATAGGACAGGCCACCACCGGGCCGTGATTAAGGTTTCATGGGCCGTGGCTCATACAGCATTATACCGAGACCACCGAAAGATAGATCTATTTGCGGTGGCCTTGATTATATGCTGTAGCGGCTGTACAGAAAACTCGATTGCGCCGAAGAAACTAAGGCGCGTTTTTTACTTGTTCTATAATAGGTAACTGGTACTGAGTGGCATCATTTACCGTCTGTGGATGACAAAAAATAAATTAATGAATCAAAATTCTCTAAAATCAAGTATTCCAAAGTTGGAATCTTAGGATTACAGTCAGTTACTATGATGATACAGTTACTTAGTAAAATGTTGTCAGATCTTGAAATATTACCTTTGGAATTAGTCTTTTCCAGGGAAATACTGTACGGAAATTTTACCGAGGAATGTTTGAACTTAATTACAGACAAAAAAATGTTTGAAGTTAATCACAGAAAGAAAATGTTTAAACTTAACTTACACAAAGAAAATGTTTGAACTTAATTTACACAAAGAAAATGTATGAACTTAATTACACAAAGAAAATGTTTGAACTTAATTATAGATAGAAAATGTTTGAAGTGGATTACAGATAGAAAATGTTTGAAATTAATTACAGGCAGATAGAAAATGTTTGACCCTTATCACAAATAGAAAATGCTTGAATTTAATTAAAGATAGAAAACATTGAACTTAATTACATATAGAAAGTATGACCTTAATTACAGATAGGAAATGTTTGAAAGTAACCACACAAAGAAATTTAGTTAAAAAGATTTCCTTTAACTGGCGTTAGATCAGTCA
The DNA here is from genome assembly GCF_040412425.1 of Macrobrachium rosenbergii. NCBI lineage: Eukaryota > Metazoa > Arthropoda > Malacostraca > Decapoda > Palaemonidae > Macrobrachium > Macrobrachium rosenbergii. Next base: position 75,991,691 of record NC_089744.1, on the reverse strand, counting down.
ACAGGAAGCCGCAATGCAACAGGATAGGTGGTTAGTATCTATTCAGCATCGCACAAACAGCGCTGATCCTCAAAGCTCAGCCGCTTGCAAGCAGAACCAACCCAAGCACTGGTTTAATTAAAGTGTTTATTGTTTGGTTTTCAATCGAAGGCAGCGCTGGGGAGGGATAATAGGATTTCCTATAGCTATCTAAGTGAGCTTACTCTAAAACCTCTGGCGGTGAAATGCTGGATCTCGCCAAATTATGTCATATTATCGGTATTCTTTTTTTGAAAATTTTAGTAAACAAATTGCATCTTCTTGCATTTTAATACATTTTTATCTATTTATTAATTTATTTTTTCTTTTTTGATATGTGATATCTCTTCTTTCTGTATTTCCCTTTACTTCCTCTTGCTTCTTCCTAATGAATACCGTATTCTTTGGGAGATTGAATTTTAAGTCAATGACCCGTGTGGGCTTGTTCCGTATCAATAGGGTTCATCTTCTGAATAATAATAATAATAATAATAATAATAATAATAATAATAATAATAATAATAATTTCATTTCATTTAAAATTGAAACTGTACACTTCATATTAGGTACACAATGTTATTGAGTCTTTTCTGTCATAATACTTCTGAATTTATATCATTAATGGGGATATCCGCATAAGACCCCCGTGGTGCACTGTAGGCATTACTGAAAGGTGTTTGCAACATCCCTTCGGCCCCTAGTTTAACCCACTCTTTAGCCTGCTACTTAACATCCATTCCCGCTTCCTTTCTTCAGTCTTGTTGTCCAACCTCTCTAACCAATACTTCTTCTACCAGTTCCACCCTTAGAACATTGTAATTCTTTATTTTCTGGATCTATTTAGCTTGCTTTCCAACCACTCCAACTGCCTCTTGTCACTGTCTTAAGCACCGAATGGCCGAAAGTGTCTCCAGTGCTTGGCTTGACAGCCTACATTTCATCAAGTTAAATCAAATCACTCCACTTTCTATTATTCAAATACGGGAGACATATAATGGTGGCCCCGTAGGGGGTAGTGCAGTCAGTGCACCTCACACTGTGCACGTAGGCATTACTTAAGGTTCTTTGCAGAGTCCCATTGGTCTCTAGCTGCACCCCCTTTCATGCCTTTTACTCTACCTCCATTCATATTCTCTCTTCCATTTTGCTATTCATCCTCTCCAAACACTTGTTTCATAGCGCAACAGCGAGATTTTCCTCCTGTTACACCTTTCAAGCCATTCCATTCTCATTTTCCTCTTCAGCGCTGAATGACCTCATTGGTCCCAGTACTTGGCCTAAATTATATATTCCGTCAATCAATAATACGCGAGACGTATAATAAGGGTAAGAATATTCACTAATAAAATCACATCAGGGCAATTCACATAAGATTCTCGTTCCGTTATTACGCGAGACATAATAACGGAACACTAATGATGTGCTGAACAGTTTCTCCTCGGTATCTGTCTCTACAGACTCTCCCAATCTTCTCGCGCCCGTCTGGGATTTTCCCCCAAGTGTGAAATCTGGGCTGAACAAAGGAATAACGGGCTAACAGCTTCCGGTCACACGATTTCTTTTATGTCCTTTCGGGGCTACTGCGAACTCTGGCCTTTCCTCATGCGATCACGGGGCCTCTCGTAGATCTGATGCCTCCTTCACACACACACACACATACTCACATACTCACACACACACACACACACACACACACACACGCGAACACATACACATACACGCACACTCACTTAATGGTTTTCGAATTCATGTTCGCCTGCTTCTTGATGTATGGAGGCGTTTCAGGTTTTGTCATTTTTGCTGTTTCTCCACGATTTATTTCTTTCCTGTTTTTCGCCATTTATTCAATTTCTTCATTTCTTGCCACATAACAAAATCATTTTTATCACTACCCCCTTGGTTTATCAGCCGCATGGTTTAATAAAATGTTTTGATAATTAACTAAGAAGGCTTCCGTTTATTTTATTATTTTCTCCAAGTGACTTTTTTAGTTTTCAGTAAAAGAAAACTATGGAGATGGCTAATTGTCTGTCCTTCTGCACTTTTTCTATCCGCCCTCAGATCTTAAAAACTACTGAGGCTTGAGGGCTGCTAATTGGTGTGTTGATCCTCCACCCTCCAATCATCAAACATACCAAATTGCAACCATCTAGCCTCAGTAGTTTTAATTTGATTTCAGATTAAATTTAGGCATAAACGTGCATCTGGCAACGATATAGGCCAGGCCACCACCGGGCCGTGGTTAAAGTTTTATGGGCCGCGACTCATACAGCATTATACCGATACCACCGAAAGGTAAGATCTACTGTATTTTCGGTGGCCTTGATTATACGATGTACAGAAAACTCGATTGCGCCGAAGAAACTTCGGGGCATTTTTTACTTGTTTAAAGTAAATTCAATGATTTAGTCTCACAAACATTAGAATTTATGTATATTCGATAGACGAACATATTCTTACCTTACAGATGATTTAGTACGAATCATTTTAATAATTAAATTTTCTGTCAAAATACTTTCCAGTTTACGGCGAAGACAACTATCATGACCCAGATTTAGAGAACTCTAAGCGATATGTATATATATATATATATATATATATATATATATATATATATATATATATATATATATATATATATATATATATATATTATATTTATATTACTCTTATAATGATAAATAATATTGCCAAGCCCAGGAAGAATATTCTTTATTGTACAATATATAAAACCTCATATCATGAAAAAGCCGACAAGGATGAGAATATAATATTACAATAAAATATTGTCATAATAAATCTTCAGCAAAAATACTAACGAAATATAAAATGAACAAGTAAATACAAACTAAAATGTCGAGACGTAAAATGACGAAAAATTAAAAACACAAACATAAAAATATGAAAATAAAACTAAAGTGAAATGTAAACAAACTACCACTCACAAAGTAAAATATTTAACGACCTAATTGAGTACCTACTTGTAAATAGCTAGTTGAATTAATTTCATATTTATTGATTCTCATCCTTGTCGGTTTTTTCAGCCTGATGATGAGGTTTTATACCTCGATAGCTTGTTTTTCTTTGGTCTTGGCAATATTATTTATCATTAAGCTAAGATTTCCAAGTAGCCGCCCAATTACCGAACGATTTTTTTTAGTATAACTGTATATATTACAGACTGTGGTCATATCAGCTTATTTTTGCTTTTATTTTATCTTAACAACGAAATTAGAAAATTCCAAATACCTTATATATATATATATATATATATATATATATATATATATATATATATATATATATATATATATATATATATATATATAAGGTATCTAAAATTTTCTAATTTCGTTGATAAGGCAAAATAAAAAAAAAATAAGCTTAAGGTAAGGACCACAGTCAAGACAGTTTAAAGAGGACGTAAATGAACATCTAAGAAGGGAATTTGAAATTCTAAATAATTTTTATAAAGAATAACCAAAAGAAGTAAGTTTCATTCAGATTCACGGCAGAGAGGTCAAACAATCCAAATCAATTTGGTTTTTCAGCAGTTGCCAGCATTTCGAAACTGGACAGGTTTGAATACCACGCAAAATAAATGACCAATTCTAGGCTTCTAGTCTTTCCATCGTTCTCCTTTTTTATTATATTTTTTCTCTCTCTTTTTACTCCATCGTTAATTGGATTGTTGTGTTTGGGAATCGCATCACAGATTCGTATTCAACCGAAGTATCTTTGACAAAATTTTTTTTTTTCAGTGGCCTTTTCCTTCAACACACTTCCTGAAGCCAGGACAAATCTTTTAGCACTCTGCTAGGCCCGAGTTCGAGTCTCCTGCCGGACAATGAAGAAGTAGAGGAATTTATTTCTGGTGATAGAAATTCATTTCTCGGTATAATATGGTTCGGATTTCACAATGAGCTGTAGGTCCCGTTTCTAGGTAACCAGTTGGTTCTTAGCCACGTAAAATAAGTCTAATCCTTCGGGCCAGCCCTAGGAGAGCTGTTAATCAGCTCAGTGGTCTGGTTAAACAAAGGTCTACTTTTTCAGGACAAATCATTAGTTATTTTCCGAGCTGTGTAGGATGCTTGACCACTCGTCTCATATATTATTATTATTATTATTATTATTATTATTATTATTATTATTATTATTATTATTAGTCAGAAGATGAACAAGTCCATATGGAACAATTATTATTATTATTATTATTATTATTATTATTATTATTATTATTATTAGTCAGAAGATGAACCCTTTTCATATGGAACAAGTCCACCAACGGTATTTATTATTATTACTATTATTATTATTATTATTATTATTATTATTATTATTATTATTATTATTATTATTATTATTATTAATCAGAAGATGAACCCTGTTCGTATAGAACAAGGCCACCAAAGGGGCCATTGACTTGAAATTCAACCTTCCAAAGAGTCTGGTGTTAATTCGAAAAAAAGTAACAGAAGGTAATGGTAAATACATAAAAAGGAGAAGAGCTGTCAAAAAAACCCCAGATAAATTAACAAACTAATAAATAAATGAAAATGTAAGTAAAATTTCAAAATAGAAGGTGAATTGTATTAGGGCAGCGAAGCATCGCATCATCGCCTGAACTGAAGTCCCAATTGCACGGCCGCGGCGTCCTCCTCTGGGAGACTGTTCCACAATCCTGTTAGGAAATCCTTCGCCACGCGATTCAAGGATACAAAGATCGATTCCAATCCTCGACGAATGACGTTAATTCCTTCTTCCTTCGTCAGGATCGTCGTAATTTGAGGGAGAGCTATTCATTAGTTACCGTGACAGGCAAATATTTACAGATTGACGCATTGCTTACATCTATCCCTTTGTGAGCCGAGGTCACTCGCTATAAAGCTGGGGAGAAGTTGATGGCTGTGATAAATGACGGCCCGCAAGATTAGATTTTTAATCACCGAGCGATTTATAAAGCTTTTCTTTATGAGACTGGCGTCAGGTGATTCCTTCTGCGTCGGTAATCTCTCATTCTGTTGGTTTAGTATTATCTCCTTAATTATCAGATTTACTTTTACTTAAGTGTAATCACATATTTATCTCTTTGGGTTGAATCTCTGGCATGTAAGATGACTAAATTTATTGTAGGTATCGGTCTTTTTAATTTAATTTGTATTTTTCTGATCTCACTTTGAGCTCCTTATAAATTGTGCATGGATTCTCTTGCATTTTAATAATTTACTGACAATTTTTATTAGTTTATTTATCAATTTGTTAACATATATTTTTTTAATAAGTGAACTCTTTCTGTATTCCCCATTACCTTCTGTTACTTCTTTCTAATGAACACCAAATATTCTTTGGGAACTTGAATTTCAAGTCAGTGGCCGCTGAGGTGGGCATGTTCCATATGAATAGGGTTCATCTTCTGAATAATAATAATAATAATAATGATAATAATAATAATAATAATAATAATAATAATAATAATAATAATAAAATAATAATAATAATTCGAATGCGATAGGGTAGGTAGTTGTAGAAACCAGCATTTGGCATGGCCAAGGGTAACCCATTATGCCCAACTTTCTCAAATATATATATATATATATATATATATATATATATATATATATATATATATATATATATATATATATATATATATATATATATATATATATATATATATATATATATATATATATATATATATATATATATATATATATATATATATATATATATATATATATATATATGAATGTCTTTTACTGTAATACCACAGTATAATATGAAAATAAAAAGGCCCATAAAACGCTATTTGAACTTTGCAACCATATATTTCGAGCACTTCCTTCTGTGCCCCTATTCATTCCTTCTTCCTTCGTCAAGATCATTTGTAATTTGAGGGCGACATCCATTAGTTACGATCCATTAGTTATATATATATATCGATATATATATATATATATATATATATATATATATATATATATATATATATATATATATATATATATATATATATATATATATATATATTATATATATTAATTGTATTTGTCCTGCTTACATATAACTCTGAGGAATAGCATTTTTTGAAAAAGATATCATCAGATTAACAGAGCTAATGAATACACACAATACAATAGAGCAGTTGCTTCACAGAGTAATTGTATAAAGGAAACCAAATCTCGTGTGACAGGTAATCTGAACCTGATTACCCAGCATGCCCCTGTTTTATTGTTCCTGAAAGTCAGTTATTTGTTGCAGTTGTATACGTTAATAGTATTTTTATTTAAATTTCTTTTATTTTTACACAATCTATTATTACTCCCATAGTTAAATAGGCCTAAGTAATTCTCAGTAAAAAAAGAGGTACTGAACGGCAGCTATATGTTATAGTTGCCTACAATTTTATTCTTTAATTTAAATTTATTTTTTAAAAATAGACGAATGTTACTCCAATAGTTAAATAGGCCTAAGTAATTCTTAATAACAAGAACAGGAGGTACTGAATGTCAGCTATGAGTTATAGTTGCCTACACTTTTAATTTTTAATTTAAATTTATTTTTTTAAATAAACGTGTCGCTGCCATAGTTAAATAAACCTAAGTAATTCTTAATTAAAAAGAAAAAGGTAGTGTGGATTTATTTTTTCTAAGCCTACTGACAATGGTGGCCTGTTATCAAATGTTTTTTTTTTAATTATAAACGAATATTACCCCCAGACGTTAAATAGGCCTAAATAATTAATTTCAACGAAAAGCGAAAGAGATATTCTGTCCTAATTTGTTTGTCTAAGGCTATTGTTAACATAGTCCTTCTTTTAGTTTTCTGTAAAAGAAAACTATTGTGCCGGCTATGTCTGTCCGTCCGCACTTTTTTCTGTCCTCAGTTTTTTCTGTCGCACTTTTTCTGTCCGCCCTCAGATCTTAAAAACTACTGAGGCTAGAGGGCTGCAAAATGGTATGTTGATCATCCATCCTCCAGTCATCAAACATACCAAATTGCAGCCCTCTAGCCTCAGTAATTTTGATTTTATTTAAGATTAAAGTTAGCCATAATCGTGCTTCTGGCAACGGTATAGGATATGCCACCACAAGGCCGTGGTTAAAGTTTCATGGGCCGCGGCTCATACAGCATTATACCGAGACCACCGAAAGATAGATATATTTATGGTGGCCTTGATTATACGCTGTAGCGGCTGTACAGAAAACTCGATTGCGTCGAAGAATGCGGCTTATTTCTTACTTGTTTTCAAAACATTTGATTTGAAAAATGATATTACCAAAATGTGGCTGGGGAACCAGCGACGAAAATACGAGTACATTACGAGAACTCAACCGTCTGTGATAATGGAAAAATACTTTTTTCATAAAAGAAGTCTGTCGTAAATTAGATAACTCAAGGTCCCCAGCTCGGAAATCTATCTCCCACTGTGTGGCGAAACTCTGTCATTTCTGGGCAATGATCTCTCAATTACTCCATCACACGTTTCATAGCTCTTTCATTTCGAAAGTTCTGTTACCTAACGTTGCTGCTGCCAATCTCATCCTGTGGGTGAGGAGTTTATATATATATATATATATATATATATATATATATATATATATATATATATATATATATATATATAAATATATATATATATATATATATATATATATATATATATATATATATATATATATATATATATATATATACATACATATACATATACATACATACATACACACACACACACACACACACATATATATATATATATATATATATATATATATATATATATATATATATATATATACATATATATATATATAAAGATAAAGATAAAACCCACGAAGGTAAAGGAAACACTGGAGTACTGCGAGGGCCTTCCGACTGCCTGTCGTCCTTTACTTAGCAGACTTAGCAGTCTGCTAAGTAAAGGACGACAGACAGTCGAAAGGCCTGCAGCACTCCAGTGTTTCCCTTCCCTTCTTGGATTTTATCTTTATTTATATATTCATCCGTTCCATGATTCAGTTTTATATATATTCATATATACATATATATCCATATATATATATATATATATATGTATATATATACACACATATATATGTATATATATATATATATATATATATATATATATATATATATATATATATATATATATATATATATATATATATATATATATTTTGGTAAAACGGAAGAGTCAGCAGCAACACTCGATGATAATAATAATAATAATAATAATAATAATAATAATAATAATAATAATAATAATAACAACAAAAACCAATCAAAATCTAGCACCAACGACTGGTGATGCCGTGAGGCCCTCCCAATACCATACAGAAATAACTCCCCCTACATAAGCTCTCCAATTCCCCCTACACGCGACGGTAATCGCTTACCGGGTACCTGACCTCAAATACAGGGGGGCGTTGCATCGTCTGTCCTGTTGTTTTGTTCTGTCTTCGAAATCTGGCAACAGTCGGTTTCCGGAAAAATTGTCGTGTTATCCTTGCGTTGTTTCGCGTTGAACGAAACAACATGAATTGGTAGGTTTCATTCTTTTCTTTGTGTTAGATTATCCGAATTTAAGTGGATCTGTTTTTTACTTTGATAGAAAGATTAATGATTGTATATATGTATATATATAGACTATATATATAATTGTGTATATACTGAATATATATATATATATATATAATTATATATATATATATATATATATATATATATATATATATATATATATATATATATATATATATATATATATATATATATATATATATATATATATATATATATATATATATATATATATATATTCATGTATATATATATATATAATTTATATATATTCATATATATATATATTATATATATATATATATATATATATATATATATATATATATATATATATATATATATATATATATATATCGATGTACTCCACAATGAAAGCAAAGGAGAAACCAGAGGAAAAAGGAAATAGAGTTCTTAATTTGTCCCAACAGTTTCGCCTTCCACCAGGCCTCTTCCATGGAACTTTATTGACTAATCAGTTTAAGAAAAACATATACCGGACATATGTTTACAACTGACTTCAAGACTTACATAAAACATAAACAACTACAAATGGTTAACGGTGCTTACAACTGTTACAGGATAATATAAAATATAAATTGTCTAGTACATAGGCTGGCTAATTCCAATTTACCCGACAATATACCTTGGTTCCGTTATGTTGACGACATATTAATATTTGGAAAATTCACTTGGACGTAGACCTCACATTAATACATTTGAATGGGTTAGTACCTTCGATCCAATTTACTGTTGAGAAGGAAGAAAATAAGAGTACAGCTTTCTTGGATGTTAAAGTCATTAGAAATAACAATACTTTAAAGTTTAAAGTACACCGAAAAGATAGCAACAACAATCTGATTATCAATGCGAGATCTTCCCACAATAAACAAGTAAAACAGTCAGGAATAAGATCTATGTTTTTTTAAAGCTCTTCATCTAGTCAGCCCTGAATTCTTTGATGACGAGATAGATTATATATATGGATTAGGTCTTAAGCACAATTTTACTTTACATGATATAGATGAGTGTTTCTCTCAGGCCAAAAAATCTTTTTATTCCATTAGCGGAAATAGGAATTTTCATAGCAATATACTGTGTTTGCCATACATGCCAGCCTTCGATCTTATTATCCACCCACTTAAATGATTAACTGTGACTGTTGTGTTTTCCTATCGCAGTAACATTGGCAGAATTTTAATAAGAAAAAACCCTATATATTGTGGTTGCCATAAATTTTATATTGGACGATCAGCAAAAACTGTTGAGAAACGAATTGCACAACATAAGTATAGTATCGCTACTGATCAAAGAAACAGTGCCATTAGTAAACATGCTAGAGAATGCTTTTATCCAGTTCAGTGGTCTCAGGCAAGAATCTTGTTCAGAAACAATAATTTTATAGAAAGAAATCTAATAGAAAAGGCATGTATTCAATATAGTGAAAACAATAACTTCAATGGCAGTATAGGCTTATTCAAGACAGACCCGCTATTTCTCCATATCATGAAAAACCAGTACAAATCATGTAATATTTTGACTTGGGTATTCACTTAATTACCTGTTTAGCCTCATTAGACCTTTATTAACCTTTTCTGTTGGACGAACTATGTACAAGACAATTTATATTTTATATTATCCTGTAACAGTTATAAGCACCGTTAACCATTTTTACTCAATTATGTTTTATGTAAGTCTTGAAGTCAAATGTAAACATATGTCCGGTATATGTTTTTCTTAAACTGATTAGTCAATAAAGTTCCCGGAAGCGGCCGGATGGAATTTTTGGGACAAGTTAAGAAAATTTCCTTTTCCTCTGTTTCTCCTTAATTTTCATTTGGAGACATTTTATCTTCGTGATTAAGAACTATATATATATATATATATATTATATATTTATATCTGGTTTCTATATATAATATTTTTCATTGTATATATATATGTATGTATATATATATATACATATATATATATTTTATCTTATATATTGAGAATAATATATACAGTATATATATATATATATTTATATATATATATATATATATATATATATATATATATATATATATAT
>NC_089744.1:75941016-75971016 GCF_040412425.1 Macrobrachium rosenbergii | reverse complement strand
TTTTATCCAAGTATTACTGTGGTGACTGTCCCTTTTAGCCAGGTATTACTGTGGTGACTGTCCCTTTTAGCCAGGTATTACTGTGGTGACTATCCCTTTTATCCAGGTATTACTGTGGGGTCTGTCCCTTTTATCCAGGTATTACTGTGGGGTCTGTCCCTTTTATCCAGGTATTACTATGGTGACTGTCTCTTTTATCCAGGTAATACTGTGGGGACTGTCCCTTTTACCCAGGTATTACTGTGGGACTGTCCCTTTATCCAGGTATTACTGTGGGGACTGTCCCTTTTATCCAGGTATTACTGTGGGGACTGTCCCTTTTATCCAGGTATTACTGTGGGGACTGTCCCTTTTATCCTGGTATTACTGTGGGGACTGTCCCTTTTATCCAGGTATTACTGTGGGGACTGTCCCTTTTATCCAGGTATTACTGTGCTGTCTGTCCCTTTCATCCAGGTATTACTGTGGGGACTGTCCCTTTTATCCAGGTATTACTGTGCTGTCTGTCCGTTTTATCCAAGTATTACTGAAGTGACTGTCCCTTTTATCCAAGTGTTACTGCGCTGTCTGTGCTCTTTAACCAGGTATTACTGTGCTGTCTGTCCCTTTTGTCCAGGTATTACTGTGGCAGTGACTACCCCTTTTTTCCAGGTATTACTACGGTGACTGTCCCTTTTATCCATGTATTACTGTGGTGACTGTCCCTTTTGTCCAGGTATTATTGTGCTGTCTGTCCCTTTTATCTAGGTATTACTGTAGTGAATGTCCCATTTTATCCAGCTATTTCTGTGGTAGTGACTGTCCCTTTTATCCAGGTATTATTGTAGTGACTGTCCCTTTTATCCAAGTATTACTGTGGTGACTGTCCCTTTTGTCCAGGTATTATTGTGCTGTCTGTCCCTTTTATCTAGGTATTACTGTGGTGACTGTCCCTTTTATCCTGGTATTATTGTGTTGTCTGCCCCTTCTATCCAGGTATTATTGTAGTGACTGTCCCTTTTATCTAGGCATTACTATAGTGACTGTCCCTTTCATCCAGGTATTATTATGCTGAGAGAGCAATCCATTGTTTCTCCGACTTTAATATTTTTCTTTTCCTCAGTATATTAAATGAGGTATGATAAACCCGTAGATATATTTTTTGATCGAGAGCGTTTTGTTCTAGCAGGATTAATAAAAATAATAATAATAATAATAATAATAATAATAATAATAATAATAATAATAATAATAATAATAATGTAACATGATCATATTAAATTTAATAAACAATTTTGTTAAATCACAACGTCTTTCAACTGGCTGATTCTGAAAATGAAATGTGCAGTCGAGTGAACAAAACATTAATACCCGGTTGAAATTTATGACCTCCTCACTTATTCAGAGAAGTATGAAACTCATTAAAAAAATCATTTCATTTATCAAGTTCATTCGACAAATAATTCCCGAGGCTACCAAAAAGAAGCACAAGCGTGAACTCGATGCTGTATTAATTCCGTTAGTAATATGATGCTATTTTCGAATATTTCCCGTTTATACACTATTTCTGATTTGTAATGATATTTATTTTAATGGACGAATAACAGGCAAATTAATTCCTAGGCATGAGTGTGGCAAAATATTGTTTTTTTTTTTTGTCAGTTTGATTTTGCAACTTCGTCTATAGCCTTCAAGCGAATATGCAAAGCATTACCACCCTTAAGAAAAATTCTCCTTGTATTTTAATAATTTACTAATGTATTTTTCTATTTACTTATTGATTTGTTAAGTTATTGGGTTCTTTTCTAATAAATTATTCTTCCTTCTTGTATTTCCTGTTATCTTCTGTTGCTTCTTTCAGGTGAACACCACATTTTTTGGAGGGTTGTTCCATATGAATAGGGTTCATCTTCTGAATAATTATAATAATAACAAGGGATGTATTAAGAGCTTTTCAATAACTTCCCACATAGAAGTACAATTATTCAGAGAGAGAAAGCATCCTCCCCAGATGAGATTCCGGAGTACAGTTATTTTGTCTCACGAATCTTTCGTCATTAATTTTCATGAATGAAATTATTCTTGTATATTAATTTTCCCATTCAGTAATCAATTATGTTACACAGATTTTTCCCGAACATGAATTAAGTGGTACGGTATGGCTGGATAATTATGAAAACAAAATGGCCCAGTGTGGTCTCTCATAATTACAAAATGAAAATTCTTACGGCCTGATATTTTTTTGTACTGTGTAAATACATGGCTTGTGGTATTACGTGGTAAATGGTCTTCAAAAAATTCCGTAAACTAAAGAAGATGCCGATGGTTTTTTTGTACCCATTCCATTGAGCTACCATTGCGCATGCGCGATCCAATCGCCTTTCGCACCTAGACACTTTATAAAACCATATTTGAAAATAGTAAAAAAAAAAAGAATATAGTTCCTCTCAGGAAATGTAGCATCTCTTGCCTTCCCAATTATCGGGATCGTGAGGTGAAATCTATTTCCATAGTTCTAAAAAGAGAGTAAAATATGACGTTTTATGAAGCCTTGGTGGAACAGTCATTATTAAATGAAATTAATTCACGACATTCGTAAAATAAAAAAAAAATAAGAGAAAGTGACTGATGGTTTTTTAAAACCTCCTCTGAACAGTCATCTTTCAATACACGTTTCCCCCTGTAGGCTTTGTTCATAATTCATTCTCCTTTTTCATAGTAACAAAAGAGACTATATATATAGATAAACTTACTCCAAGAGAATCTTCTATTTTAACTTTCCGTTCTGTAAACAAAGCTCACCAACCAGGAGCATTGTGACGACGTTCTGATCACCCATTCACCCATTCCTCTCTTCACAAAAGAAACACCGAGCGTTCGTTCGGCCACTGATAATTTTTCGTGATTTTCCAGAATGCATCGGTCCTTAGCTGCAAACACTTCTAAGCCTTTTCCAAGTCTCCCCCTTAGAGGGGTAGTGCCGCCAGTGTACCTCACGTAGTGTAATGTATGCATTGCTAAAAGTTCTCTGCAGCGTTCCTTCGGCCCCTAGCTGCAACCCCTTTCATTCCTTTTACTGTACCTCCATACATATTATTTTTCTTCCACCTTGCTATCCATCCTCACCTAACAATTGTTTCATAGTGCATCTGCGAGGTTTTCCTCCTGTTACACCTTTCAGACCTATCTACTCTCAATTTCCCTTCCAGCGCTGAATGACCTCATAGGTCCCAGTGCTTGGCCTTTTGGCCTAAACTCTATATTCCATTCCATTCCTACTTTACGTCTCCATTTCCGCTTCCTGTCTTCAACCTTGTTGTCCAACACTTCCAAATATTACCTCCTCGTGCAACTGTGAGGTTTTGTCCCTGTGATACCTTTGGGTCTTTTGCACTTCATTTCCCTTTCTTTATCTTATAGGTAAACCCAAGGCCAAGAGCGACAAGGTCTACCCAATTGGGCAGAGTCGCCTCTCATCTGGGGTAACTACGTAGGCGATGACGTATCTCAGAGGTACCTGCTCATTACGGCAATTCACCTGCTGACGCAGTAAGGAGGTAGAGAATGCTTCGCCTATGTAGGGGATTTTGGGGGGAAGTGAGCAGACCTTCTCTTTCTCTTGGCTTTGGGCAAACCACTCCAACTCCCTCTTTTCACTGTCTGAAGCGCCGAATGGCTGAAAGTGTCCCAGTGTTGGGCCTGATAGCCTAAATCTCCTAAGTCCAAACCAGTCCAGGTTCCGTGTTACTCCTGCCTCCTCACATATTGCCATTGGTAATGAAAGAAAGGGAATATGAATGCATTAAGAATACGGCGAAGTGAACATAATGAGGCCAAAAACACCAGGGAATAGCTTAATTTCCATCCTTCCTGGACCAGCAGTCACCTGCATACCAACGGAGACTTACTGCCACACCTACTGTGCATATGCTTTGTATATATACTCTTCTAACACATCATCTGTCCATATTTTACCAGTGAACACGGGCACAGAAAGAAGTGCTCGAAACATGTGGTTGCAACGTTCAATAGTATTTTACGGGCCTTTTTATCTTCATATATTATACTGTTGTATTACAGTAAAAGACATTCATAACACCATTCATTCGCTTGTAAGATACTTGACGCGAGTTGAAATGTGATGTTTTCCCTCCAGGTAGCGATTTTCGAATGCAACTTTGGATGTGAAGAGGCATATTTGTTAATGAAGTTATCTGGCGCAGGTAGCAGCAATTGAGAATGAAAAAAAATAAATGCTCTACTTATTAATATGAAAAAAAAAATATGAAAAAACCTGAAAACAGTAAATTAACTTCAAAATACATAAAAAAACTTGTCTTTCTAAAAAGTAATACCTCATTGAGCTGGGAACTTGAAATCGCATGGAGTTCCGAGGTAAAACTAAGATGAAAAATTAAGTCAATCTTTACTTAATGAATAATTTCACTTAAATATACATTCTCATTCACCCTCCTTCTCCATCCTCATCCCCAACCTTATCCTCCGGCTTGTATGTTTTTTTCTTGTATTTTTTTGCATTTTTTTCTCTTGACGGCACTCAACTTCTGAGGAAGGAAACTCTTTGACAGCCCCTATCTCTAAAGTAAGTTTTTTTCTTGTGTGTAGTACTTTTTATTGTTTATCCCTTTACTGAAAAAAAACATAGTTGGAAAGAGTTTCAGTTGTTCTGTTTTATTTAGTATGTACTGTTTTATTTTTGTCCAACATTTTTTTTTATGAATTTCAAAATTCTAAACACTCTTCAAGATGAAAGAGCACCTTATATAACTGTAAAAAAACAAAAAAATTCAAAATGTGACTACTAAGTGTTGCTATTAATTTGAGTGGGGTTATTTGTTTCATTGCATGAATAACAAAAAAAAAAAAGAAAAAAGTGCCCAGAAGCTTCTCAAGAACAATCGAGTTTTCTGTATAGCGTATAATCAAGGCTATCGAAAACAGATCTATCTTTCGGTAGTCTTGGTATAATGCTGTACGGGCAGCGACCCATGAAACTTTAACCACCGCCCGGTGGTGGCCTGTCCTATATCGTTGCCAGAAGCACGATTATGACTAACTTTAACCTCAAATAAAATCAAAACTACTGAGGCTAGAGGGCCGCAATTTTGTATGTTTGATGATTGGGTGGAGGAGCTCTTCTTTCTGTATATCCTATTGCATTCTGTTACGTCTTTCAAAAGAACACCTTATTCTTTGGAAGCTTGACTATGAAGTCAATGGCCCCTCTGGTCTTGTTCCATATTAGTAACGTTTATCTTCTGAATAATAATAATAATAATAATAATAATAATAATAATAATAATAATAATAATAATAATAATAATCATTAAGAATTTATATACCCATTTGCATTATAAGTTCAATATGATAACCGAATAAGACCTGACATCCAGTTAAAGCAAAAATAAAGTCATAATCAATGATAATATCTCAGAGAGCGTTATATTGACCAAAACAAAAACTGCAAGCCAAAACAACGAACAAGCACAGCCTAATGACGCAGGAGGGGAGGACGCATCGCGCCAGGCAGCTGCTGCCTGCCTGAAACGACAAACAAAAACAAAAACAAAAAAAGCGAAAAATCAACATATGATCTGGTGGATGTGGGGTCGGAAGGATATAAAATGGAACAGCTGGAGAGAGAGGAGAATTTGATGGCCCCCCTAAACATCATAAAGCCTTCGTATACCTGCCATTGGGACTATTTAAAGGATGGGAAACTGGAGTCAGACACGGGGCCCCGGGAATCGAATAAGAGGCCTCTGATGAAAAGTCCGCGAAATGGCAGACGCGCTCTCTCAGTGCAAATTTTCGTCTGAAGGATGCTTCATGAAATATCGTTCTTTTTCCCCCTTTTAAATTCGTGCCTTTATGGAACACCATTCCTCTTTATTTTTATTTTGAACTCTTGCCTTTTATGGAGATGTTTATTTTTTATTTTCATATGGAGGGGTAATAGTACTGCATGCACATTTGATTGTTATCATTGCTATTCATCACGTAACGGTATTCAAAAGAACATGAATGTCTCGTATTGAAGGCGAGTCTCTTGTTTACATTTATTTTCTTGTTCTTGGACGGCCCTTTGTGGAGTAACAAAAATGGACAGGATCAAAAATGAAAGAATAACAGGAACCACTAAAGTCGTAGAACTGTCAAAGAAGGCCCAGGAAAGAAGACTGCAGTGGTATGGCCATGTGATGAGAAGGGATGAGACATGTGGGGAGGAGAGTGATGCAGATGGAGGTGCCTGGTGGGAGAGCGAGAGGAAGACCGAAGGAGGGAAGGTGGATGGATGCAGTTAGAGAAGATCTGAGAGACAAACAAGTGTCAGAGGACGATGTGTTTGACCGAGCCAGGTGGAGGAAAGCCGTCAGAAACATCGACCCCACATATAAGTGGGAAAAGAAGAAGAAGAAGAAGAAGAAGAAGAAGAAGAAGAAGAAGAAGGAGAAGACGTCCCTTTGTTAGTAGAATTATTCGTAAACTAAAGTATACATTGTGGATCTAATTGTAAGCCCAGTCTTTGAAATGTTGTCTTAGCCACTAAAGGAATTTCGTAGTAAAGTTGACACTTTGATCTGCATCGTAACGCTCTTCTTATGCATACTCTTTAGTTCTTTGTAGCCTCTGTGTGTTCGACTCTCAGATGAGAGAGGCTTATATAGGCCGGCCAAATATCGACTGATATATATATATATATATAAATATATATATATATATATATATATATATATATATATATATATATATATATATATATATATATATATATATATATATATATATATATATATATATATATATATACACACACACACACACACACATATATATATACATATAAAATATGTATGTGAGTGTTAAAAGAAGAGGACCTTGATAATATAATAATACCTTAACTCAGCTCTCTCTCTCTCTCTCTCTCTCTCTCTCTCTCTCTCTCTCTCTCTCTCTCTCTCTCTCTTTCAGGCGACGAAAAAAATACAAATATTTCCTGTAGACTATATACATCATATAAAAAAATCTTATGGTTCTTTCCAGAAAAAAAAAACAGAAATTTTAAACAAAGGAATAGCACTAAGGGAGAGAAGAACAGACACACAGACAGACCAACTAAACAGAAAAAAAGTCGGAAAAGGAGGGATAAATGCACAGAAAATCCCCACAGAGAGAGAGAGAGAGAGAGAGAGAGAGAGAGAGAGAGAGAGAGAGAGAGAGAGAGAGAGAGAGCATGAACCATGGTACGAATTTTACAAACTCTCATCTATTGCAAATTTTATTCAATAAAAAGCATATTGTTTTCCCCCGCGCGTTCCAATTCCAAAATCGGTTTTGCACGAATTCTATGCATCGATTTCGTAATTACATAGTGTGCGGGTTTTATAAATAAAAGAAGAATATTTGCGTTGTAAGCTCTTTATTATTCGTTGTTACACTTTGGGACCTTGTTAAAGCGCTCATTCACCTGAAGAATATTAGTTCCATACCTCCTCTGAAATGCTCTATCTAGCTGTAGTGATGGCATTTAATCATAAGGTTTATAATACCATTGATAGATAATTTTTTATAATTACTTTTAATCTATGACATTTTTGCACACACATATATAAATGTATATATACATATGAAATTTTTTATTACACCGTGATTTATATACAATCGTGAAGCTACAAATGTCGCTTAATACCAAATTCACGCTACCTCGGGAATATCCCCGATGGGGAATTATCACCGAAGGAGAATTTATAAGTGATAAATGGCTCGGCAGTACCAGTCCATTTATCACTTATAAATTCCCCTTCAGTGATAATTCCCCATCGGGGATATTTCCGAGGTAGCGTGAATTTGATATTAAGTGACATTTGTAGCTTCATGATTGTTTATATATATATATATATATATATATATATATATATATATATATATATATATATATATATATACATATATATATATATATATATACATATATATATATATATATATATATATATATATATATATATATATATATATATATATATATATCTATATCTGATGCTCTTATTTGTGGGAGTGATGGCATTTAGTCATAAGTAGTATCATACCCACCATTCATCAATGTTCTTATAAATGTTGTATTTCTATAACTTGTTTGTATACATACAAGGAAATAATTAATGTGTTAAGTCAATGATAGACGGTATGCAATGCATATGTGTAAACTTTCAACAATCTTGCAACAGACCATATTTATCGTAACGTTAATTACTACATGGTACCCTGTGCCAATTATTCTAGATTCACCATTGTAGGGAATATTCCATTGCAAAAAATTCTGGTTGATTGTAATCACTATAAAAACCACTTGTGTTGTTGTACTATCTTAAGTCATTATGGGAAAGTGTTCATGAATAAATTTCTACATCACACTGGGATTGAGTCCAGGATTCTAAAATGAAAAACGAGAGCGCTGCCAACTGACCCACACAAACCAAAAAAGGTGGAATTTAAATACACCTGTATCTAAGGTATTACCTGGGCAGGTTTCTCACCTTGCATACCAAAGTTTTACCCATCTTCCAGACTCATCAGTGAACCAGCTGATAGGAAATGGCCACTTGGCAATCCCACTTGTGTTGGCCATTCAGAAAGCAGTTTTTTTTTAAACAACACGCCTGGTCCTCCACGGAGAATATTATTTTGTTTCAAACAGTTTTTTTAAACTATCGTGTTTCCCAATCTAAGTTACCTTAATCGGAATTTGGTTTATATTTAAGCTCCACACAATCAGTTGAACTACAATAGGCAAATGGATTCGGGTAAAATTATGCAAAATTATTCAGCGTTTTGCTTTGAATTTGTTGTTAAATTCAAGCTTTGAGTCTCATTTTAAAACAAACAGTACTGGATGTTTTCATTTGGCAATATCTAAGCAATCATTACAAATGAGGATTATTATTATTATTATTATTATTATTATTATTATGTTTATTATTTTTTATTATTATTATTATTATTATTATTATTATTATTATTATTATTATTATTATTATTATTATTTCTGTAAATCCCTAAACCTGCAGATAAAGCAACTAGAAAATAAAGCCTCGTATAAAAGGAAGGAAAACGTGTAAATTGGGAATATTAACACGATTTCTACAAACATTTTAATGGTATCCTAATACATGGATGTATTTTATGTCATTTAAAGTGACTGTATCTTATATAGCATTCCCTAAACAATTGTTTACAAAGATCTTCGGGCTCTGAAAAATGGGGCAACGCATTATGAAGATCCTACATCTGTCGTTTTCTCAGCCCTGGAGCTAACTGGAATAGGTTCCAGACTCAACAGATATCAGGAGGGGATTAGGGTAAGATCAGAAGAGGATTAGGCCGAGAAAAGCAGAGGATTAGTATGAATCAGAGGAGGATAAGGCTGAGATCAGCAGAGGATTAGGATGAATCAGAAAATGATTAGGTTGAGATCAGCAGAGGATCAGGATGAATCAGAAGAGGATTAGGCTGAGACCAGAAGAGTATCAGGCTGAGATCAGTAGAGGAATAGGCTGAAATTTGTGGAAGATTATTCCGAGATCTGTAGAAGATTAGGCTAAGATCAGTAGAGGATTAGGCTATATTAACAAAGGATTAGGTTTAAATCAGCAAAGGATTAGGCTGAGATCAACAAGGGACTGGGCTGATGTTAGCAGAGGATTAGACTGAGACCAGAAGAGTACCAGGCTGAGATCGGCAGGGGGATAGGCTGAGATCAGCAGAGGATTAGATTTGAGAGAGAAGTGGTATCACGCTGAGATCAGCAGAGAATTAGACCGAGATCTGCAGAGGATCAGGCTATGATCAGCAGAGGATTAGGCCGAGATCTGCAGAGGATCAGGTTATGATCAGCAGGGTATTGGGGTGAGGTCAGAAGAGTTGTTTAGACTGAGATCAGCAAATGATTAGTTTTAAATCAGTGGAGGATTAGGCTGAGATCAGCAGAAGATTAACTGAGGTCAGTAAAGGCTTAGGCTCAGATCAGCAGGGGATTAGGATATGGATAAGCAAGTATTCTTCCTTCAATATTATTAAGCTCACTGTAAAGTTGAAACAATGTTAGGCAATGATGGTGAACCTTGGAGAATGTTCTACAGTGTATTCACCATTATTCTTTTTTCCATAGCAATAGAAATACAACAGTCATGGCTGACACAAATTACAAAACACATTTACTGGAATAAAGTAGGCTTTTAATGGGAAAAACTGTGTGGTATATAAATCTACATAGTGACACAGAATAATTGCTCACTTGATATATGCTATATATATAAATATATATATATATATATATATATATATATATATATATATATATATATATATATATATATATATATATATATATATATATATATATTTATACATATATGGCTAATTTTTGAAGTTTAGGTTGCAAGCTAATTTTTGATTACCCATGTTGACCTCATCAGTGAATCTGGTGCCAGGTACTTCAACCATAGCAATTGGTTGCAACCAGTGCACCGGTCATGAGACAATGTTATGTTTAACAAACGTTATTCTTTCAAAAAAAAAAAATGCAAATGGAGCAGATGGCAAACTCCAGGAAACTACTGTAATATTTATTGAAATAATTCGCTCATTGATATCAAGATATCATCTCAGGATACTCATATCGAAATCTCTTTATTTGTGGTTTTAGTTCATTCCCATGTAAGCCTTCATCTGTTATTATTATCTGGAATAACAACATTTATAAAGATTAATGATATACCTTGTCATATCCAGCGACAGTAATGTTCCAGTAATAATTTTGGGATTAGCCTAAATATAGTAGCGTTCAGGGGAAATGAAGCTATGTAGGCCTAGATGTAATGTTCAACTCATCTGATAGTAAGGCTTATCCTTTCATTAATGGTCACTGATTTTTATTTTTTTCGTTAGTTGTCATTATAGATATACTAAAATAGTGATATTGTTGAGTTGTTTATTTACTGCTTAATCGATGAATTGTTTAATCTTGAATATTCAGTGGTCTCTCTCTCTCTCTCTCTCTCTGAAACTATTGACCCCTAATAATGTTTCCTGTGTGTTCATTTCATTTAGGATATTGCATATCAATAGGAGATGAAACCCATCTCTCTCTCTCCCCTTTCTCTCCTCCCCCCTCTCTCTCTCTCTGAAACTAGTGAAACCTAATGATATTTCATGTGTGTTCATTTCATTTAGGATATTGCATATCAACAGAAGATGAAACCCATCTCTCTCTCTCTCTGAAACTAGTGACCCCTAATAATTATTTCAATGTGTTAATTTCATTTCAGAAATTGCATATCAATAGAAATGAAACGCATCTCTCTATCTCTCTGAAACTAGTGGCCACTAATAATATTTCCCGTGTGTTCATTTAATTTTAGAAATTTCATATCAATAGAAGATGAACCCCATTTCTCTCTCTCTCTCTTTCTCTCAGCTCTTCGTTGGGTGAGTCGGTAGAGCTGTGGACTGGCACTCACTGGGCCGGAGTTCGATTCCCCGGCCGGCTGATGAAGAGTTAGAGGAATTTATTTCTGGTGATAGAAATTCATTGCTCGGTATAATGTGGTTCGGATTTCACAATAAGCTGTAGGTCCCGTTGCTAAGTAACCAATTGGTTCTTAGCCACGTAAAATAAGTCTAATCCTTCGGGCCAGCCCTAGGAGAGCTGTCAATCAGCTCAGTGGTCTGGTAAAACTATAAGGTATACTTAACTTTTCTCTCTCTCTCTCTCTCTCTCTCTCTCTCTCTATGAAACTAATAACCCCTATTAATATTTTACTTTGTTATTTTATCCCATAAACTCTGTATTAACAGACGATTAACTGAATTGAATTGAATTAAATTGAAATGAATATCGAATTTAGGCCAAAGGCCAAGCACTGGGACCTATGAGGTCATTCAGCGCTGAAACGGAAATTGACAGTAAAAGATTAGAGGGGTGTAACAGGGGGAAAACCCCCCCGTTGCACTGTGAATCAATTGTTAGGAGAGGGTGGAAAGTAAGATAGAAGAAAGAGAATATGAAAGGAGGTAGAGTAAAAAGAACGAAAGGGGTTGAAGCTAAGGGCTGAAGGGACGCTACAAAGAACCTTGAGTAGTGCCTACAGTGCACCGCGTGAGGTGCGCTGAAGGCGCTACCCCTCCTACGGGAATAGACGATTAAGTGGCTAGACAAGTATCAGTTAACGTAGTTCCTCCTCGAAAGAGTTAACTACGCATTAAACAAACTAACTATTTTGCTGTCTAATTTTCAAATTCTTCATTTAAACGTTATAAGCGAGTTCAAGTGAAGATAAAATGCACGAATGTTGGGGCTCTTAAATGCAAAACACGTTGATATACGTTTATGTCAAATGTAATTGAGATTCAGTAGAGTAGAAGGAGCAAATGTTAATCGTTCTGTTTACGGTCGTTTCGCTTCCGGCGGGGAGCCAAAAATCGGCGGTTACTGGGTACTGTGCGAGTCACAAAGATCGACGACAGAGCCTCTAGTGGCCAAGATTGTAAACAGAACCTAACGAAACCGGCTGAAAGCCGGTTGGAAATGTTTCTCAAGGTGACCGATAAATGGCATCAGCGTGGACGTTTTACTACTTGGATAATTACATTGTAACAATAGGCAATTAGGTGTTTAGATATATGGTGAAATCCGATTTTATGCTAGATACATTAACCTTATTCTGTGGGTGATAATATTACAACAGCAGGCTGGGATGTGTTTTAGATATTATGATTAAATCCGATTTGATGCTAAACATATTAACCTAATGCCGTCTAGAATAAACCACGAGTAAATATCAGGGGAAAATACTCTTATTAAATATAACCGAAGGTCATTATTTCGTAACGGTCTTTCCCGTCTGACGTAGGCGGGGTTCCTATTGGGAGGTTCCATTTGTTTTATCTTGCCCCCTCAAACAAATGGAGCACGGATTGCAAGTTGAAATATCTTTAGGATAAAGATTTATACAGAAGTAATCCCTAACAGGTAAATATAACCGATCTGAACAGGCCTTTTGGAAATTTGGTATGGTGTTCATTAATGTTGGTATTTAAGAAACGGTCATAAATGCCTTTAATTATGAAATGATTACCTTTAAACTTGTATTACTACCAGGTCACATAGAATACGAGAGAGTTCTGGGTATATTTGTATAAATGATATATGCATTGATCATATTATGTATGTTAACGGAGGATTAATGGAATCCTATCTAATCTTTCGATTACAATTGTGGAAATTTGGGATCATGTCAAGCTTAGGGAACCCAACATCTCCATGTCAAGAACAGCGAACCCAATGATCCCCATGTAAAGAATGGCCAACCCTTTCCGGTCCGAACTCCAATTCCACATGAGGGCTAGTACTGAACACGGCGGAACAGTGATTCATCTGTTTCGCCTGGGTTTAGTACTAGCCCGGGGCGGGAGGGGGGGTTCAAATGGATTTCGTCTTGTTTAGTACTAGCCCCTGGGAGATTAAATGTCTGGCACCGAAGTGTTCGTGGCTAGAACAGCGAACCCGATTATTCTCATGTAAAGAATAACGAACCCAATAATCTTCTTATAAAGAATAGCGAACCCTGCTGTAAGTGGGTTCGCTAATCTTGACACGATCCGAAATTTCACACTGGCGATGATCATAGTATGCATATTTATGAAGGATTTATGGGAAATAATGTAAACCTGCAGTTACATCGTTATTCGGGCATTGCCACTAAGACTGGAGGAGAATACAAGGAAAAATTTTACTCAATAGATAGTGGCTTGAGAGATTTCAGGAAAAGGCTTATCTGCTACGTAAATTGGTCGTATTTTGTGGTTTATAATTTAAAGAGATTATCATTAAACTACTAATCTGGTTATCGAATTCCTTCTGTTTCCTCCGAAATCCGTTTTAGGCTGTGGGTCCCTGCATTCTAATGGCGGAACCTTGTCTAATCTCTCTATCTTTCTCTTCGCTTATAGGCAAGAATGTCATTTGTAGACACACCCTAGATTCTTATTTCCTTTAGGAGAAAAAGGACACATGTTTTTCCAAGCCTGTTTTGTATAATATGCAAAGCAGAGTTTGGGTGTGATTTCATGCAAGTTAGCAGAAAGCTTAACCTTCAATTTGAATGGGATGATGGCCATCATTAATGCAATCCAAACCTTGAAAATATAGTGGTATTATAAATAGGATATATATATATATATATATATATATATATATATATATATATATATATATATATATATATATATATATATATATATATATATATATATACATACATACACACAAACACATATATATATTCTTCACGTTGATTGAGTTCTTGGTCCTTCGTTATAATGGTCTTTCCCGTCTTGACCTGACTGTGGTTTCTATTGATATTATTACTGGCGTATGACCAGCAAAAATAATAAAGGAGGACTGAATTATCGTAGAAGATTGAAATGACCAACCTTTCGATTTGTCGTAGGTCGACGAATTCTCTCGAGGAAATTACCACATGCTGCCCAATTGAAACCTTTGCTTAGGTCAGTAAGGCGTGACCTTGTGGCAAAGACCGTGGTCTTAGACCAAGGCAAAGACTATCATTGCTTCATTCCCGAAGGCTCCGTAGTGGGGGGGTGTTTAGTGCCGTCAGTGCACCTCACGGGGTGCACTGTAGGTATTATTAAAGGTTCCTTGCAGCGTCCCTTCCTTAGGCCCCTAAGGAATTCATATTATCTTTCTTCCATATTGTTATCCACCCTCATGTGAACATTCCAGAGATGGAAATGGAAGAAAGACGAGCTAAATAAGTCAAAAGCATAACAATACCGAAAGAAAACTCAGAGATCATGGTGAACGTTTGTCTACAATCTAACATTTCAAACCTACCTCTCAGTTTCCTGTCCAGCGCCGACCTAGTGCTTGGCTCTTGGCCTAGACTCTATATTCCATTCCATTCCATTCCTGAAGGGCTTTGACAAAATGTTGATAACTATCGAAAGGAAAATATAGTGCGTCAGCCAGTCTGTGGATCTTTGACTAAGACTTCCCTTTGTCGTACGTAAATTTGCCAGAATTTACAAAAACTAAGAATACAAGTGTTCTGGCCCAGCTTTGCTGGCAAAGTTTTCAAAACATAATGAACAAATAATAAATGCTCCGAAGTTTCTTCGGCGGAATCGAGTTTTCTGCACAGCGTATAATCAAGGCCACCGAAAATAGATCTATCTTTCGGTGGTCTCGGTATAATGCTGTATGAGATGCGGCTCATGAAGCTTTAATGACGGCTTGGAGGTGGCCTATCCTCTATCGTTGCCTGGCGCACAATTATGGCTAACTTTAACCTTAAGTAAAATAAAATAAACTACTGAGACTAGAGGGGCTGCAATTTGGTATGTTTGATGATTGGAGGGTAGATGATCAACATACCAATTTGCAACCCTCTAACCTCAGTAGTTTTTAAGATCTGAGGGCGGACAGAAAAAGTGCGGACAGAAAAAGTGTGGACAGACAGACAAAGCCATCTCAATAGTTTTCCTTTACAGAAAACTAAAAAAATTCCCCTGAAAACACAACGTAAGTCACGCAAATTTTCCAATAGGCAACAAGTATTCTGTCATTGAAATTGAAACTACAGAATGAATTATAAACAGATAAAACGCATATTTAGTGAATCCAAAATATATAAGTTAATGCCTTGTGGATTTATTTGTCTTACTAATCGGCTTATCTTCGTCGTAGTCAACAAACGAAGGATATCGTACGAACGGTGTCCCTTTTTTTTAATTTAAAATAAAATCTTCGAATTAACAGATTTAGAAAACGGGTGCTGCTCTGCGCTTTCCATTCTAAGGCGATACATACATACATACATACATATATATATATATATATATATATATATATATATATATATATATATATATATATATATATTGTATATATATATATATATATATATGTGTATATATATATATACATATATATATATATATATATATATATATATATATATATATATATATATATATATATATATATATATATATATATATATATATATATATACATATACATATATATATATACATATATATATATATATATATATATATATATATATATATATATATATATATATATATATATATATATATATATATATATCATCCTTAGTTTGGATCCCACTTTTTCCTGGTACTTTGCGCATATTTCCTTTGAAGGAAATTTGTCTATTCCCTACTTGTCTGGAATTATCATTATACTTGTTATTTCTTTTATGTGAATCATAGGTATTTCTGCCTTTGCTTTCATTTTGTTTCTATTACCCCTACAAATTCCTTAGAAAAATCTATCTCTTTCTTCTGGATTTCTTGCCTCGTTGATATTTTAAAGCTGTAGGGCTATCACTTTTAGGATCAATTTTAACTTTCTTGAAAGCTTTCTTTTCATTTTCTCCGAGAGCGTTATATAGCGTTCCAAATGACAAGTAATTTAAAACATATCTCAGACTGACTAAATCATTTTCTTCATCACCAAAAGCATTCTTATCTCCTATGGTGATGTTTGTTTTTCTGAAGTCTTCAATTACTTTGTGCTGATTCTTCAACATCTGTGCGAAGATTTGCTATGGATTCTCCATCATAATGTTGGGTAAGGAATTTATTAATATTATATAAGGCATTACTCTGACTTACTGGTTCCCAGGTTGATAAACAAATTCTTTTAAATTCAGTATATGTGGTTATATTATTGAATCTAACTAAATTCAAAGTTCTACAGTATGTGTATCAGGAGTTTATTTCTGGTGATAGAAATTCATTTCTCGTCATAATGTGGTTCTGAACTAAGCTGTAGGTCCATTTGCTAGGTAACCAGTTGGTTCTTAGCCACGTAAAATAAAAGTCCTAAGAGAGCTGTTAATCAGCTCAGTGGTCGTTAAACTAAGATTTTAAAGAGAAGAAAGGCTTCGTTAATTTTAGCTCTTTCATCTGTTATTCTCCCTGTAGAAATACGACTGTCTGCGTCCGCTAACCACTGGTTCACAGAATATGATTCTAACCTATTTTTGTCAGAATTTGAACTTTCAACTCTTCCACAGAATCGTGTGGCTTGTGTAATGAACGCTGCTTGCGCCATTGTTCTAAATTTAAATGTGTTAATATTGTTATTATTATTATTATTGCTACTTGTGTTAGTACTTCCTTGAGTTAATGATATTCGTGAACTTGGCACTGGAATTCGACTTTGTCTAACTGTTGTTGGTCTTAAATGGTAATGTCTATTTCTAATTGCATTCCTCAATGCGTCAAATGAATCCTGCATTACAATGGTATTCTAAAAATCATATGAAAATTTAAACACAAAAACACAACAGTATTCAAAAATACATCATCAAAAGCATGTTATGTTATTAAAAATTCCTATCCATCAAACATCAAAAAAAAAAAAAATCACAAGTTAAAAAATTTTTTGAGAGAGAATTATAAACGTTATATATCTACTGACAGAGATAATTATAAAAGTCTTATACTTTGTGAGAGAGAACTTAAAAAAAAAATACACTTACACAAAGAAAGAATAAAATAACTTCCCAATCACGACTTACTTATTTTCTGTTGTCGTTCAGTTCAACTGTTGCTTATTATCACTTTTCCTTTCTGTTACCAAGACTGTCGTTGTTTTCGTTCGCTGTAGACACGTTGTTCGCTGTAGACACGTTGTTCGCTGTAGACACGCAGTTCGCTGTAAGCACGTCGTTCGCTGTAGACACGCAGTTCGCTGTAAACACGTCGTTCGCTGTAGACACGCAGTTCGCTGTAAACATGTCGTTCGCTGTAGACACGCAGTTCGGTTTAGACACGTCGTATCCGGCTTCTGGTTTTTAAACTTGACTAAAACTGGACCATTCTTGTTTTGTTGACCATCAGGCATACGTCTTCTTCTTAAATTTACAGTAATGTTGATTTCTAACGGGAATGTACGTACATGTGAAATACACTCATCCGTTTTTAACAGATTGTAAAAAAATCTGTTTGGGTGTGTTTCGAAAGTCAACAAAACACAAGCTACTGTTGTTGCTGCTTTACTGATGCTTGCGTTGTATTCTCGTGTTCACCCGTTGTTTCTTAGTTGTGGGTTTTCTGAGCGGTAATGTTTATAAATATTATTTCACTTCGAATGTTTCAGCCGTCGATGTTTACAGCGGGGAATGTTTTTAAAATTCTGGAGTTTTGCTTGTCGATTCGTTATGATTCACTTCGTTCTGTTTTTAAATTCTTGCGTTTGTATGCTAACTGTTCCTTCGTTGATTCGTCCTTCACACGGCACTGTTAATTGCGTCTTCTGTGGATTCCATTATAGCTGACACCATTTTTTATGTTGTGCATTTCTTTTTGCAATGTTGATTTTATCACCTTCTGTTATGCCCTTATTCGTCGTCCAAGCCAAGAGGTTTATTTTTTTCTTTATAGATGCTTTATCGTTTCTGGCTTTGTCGTTATAGTAGCGTTTTGAGTCCCAGGAGGCTTGAGAAGACACAATGCATGCTTTCTCATTTCATTACACACTAATTAAAATGTACATTAGATTTACAGAATTGAATGAATCGAAGTATAAATCAAAGTGTGAGCCTTTCTTCTTCTTAACCCACAACTGGTGAGGCCTACGACCTCACTCTCTAAGGTTCTGTCTTCTTCTGCTCCTGTCTGTTCCTTCTCTGCTTCTAACCTTCCCTTTTTGAAGGAATTTCAAAATGGAATGCCACTCCTAAAATAGGCGGGCAACAGCTTCTGTCCAGCCCCTTGGTAGACGTCTAATTGGTTGAAGACTTACCTAAGGACTTTCTCTGGGTGTAATTAAATGATTTAACCCCTCCTTATTAGGTGGGACTAATTACGTCAACGGAAATCTAAGATTTCCGACTAAAGTTAAAAGCTAAGCTTCACAGGTGAGACGTGTAAACATTCCTTAATGATTTCCATAGACTAACTTCAGCCCGTGTTTTGGCTACACGAACGAAACACAGGAAGTGTTGTTACTACCTCTGCTTCGTTATTTCTCTCTCTCTCTCTCTCTCTCTGTTCATTTTATTCTTATTCTATTTTCTCTCTCTTTCTATATCTCGTTTCTCTCTCTCTCTCTCTCTCTCTCTCTCTCTGTTCATTTTATTCTTATTCTCTCTCTCTGTTCATTTTATTCTTATTCTATTTTCTCTCTCTCTTTCTATTTTATCTCGTTTCTCTCTCTCTCTCTCTCTTTCTCTCTCTCTATTCTCTCTGTTATATTTACGTTTTTCATATATCATTACATACACACACACACACACACACACACACACATATATATATATATATATATATATATATATATATATATATATATATATATATATATATATATATATATATATATATATATATATATATATTCAAAACATTATCAATAAAACAGGCTGAAAGATGAGCAATTTAGGTCAAGGCGTTTTAAATTTTTTAAAAATCCTAGTATAATACGCCCTAGTCGAAAAGGAAAATTGAACTTTGCTAGTAAAATAGGTAAAAAAATGAGCCAGTTTAGGCAACACGTTTGAATTTAGTTAAAAGTTCTTATATATTATACCATTGTGGAAAAAAAACTGTTTTTGTTTCTCTATTTAATAA
Source organism: Macrobrachium rosenbergii (assembly GCF_040412425.1). Taxonomy (NCBI): domain Eukaryota; kingdom Metazoa; phylum Arthropoda; class Malacostraca; order Decapoda; family Palaemonidae; genus Macrobrachium; species Macrobrachium rosenbergii. Next base: position 75,951,330 of record NC_089744.1, on the reverse strand, counting down.
AGTCACTAATTCTGCTGAGCTTGGTAAAGGGAGACAGTTAATTTTTTAGAAAGACAAAAGAAAGATGTCAATTTCATCCAGTCAGAGACGTTTCACGTGAAGTAACCTATATCATTAGAGCACATAACACCTGAAAATTTATTAAATTAATTTGTTATTTCTCTCTCTCTCTCTCTCTCTCTCTCTCTCTCTCTCTCTCTCTCTCTCTCTCTCTAGAAAGCATTTCCAGTCTCGTATAAAAGTTGAAGGTAGGCCGAAGATACAACTGAATAGATTATTGCATCAGGCTTGTTGCTCATTAATAATGTCATATTCAATGGTCCACAATAATTATTTTAGTTTATAAACGCTATTCATTCAACCAACCATACCTAATAGAATATTGTACAGCAGCCGCGAGAGTCTACAGTCCAGATGTATTAATTTCCACATTTTTTCTTCTGTGGATTCCTGCTTTTCAGTGGATGAAAAGCGAATGGTTTCGAATGCCCGAACAATATTCAAGATATACGGGAAAGAGAATTTCATATTGTATTCACATATCTCCGACGGTAAAAAACTCTTAGGCATCCGCTGTTACGGAGTTATCTCTAAAACGGTCGCAGAGGCTGCCCTGAGGCATTCCGGAGTTATTTTGGAGAATTCATTTATTTATTTTCATTTATTCTGGAGAATCCAGCCCCTCCTGCCGTATCTTTCCTACCTCGAAAAGCACTGAAAAATATGGGATGATTTTTTTGGCTCTGAATTGGTGATGTCGAATGACATTCTTTGACAAAAAACTGGTTGCATGTTCGATATCAAACTAATTTGACAAATGCCGATGGAATAGGTTTCTTCTTTCTGCCGAATTTCACTCATGTCGTTATGGAATATACCTTTCTTTTATATATTTTATGGGGAAGTATAGCTCTTTCAAAATGTTTTATTGTCAATACAGTGTATTGATGTTTAGAAAACACCTCTCTGAACCAATAGATACAAGACGTCTAAATTTTGTAAGATAAAATCAAAACCTACTGTTGGTTACAACCCCCTAAAAATACATATCAAACACAGGCCAAGTTACACAACATACAAAGTTCACAAGAATCTTGTGGTCAATCAGAACATGGACATAATTCCGATTAATTTGAACTCAGCTGAATTAGTATTCTTTGTTATCGTTGCTGTGGAATAGAATATAGAATTTAGGCCAAAGGCCAAGCTCTGGGACCTTATGAGGTCATTCAGCGCTGGTCATCGTTGCTCTGTTGTATCTAGCTGTTAGTTCTAGAGTTCTTTCTTTCTTTCTTTAAATCTTCAACTGAAAATCCTTATAGACAGAGTCAACATACTATGAACGAAAGAGGGCTCCGAAGGCATATCAGCTTTCAGAGAGAGGCAAGTTATAGGATATATAACGACAGTTTTGCTACCTTTACAATTACTATCGGTTCTCAATTTATACAATTCCCAGTTCCCAGCAGCCTGGCCAATCTTCAGCGTTCCATCCATCTCTTAAAAGACTCTCTACTGCTTGAGCAGTCACAGATGGTTCCCAGTTTGTGCTGTTATTCCATTGTGGCCAGGTGCTTCCCAATTCTGGAGGTTCTCTACCAAATTTTATTCACTGAGGCTACGCTATGTACATCAGTTTGTAGTAGTAATTTTATCGGGTTTTCTCCACCCAGTCTTACTCAGCATCTTTGTATCAACTTGAAAGTTATTCAACACCACTTCTATTTTTTTCCCCGTTAGGAGGGCAGAGCCGTCAGTGCACCTCAGGTGTTGAACTACAGGCATTACTAAGGGGCTTTTGAACCGTCCCTACGGGCCCTAGCTGCACCCACACTTCAGCCTTTTAACTTCACTTCCATCCTACTTCAATCTTGCTGTCCAACCACTCCAACGCCCTCTTTTCACTGCCTAAAGCACTGACTGGGAGAAAGACAGTGCTCCGGTACTTGGCTTTATTTAATTTAAATATATCCAATAAAATCTTTCAATATTTCATGGATTCTCACTTCTAGCACTCTTCTCCATTGCTTAAAGTTCAGCTCTTAATGAAACATTCCTATCTAACCATTCCCGTCATCTCATATTGCTACTATTATTGCAGTTATTATGAACTTACATATTGTTATTCCTCGTAGTTTTCTCCTCACTGTTCATATACCGAGAATGTCAAAATAGGTCAATCTGTTAGAATTTAAATCCAATGAACTGACAACATTCACGTTATTATTCTCACTCCGTAATAACAACGTTCACTCTGATGATGTTATGTGCCAAAAATGAGCTACGTTCTGGATGAATAAATGGAAAACACAGTAAGCTCTGACCTTTGAGCATACACCACACACATATTATATATATATATATATATATATATATATATATATATATATATATAAATATATATATTATATATATATACATGTATATTATATTATATATATATATATATATATATAAATATATATATTTATATATATATACATATATATATATATATATATATATATATATATATATATATATATATATATATATATATATATATATATATATATATATATATATATATATATATATATATATATATATATATATATATATATATATATATATATATATATATATATATATATATATATATATATATATATATATATATATATATATATATATATATATATATATATATATATATATATATATATATATATATATATATATATATATATGTATATATATATATATATATGCATACACACATATATACATATATGAGTGTGCGTGTACTGCATAATGGGAAAGACCTTTAAAATTCTTCTGTGTAAAATATTTAATCACTGGTAAGAATTTTATGTCGGATAACTAACAGACAACCAAAATAATCTCGAAATAAATACCATTATCATTATTACAAGTCAGTCCAGTCGCAATCAAAAAGAAATCCGGGACTTTTAGAGAGCAGGAAAACATACTGCAAGTCAGTTTATGAAAAGCAAGCACCGAATTGCCGCATATCTTTCGGGTTTCTTTTCATTTCCTCTTAAAAAAAAAAAAAAAAAGATTCTCGGTCCCATCTTTTCCCTAAACTTGGAATGAAACTCTCGAATCAAGCTCTGCTTTTCATTTGGCTTTTGACTCTCCACGTCGATTAGTCAGTCTTTCCAGGGAATTTTTACTCTCTCTTTTCTCTCTCTCTCTCTCTCTCTCTCTCTCTCTCTCTCTCTCTCTCTCTCTCTCTCTCACATCGTCTGATAATCTTCTGCATTTAATGTGTTAAATGCAGAATCAACTCTCTCTCTCTCTCTCTCTCTCTCTCTCTCTCTCTCTCTCTCTCTCTTAGATCGTCTGATAATCTTTGTCATTTAATGTGTTGAAAGCAGGATCAACTATCTCTCTCTCTCTCTCTCTTGGATCGTCTGATAATCTTTGACATTTAATGTGGTAAATGCAGAATCAACTCTCTCTCTCTCTCTCTCTCTCTCTCTCTCTCTCTCTCTCTCTCTCTCTCTCTCTCTCTCTTAGATCGTCTGATAATCCTTGGATTTTAATGTGTTACAAGCAGAATCAACTCTCTCTCTCTCTCTCTCTCTCTCTCTTAGATCATCTGATAATCTTCGGCATTTAATGTGTTAAAAGAAGAATCAACTCTCTCTCTCTCTCTCTCTCTCTCTCTCTCTCTCTCTCTCTCTCTCTCTTAGATAGTCTGATAATCTTCGGCATTTAATGTGTTGAAAGCAGAATCACCTCTCTCTCTCTCTCTCTCTCTCTCTCTCTGAGGTCGTCTGATAATCTTCGGCATTTAATGTGTTAAATGCAGAATCAACTCTCTCTCTCTCTCTCGTCTTTTTCTGTGTTGCAGAAAGCAGGCACACCGGTTTCATATTTCTTTTCGTAAAAAGAAATTTCGTAAAAAGAAATTTTAATTATACCTCTTTATATGTTTGTTTGTCAATTTTAATTATACCTCTTTACGATATGTTTGCTTGTCAATCATATTTTCAAAACTCATTAGATACATTGAACATTTATTCTTTGACTTATATTCATCCTTTGCTTTAAACATTTTCCGTCACGTGGCAGTTTTGCTGGCATATCGTTAATAATGAAAAATGAGTAAAGAATACATCCTGATGTGTTGAAAATATTTGCCTGATTGTTCACAAATGCAAAAAGCTTTTACATTTTTATAAAATCTGAAGAGTTTATAGATTTATGTTCTGTAATTGTCGGTTTTTGTAATAATAATAATAATAATAATAATAATAATAATAATAATAATAATAATAATAATAATAATAATAATAATAATAATAATAATAATAATAATAATAATAATCTCATGATAGTAAGAGTCACTAAAATGGTGAAGAAATCCACAATGGTGTAAATGTAAATATATATTAGAAAATAATAACAGGTATTTTTTATAAGATTTAGAAGAGAATAGCGAAGACAGTCGTAAGATGAATAGAGCGGATGGAATAAATAGACAATGAAATGTGGTAATAAAAATAATAAGATAAGTCGAGCATAAGTTTTTTCTTTTGAAAGACAAAACTAGTTCTGGAATGGGATACATTCAAAGAGACTAGATTGTGAATACTCATATTATAAAAGAATTCACTTGCTGAGCTCCTAAATGAAATGAATGCCATCTTCTTTAGCAGCAGTGAATATTTTAAAGGCTTATTGAATGCACTGCACAATAGGTAATAGAGGCGGAGAAGAAATGGAAGGAATACGGGCCGTAAAGGGGTCATTATAAGTCTGTGAGTTATTGTGGAATTCATTGTAGTATTGACAATGGAAATACAACTGAGGGGGCTGGGAGAAAATGAATCTAGAACGCTTCGTTGAGAAGCGAAGGTTTATAGAGGGATGAATGTGGGACTGAATTTCACTCTTGATTGGAGAGCAGTAACAGAATCTAACTATTCCATAATATTATTATATAATATTGATTGCTTATTTTGACAGCCTGAATTTCGCAAATCAATCAATCAATTAAACATCAATCAACTGAGTAATAGTCTTCAGTTTGACATATAAGTTCTTTTTAATCAAAGTTAACTACTATTGACCAGTCTGTATATGATGTGTGTACGATATCCCATTATTGAAGTTGTTCAGCATTTGTTGCAAAACATGGCATTTTTCCTCACATTTCTCATAATACCACGGCGTACATTTCCCTTCTCTTATCAAGCTATATATATGTTAGTGTTTATATATACATATGTATGTGTGTATATATATATATATATATATATATATATATATATATATATATATATATATATATATATATATATTATATATATATATATGCATATATAAAAGCAAACATATATATAGCTTGATAAGAGAAGGGAAATGTACACCGTGGTATTATGAGAAATGTGAGGAAAAATACCATGTTTTGCAACAAATGCTGAACAACTTCATTAATGGGATATCGTACTCACATATACAGACTGGTCAACAGTAGTTAACTATGATTAAAAAGAAGTTATATGTCAAACTGAAGACTATTGCTTAATTGATTAATGTTTAATTGATTGATTGATATGTGAAATTCAGGCTGTCAAAATAAGCAGTGGGGCTATTTCGGCCACTCAGGACCTCAGACAGTGACAACAGAGAGTTTGACAGGTTGAGCAGCAAGATAAAGAAATCCACAAAATAAAGATGGAACTGGGAGAGAGTCCCACAGCTCCACTAGGAGTAACAGTTGGAGGTGTTAGATAGCAAGGCCGAAGGAAGAAGGCCGGAATGGGGGTAAAGTAAAAGGCTATGGAGTACATGCAGTTAGGGACCGAAGCGACGTTGAAAAAACATTTTAAGTAATGCCCACAGTACACCACGCAAGGTGCACTGACGGCTTTACCCCTACGGGATAGTAGTTGTCAGAACGGTTACGAGTTATGTGGAAATGATTATACAATCTTTAAGTGAATAAAATGAAAAGAAATGTTGGCTAAAAAGCTGACAGTTAGGAAACAGCTTTTCAGTTCAGGCTAAATGAATGCCAGTAGGTATGTCCAGCAGTGCAGATAAATAGTTGAAGGTCTGCGAATTTAAAAGCCTGCTTAAGCTAGCTTAAAGTTACGGAAGTGAAGTCAAAGCGAATTTGGTGCAGTAAAATGGAATTAGTCGTCATGGCTGGTTGCTAGGGAGTAAATGCTGTGAATGTAGAATGGGAGAGAAGGCAAGTCACACATAATGATGTGAAAGTTGGTGAACAGAAGTTCGTCTCAGGAAATGAATTCTAGAATAGGTGAGCGTTTGTTGAGCCGACTCCCCTTTATGGAAGCAATGTGGGTTGTTGAAGCTAAATAAATCGAAAATAGTGAAAGCATTTGAAATGAGTTGTGTTTATAAGTTGAGTAAGAAATGGGGGTGCGAGAAGGGAAATAATTTGGCCACATGACTGGGAACTGCAAAAGGAAGGGTGTCAGCACAAAGACTTGAGTAGAGGTCTTGTGTTCTTTTGATGAACTGCGGAGTACTTCAAGGTGGTTGATGAGTTTCTTATGAGTTTGTTCTTTTCCTAATCCCATTAGGATGATAATTTTTTTATTGTCTACCTTCATTCTTGGGGTCTCTCTATCTCTCTCGTAGAAAAACATGTTTTAATAATAAAGATAATTATGAAGATAGAAACCTATACTTATTTTTGTACTGCAATATAAAGCATTTGTGTTTGTTATTGATATAATTTAAAAAATACTTAGATATCGCGCCACTTTAATAGGATTGAAAATTTAATAACAAAATCATTATTAAAAACAAGATAAGAATAGTAAAAACGTCAATAATTTATTATATAAGTGAAGTGAAGTTTAACTAACTTAGAGAAAAATTTTTTTGGCAAGAAGGAACATAAAAGAAGTAGACTGTACCATATTCATAGAAATTAAAAAAAAAAAGATTATCAAGAATGAATCAGCAGCATAGAGGAGGACCTTGAGATGGAATGAAAGTGGAAGAAGACAGGAATTAAGACGTGAGTGAAACTCGTGATTAGATGAAAGTTTCTGGGCGAGAGTGAGCAAGCGACTTATGGAAATGAGAATATTGGTCAGAGAGAGAGAGAGAGAGACTTATGGAGAAGAGAGAGATATTGTTCAGAGAGAGAGAGAGAGAGAGAGAGAGAGAGAGAGAGAGAGAGAGAGAGATAAGTTCAGAGAGAGAGAGAGAGAGAGAGAGAGAGAGAGAGAGAGAGTAAACAACTGAAGATGGAAAGACTGAGAGAGAGAGAGAGAGAGAGAGAGAGAGGTAAGACTGATGGAAGAGAGAGAGAGAGAGAGAGAGAGAGAGAGAGAGAGAGAGAGAGAGAGAGAGAGAGAGAGAGAGAGATGTAATTTCCTCGTCCTGTAGATTCGTCTATTTTTCTCGAGGCGGGGGGGGGGGGGTGATCACCCCGCAGAGAATATCACCCCACGATCCCTGAAGACAAGGCAGTCTTCAGTGAAACATCGGCCATTAGCATTTAGATAGAAACATTTGACGGAATAAACGTCACTTTAATACGAATCAACTGACGGTTCTTTGTCTTTTTGATTAAATCTTCTATGTGTTTTTTGGTGGCATGTACGTTTCATTAGTTTGTTACATACACACATACACACACACACACAAAAATTATGTTTCCTTAGGAATATAGAGTTTAGGCCAAAGGCCAAGTGCTGGAACCCATGAGGTCATTCAGCGGTGGAAAGGAAATGGAGAGTAGGTTGGTTTGGAAGGTGTAACAGGAGGAAATCCTCGCAGTTGCACTATGAAATGATTGTCAGGAGAGGGTGGATAGCAAGATGGAAGGAAGATAATATGAATGGAGGTAAAGTAAAAGGAATGAAAGGGGTTGCAGCTAGGGGCCGAAGGGATGCCGCAAAGAACCTTTAGTAACGCTTGCAGTGCAATAACCCCCTTAGGTAATATGACACTGTTTTGCATTAATAGATACCTATAAATTTCTATTAAAATGAAGAGAGGATGGTCTATGTGATACCTTTTTGCATTAACAGTCACCTCTGAATCTTGTTAAAATAACAGATACCTATACAATCTTATTAAAATAGGTTGGCATAGATCTATGTTCTACTTTTTGGCATGAACATATACCTATGAATTTTTCTTTAAGTTGACAGAACTGTCTGATACTTTTTGCATGACCAGATGCCTATAAATTTTTCTTAACTTAGTTCACAAATATATAATTATATTAGAATTAAGTTCTCTTTGTTATTTCAAGTCGTAAATAGACCCCGTTTTCTATATCATCTTCTATATTATTAAAATTCATATATGATTCTCGAGATATGAATAATAAATAGGAGCTTTTTTTTTTTATCCTGTATGCAACACAAGAATTGGTCGATAAATTTTTGACTTGTTCTTAATGAAAATTCTGGTTTAGCCACATAATAATATATATATATATATATATATATATATATATATATATATATATATATATTTATATATATATATATATATATATATATATATATATATATATATATATAGTATATATATATATATATATATATATATATATATATATATATATATATATATATATATATATGTATGTGTGTGTGTGTGTGTGTTTATAAAGATTGGAGATAAGCAATGGTAAAATTGCCGTAGTCATGTTTATAACTCTAAAGTCCAATTTTTTTTATGGCTATGAAGCAGTGAGCTAAATTTTGAACATATCCTTCAAAACATTATTTTTTGCGCTGCTCCACTGTGAAACAAGTAAAGAAATGCGCCGAAGTTTCTTCGGCGCAATCAAGTTTTCTGTACAGCTGCTACAGCGTATAACCAAGGCCACCGAAAACAGACCTGTCTTTCGGTGGTCTCGGTATAATGCTGTATGAGCTGCCGCCCATGAAACTTTAACAAGGCCTGGTGGTGTCTTGTCCTATATCGTTGCCAGAAGCACGATTATGGCTAACTTTAACCTTAAATAAAATAAAAATTACTAAGGCTAGAGGACTGCAGTTTGGTATGTTTGATGATGGAGGGTGGATGATCAACATACCAATTTGCAGCCCTCTAGCCTCAGTAGTTTTTAATATCTGAGGGTGGACAGAAGAAAGTGCGGACAGAATAAAGTGCGGACGGACAGACGAAGCCGGCACAATAGTTTTCTTTTTACAGAAAGCAAAAAACTGTGATAATAAATGAACTACAGCCCAGATGTGACATAGAATTGCTGTAGCGCTTTTTATAACTCAACTGTCCACATTTTTATGGCAATGAAGCACGAGCCTACTTCTTGAATGTTCCGTCAAAACATAATTCTTTCAAGATGGTCCATTCTAAAAAAAAACAACGATAATTAATATTCCACTACCTAAATATGACATCTCCCTTCTCAGCTGCGCAAGACCTCGATCAATTCAAGGTGTATTGATAGGGCAATTTCGAAACGAATGTATTCAGAGGATAAATATCTTCCTTCCCCGCTCTTAGAGCAAAGCAAGATACGAGGGGGACGGGTGGGGGCTAGCCGTTTCAGATATACGTTAAATCCAGTAATGATCTTGCTACCAATTTCGAAGTTCCATCTTTAGGGAATTGCTGAAGCAGTTTATGGTTCAAGAACATAAGGGGTTAGAATTGGATTTAGATGAGTAATAGAGGTTTTGCACAGAATAATAATAATAATAATAATAATAATAATAATAATAATAATAATAATAATAATAATGAGAGGATATGGGATATGCCAGTGGAAATTGTACCCATAATCATAGGAGCACTAGGCACGATCCCAAGATCCCTGAAAAGGAATCTTGAAAAACTAGATGCCGAAGTAGCTCCAGGACTCATGCAGAAGAGTGGGCTACTAGAAACAGCGCACATAGTGAGAAAAGTGATGGACTCCTAAGGAGGCAGGATGCAACCTGGAACCCCACACTATAAAAACCACCCAGTCGAATAGGATGACTGCGATAGAAAAAAAAAATATAGTAATGATAATAATAATTATGAGAATTAAAAGCCACAGTAGTGTTAAAAATATTTATGTACACAGTAGTATCTGAAAGCCTCTCCTTGTCGTTTTTAACTCTGTACATAAATATTTGTAACACTACTGTGGCTTTTAATTCTCGATATTATAGCCTCGTTACAGGGTCGCCTTGGTTCAATAATAATAATAATAATAATAATAATAATAATAATAATAATTTAATAATAATAATAATAAGCTAGAAGACCCTCTTTCAAGCATGTTTTGTTAAAGAGAATGGCAGCATCAATGGAATTGATCTTATATAAGGTCTTTTCAGTCCTTATTAT